>NC_061510.1:247589482-247835987 GCF_022539505.1 Lolium rigidum | reverse complement strand
TCTCCCATAAGCGCTATTCTTTAACTCCTTCCAGCTAGGCGCAGAAAGTGTATATCAAGTGACATCAAGAGACGAAGTATCAACATCATAATTTTTTCTAATAATAGAATCAAAAGGTAACTTCATTCTTTTTCTAGGGAAGTGTTCCATACCTTTCTTGAGAGGAAATTGATATTTGATATTACCTTCCTTCATATCAATAGTAGCACCAACGGTTCGAAGAAAAGGTCTTCCCAATATAATGGGGCAAGATGCATTGCATTCAATATCCAAGACAACAAAATCAACGGGGACAAGGTTATTGTTAACCATAATATGAACATTATCAACTCTCCCCAAAGGTTTCTTTTTAGCATTATCGACGAGATTAACATCTAAATAACAATTTTTCAATGGTGGCAAGTCAAGCATATCATAGACTTTCTTAGGCATAACAGAAATACTTGCACCAAGATCACATAAAGCATTACAATCAAAATCATTGACCCTCATTTTAATGATGGGCTCCCAACCATCTTCTAACTTCCTAGGAATAGAGGTTTCAAGTTTTAGTTTCTCTTCTCTAGCTTTTATGAGAGCATTTGTAATATGTTTTGTAAAGGCCAAATTTATAGCACTAGCATTAGGACTCTTAGCAAGTTTTTGTAAGAACTTTATAACTTCAGAGATGTGACAATCATCAAAATCTAAATCATTATGAGCTACAGCAATGGGATCATTGTCCCCAAGGTTGGAAAAAATTTCAGCGGTTTTATCACGAGGCGGTTTCAAGCAGTTTTAGCAGTTTCCGGCAGTTTTGCATGCTTTGCACTAGGAGTAGAGACATTGCCAACACCAATTATTTTACCATTAATGGTAGGAGGTTCAGCAACATGTGGAGCATTAGCATTACTAGTGGTGGTAATAGTCCAAACTTTAGCTACATTACTCTCTTTAGCTAGTTTTTCATTTTCGTCTCTATCCCACCTAGCACGCAATTCAGCCATTAATCTTATATTCTCATTAATTCTAACTTGGATGGCATTTGCTGTAGTAGTAATCTTATTATCAATATCCCTATTAGGCATAACTTTCAATTTTAAAAGATCAACATCAGAGGCAAGTCTATCGACTCTAGAAGCAAGAATATCAATTTTATCAAGCTTTTCCTCAACAGATTTGTAAAAAGCAGTTTGTGTACTAATAAATTCTTTAAGCATGGCTTCAAGACCAGGGGGTACACTCCTATTATTGTTGTAAGAATTCCCATAAAAATTAGCATAACCGTTACCATTATTATAAGGATATGGCCTATAGTTATTACTAGAATTGTTCCGATAAGCATTATTGTTGAAATTATTATTTTTAATGAAGTTTAAATCAACATGTTCTTCTTGGGCAACTGATGTCTACGGGAGCTTCTATTCTTGTAGACAGTGTTGGGCCTCCAAGAGCAGAGGTTTGTAGAACAGCAGCAAGTTTCCCTTAAGTGGATACCCAAGGTTTATCGAACTCCGGGAGGAAGAGGTCAAAGATATCCCTCTCATGCAACCTCGCAACCACAAAGCAAGAAGTCTCTTGTGTCCCCAACACACCTAATAGGTGCACTAGTTCGGCGAAGAGATAGTGAAATACAGGTGGTATGAATAAGTAGTAGCAACGGCACCGAACGAGTGCTTTGCCCGGGACGAGTAAACAAGCAGTAGTAACGCAGCAGTAGTAACGCAGATAAAACAATAAACAAGCAGCGATAGCGATATTTAGGAACAAGGCCTAGGGATTAGACTTTCACTAGTGGACACTCTCAACATTGATCACATAACAGAAGAGATAAATGCATACTCTACACTTTTGTTGGATGATGAACACATTGCGTAGGATTACACGAACCCTCAATGCCGGAGTTAACAAGCTCCACAATAATGCTCATATTTTAGTAACCTTTAGTGTAAGATAGATCAACGAGACTAAACCAAGTACTAGCATAGCATGCACACTGTCACCTTCATGCATATGTAGGAGGAATAGATCACATCAATATTATCATAGCAATAGTTAACTTCATAATCTACAAGAGATCATAATCATAGCATAAACCAAGTACTAACACGGTGCACGCACTATCACCTTTGCACACATGCAGGAGGAATAAAACTACTTTAATAACACATCACTAGAGTAGCACATAGATAAATTGTGATACAAACACATTGCAATCTTAAAGAGATATAAATAAGCACCTCACTATGCCATTCAACATTGAGTAAGTATTCTGTGAAATATGGCCTAAGAGACCCACACGGTGCACACACTGTCACCTTTACACACGTGGGACAAGGAGTCTCCGGAGATCACATAAGTAAAACTCACTTGACTAGCATAATGACATCTAGATTACAAGCATCATCATATGAATCTCAATAATGTAAGGCAGCTCATGAGATTATTGTATTGAAGCACATAGGAGAGAGATGAACCACATAGCTACCGGTACAGCCCCGAGCCTCGATGGAGAACTACTCCCTCCTCATGGGAGAAGCAGCGGTGATGAAGATGGCGGTGGAGATGGCAGCGGTGTCGATGGAGAAGCCTTCCGGGGGCACTTCCCCGCTCCGGCAGGGTGCCGGAACAGAGACTCCTGTCCCCCAGATCTTGGCTTCGCGATGGCGGCGGCTCCGGAAGGTTTTCCGTATCGTGGTTCTTCGCATCGGGGTTTTCGCGACGGAGGCTTTATATAGGCGAAGAGGCGGCGCAGGGAGGGTCGAAGGGGTGGCCACACCATATGGCGGCGCGGCCGGGGCCTGGGCCGCGCCGGCCTATGGTCCGGGGGCCCGATGCCCCCCTCCGGTCCTTCCCGGGTGTTCCGGATGCTTCCGGTGAAAATAGGAACCCGGGTCTTGATTTCGTCCGATTCCGAGAATATTTCGTTACTAGGATTTCTGAAACCAAAAACAGCGAGAAAACAGCAATCGGCACTTCGGCATCTTGTTAATAGGTTAGTTCCAGAAAATGCACGAATATGACATAAAGTGTGCATAAAACATGTAGGTATCATCAATAATATGGCATAGAACATAAGAAATTATCGATACGTCGGAGACGTATCAGCAACCAATGAAGCTAAAGGAACATTATTTGGATCAACATTAGATCTACCATTCACAAGCATAGACATAATCACATCAATCTTATCACTCAAGGAAGAGGATTCTTCAACAGAATTTACCTTCTTACCTTGTGGAGCTCTTTCCGTGTGCCATTCAGAGTAATTAATCATCATATTATCAAGGAGCTTTGTTGCTTCACCAAGAGTGATGGACATAAAGGTACCTCCAGCAGCTGAATCCAATAGGTTCCGCGAAGAAAAGTTCAGATCCTGCATAAAAGGTTTGGATGATCATCCAAGTAGTCGGTCCATGGGTTGGGCAATTTTTAACCAAAGATTTCATTCTTTCCCAAGCTTGAGCAACATGTTCATTATCCAATTGTTTAAAATTCATTATGCTACTTCTCAAAGATATAATTTTAGCAGGGGGATAATATCTACCAATAAAAGCATCCTTACATTTAGTCCATGAATCAATACTATTCTTAGGCAGAGATAGCAACCAATCTTTAGCTCTTCCTCTTAATGAGAAAGGAAATAATTTTAATTTAATAATATCACCATCTACATCCATATACTTTTGCATTTCACATAGTTCAACGAAATTATTAAGATGGGCAGCAGCATCATCAGAACCAACACCAGAAAATTGCTCTCGCATAACAAGATTCAGTAAAGCAGGTTTAATTTCAAAGAATTCTGCTGTAGTAGCAGGTGGAGCAATAGGTGTGCATAGGAAATCATTATTATTTGTGGTTGTGAAGTCACACAACTTAGTATTTTCAGGGGTGGCCATTTTAGCAGTAGTAAATAAAGCAAACTAGATAAAGTAAATGTAAGAAACTAATTTTTTGTGTGTTTTTTATATAGAGTGCAAGACAGTAAATAAAGTAAAGCTAGCAACTAATTTTTTTGTGTTTTGATATAAGTGCAGCAAACAAGTAAGTAAATAAAATAAACAAGGCAAAAACAAAGTAAAGAGATTGGGAAGTGGAGAGTCCCCTTGCAGCGTGTCTTGATCTCCCCGGCAACGGCGCCAGAAAACAGTCTTGATGCGCGTAGATGACACGTCCGTTGGGAACCCCAAGAGGAAGGTGTGATGCGCACAACAGTAAGTTTTCCCAAAGAAAGAAACCAAGGTTTATCGAACCAGGAGGAGCCAAGAAGCACGTTGAAGGTTGATGGTGGCGGAATGTAATGCGGCGCAACACCAGGGATTCCGGCGCCAACGTGGAACCTGCACAACACAACCAAAGTACTTCGACCCAACGAAACAGTGAGGTTGTCAATCTCACCGGCTTGCTGTAACAAAGGATTAACCGTATTGTGTGGAAGATGATTGTTTGCAGAGAACAGTAAAGAACAAGTATTGCAGTAGATTGTATTTCAGATGTAAAGAATAGAACCGGGGTCCACAGTTCACTAGAGGTGTCTCTCCCATAAGATAAAAGCATGTTGGGTGAACAAATTACAGTCGGGCAATTGACAAATAAAGAGGGCATAACAATGCACATACATGATATGATAAATATAGTGTGATTTAATTGGGCATTACGACAAAGTACATAGACCGCTATCCAGCATGCATCTATGCCTAAAAAGTCCACCTTCAGGTTATCATCCGAACCCCTTCCAGTATTAAGTTGCAAAACAATAGACAATTGCATTAAGTATGGTGCGTAATGTAATCAATAACTACATCCTTAGACATAGCATCAATGTTTTATCCCTAGTGGCAATATCACATCCACAACCTTAGAACTTTCCGTCACCGTCCCGCATTTAATGGAGGCATGAACCCACTATCGAGCATAAATACTCCCTCTTGGAGTTAAGAGCAAAAACTTGGCCGAGCCTCTACTAATAACGGAGAGCATGCAAGATCATAAACAACACATAGGTAATAACTTGATAATTAACATAACATAGTATTCTCTATCCATCGGATCCCGACAAACACAACATATAGAATTACGGATAGATGATCTTGATCATGTTAGGCAGCTCACAAGATCCAACAATGAAGCACAATGAGGAGAAGACAACCATCTAGCTACTGCTATGGACCCATAGTCCAGGGGTGAACTACTCACTCATTACTCCGGAGGCGACCATGGCGGTGAAGAGTCCTCCGGGAGATGAATCCCCTCTCCGGCAGGGTGCCGGAGGAGATCTCCAGAATCCCCCGAGATGGGATTGGCGGCGGCGTCTCAGTAAGGTTTTCCGTATCGTGGCTCTCGGTACTGGGGGTTTCGCGACGGAGGCTATTTGTAGGCGGAAGGGCAGGTAAAGAGGAGGCACGAGGGGCCCAGACGACAGGTCGGCGCGGCCAGGGCCTGGGCCGCGCCGCCCTGGTGTCTGGCCACCTCGTGGCCCCACTTCGACTCTCCTTCGGTCTTCTGGAAGCTTCGTGGCAAAATAGGACCCTGGGTGTTGATTTCGTCCAATTCCGAGAATATTTCGTTACTAGGATTTCTGAAACCAAAAACAGCAGAAAACAGCAACTGGCTCTTCGGCATCTTGTTAATATGTTAGTGCCGGAAAATGCATAAATACGACATATAATGTGTATAAAACATGTAGATTTCATCAATAATGTAGCATGGAACATAAGAAATTATCGATACGTCGGAGACGTATCAACTTGCCACCAATTCCGGCACGGGTTTGGAAGATGTTGCAACGTTGGTCTTCCATAGCTTGAGGTTGAGTTGTTAGCACCCTTGTGACCACAAGTGAAGGGCTTGGGTCATGCATGCATAAGAGAGAGTCTTCTCCACTTTCTTCATCATAATATTCTTCATTGGCGACGGCGGCTTGTACAAGCGCTTCATATTCGCCTTCACTTAGCGTCTCTATGTCGCCATTCTCCATAGTGATCATGACCTTGGTGTTATTTCACTCAAAGGATTTGTGGACTTGTGCGCCACACTTGAAGCAAGTGATATTAGAGGGTCCCGTAGAGGCCTTTGAGGAGGCGGTGGAGGACACCGTTTGCTTCATGCGACTTTGGACAATCGGTTGCTTGGATGGTGTAGAGGACACGTCGGGCTTGGCACTTGTTGTAGGAGTTGATGTAGCGAGCTTGGAGGTGAAGTATGACTTGGACTTGGAGTACTTGATGTTCTCATTCACTTGGCGCTCGGCTTTGGAGGCTTGGTGTACCAACTCAACCATGTTGGAATATTGTTGGAACTCCACAATTCTCTTGATGGGGTAGTTGAGTCCATTGAAGAATCTAGCGATGGTTTGGTTCTCGGACTCTTGGATGTTGGCTCGCATCATAGTTAACTCCATCTCCTTGTAGAACTCCTCAACGGTCTTGGTGCCTTGCTTCAATTTTTGGAGTTTGTTGAAGAGGTCGGTCATGTAGTATGTTGGGACAAAGCGAGCTTGCATCTCTTCCTTCATCTCTTCCCAAGTGTCAATTGGGGGTTCACCCTTCTCTTCCCTTGGAGTGAGTACTTGCTCCCACCAAGTGTTGGTGTAATCTTCAAACTCAAGGGAGGCCATGGCCACTTTCTTGGCACCGGAGTAGTTGTGGATGCGGAAGATCTTGTCAACCTTGAGTGCCCATGAGAGGTAGGCCTCGGCATCGTCTTCACCTTTGAACTTGGGCATGTTGAACTTGAGCTTTCCAAACATGTTCTCTTCATCTCCCAAATTCCTTCGGCGAGGACGGATGCCTTCATCTCTTGCGGCTTGAGGTGGGATAGGAGGTCTTCCACGGCCAACCATAGCATTGGGTTGGCGATGGAGTTGAACACTAGCTTCACTTGGTTCACGTTGATGATGTTTTTGAGGATCTTGACGACGTACAAGGATGGCTCTCTCATCTTGATCGTGTTGCGGTTCTCCTCGTCCCCGTTGGTCATGGCAAGGGTGATTTCGGAGATCACGCCTCGGTGGATCTTGATGACCTTGGTCTTGAGCATCAACATGTGCTTGACGATGAGGTGCCGGTTCCATGTTGTGGATGACGTTGTCGTGGGGTTGGTCGTCACGCCCATGGTGGGCATGGCGAGCCGCTTGATGACGATATTGGTGAAGAACTTGTTCTTGTGAAGGACGTTCATGAGGACGAGCATGGCGATGGAATTCTCCTCGCCTTGAGTTGGAGCGAGAGTCTTCATGACGAGCATGCGGGCGATGAGGTCGATGATGATCTCCATGCCTTGAGTTGGAGCTTGAGGACGTATGGCGGTCATGAGAGTAGTAATCTTGTGACGAGGTTGATGATGATGAGGAATTAGAGCGATGTCGATGTCGGCGGCCCAAGTTGTTGATGGCGCGCTCGAGACTATCCATGCGCCGCTCCATGTTTGCATCATTGGCCGTCACTTGGCCATGCAAGTTGTCCGTAGCTTCACGGAGTAGAGATACATCTTGGTTCACTTGGGAGAAGTTGTGGGCCACTTCTTCATATTGCTCGTCGATGCGTGTCTCAAACAAGGTGAGTTGCTCCTTGAACTCTTGGCGTTGTGCCCATAGATTGTGTTGGGTAGCCAACCGCTCGGTGTTGCGTAAGACTTCATCCTCCCGAGCTTCGTCTCCGTGCCTATCCATGATAGCAAGACAAGAACTATGTTGTGTATGTTAGTGGAAGAAAACTACCTCGCACTCTTACCTTGGTGTGATAGTATTGAGGCGATCAACCGAACCGAGAGCAAAACCAATTGTATCGGGTACACACGCAAAAGCTAGCAAATATGGTGTTAGGTGAGTATGGTGGAAAGCCAAAAGATGAAATCCAAAATTGAGTATGTTGTTAAAAGTGGGTAAGGTCCAAAAATCAAGTGTCAAAGTGGAGATCACTATAAACACGGAAAAGTTGTGGAACGCACACACGGGATAAGCGGGGTTAGTGCGACCAAGGAATGAGCGGAAAAACAAAAACCTATATGCAAGGTGGTGCTCGGTGTCACACTAACACAAGAAGAGATCAAAGCTTGGTTGCAACTTGAGAGACAACAAGATTCACACGCGACCTCTCTTCTCTTCTCTCTCTTTTGCTTAAAAGCTTTTAACTCTTTTGTATACGGTGGCACTTGCACTCTTTTGTATCGATGGTGGCACTTGCACTCTTTTGTATCGATGGTGGCACTTGCACTCTTTTGTATGTATGGTGCTACTTGCACTCTTTTTGTGTTTTTGTTGCTTTTTCTCACACTATGTTAGCGTTAGCCTCGCTTTTTCTATCTTGCCACACGAGTCCTTGCTTATAAGCTTGACTCCACACTACACACACACCTCACAATCGGGGCCACGTGCAATGTCTCGCAACACTTGATAAGCAATGCTCGATAGGATAGATCGCAAAAGGAAGAGGGGTTACAAGGGAAATGCAAGTTATACCTAAGATGTGTAGGCGGTGATGAACACGCAACTTGCGATGATGGTGGTGGTGGTGGTGGTTGGCGGTGGTGTTAGCAGTGGTACCCGGTCTGGTCGGGCCTGGGGCCGGCTGGTCCGGTCTGGTGGCCGGTCGACCGGGTGCTGGGCCGGCTGGTCCGGTCTGGGGGCCGGTCAACCGGTTGCTCAACCGGCTGCTCGTGTTACTCTCTCCTGTTCTTCCCCAAACCAAAGCCAAAAGATCAAATCGAAGGGAAACGGAGGAATTGGAGGCTAAAAGGTGGGGGAAATAGTAGATCAACACTAACAACACCAAATCCACGGATCAAAACCACTAAAAACTCAACAAAATCGTAGATCCATCCAAAGGCAATTTAGGGCTATTTTTTGGTTTTTAGGAAAATTTTCTAGAGAAGAAATTGGGTGGGTGGGGGGTCCAATTCGCGGTAACCAAGAGCTGCTGATACCATATGATGAGGTCTAAGACCTAGTTTGTGGCCCGATCTTGCGATTGACCCAAATCCAAAGGGGGAAAAGAGGGAGAGGAGGAAGAACACGAAGAACACGAAGAACAAACACACGCACGCCAACCCGATACAATCGAATTCTTACTATCGTGGCTCGATGGACCACGCCAATAGAATCAACCGGAAGAGACACGAGGTAGAATTCCGGATGAGAGATCGGGGTTGGAGACGAAGACCGGCGAGAGAGAGAGAGAGAGTGGAGCACACTAGAATCTCACTCAGAAGTATTCAAATCCTCAACAAGAGTAGCCTTGATTACAAAGGGGATCTAACCCTAGGGAGACAAAGCTCAAAAGTAGTTTTAAGCTCAGATTATGTCTAAAGAGTGAAAGGGGGCGTCCTGGGTACTTATATAGGCCTACAGGGCGACACATGGCGAAAAGGTATGAAGTACACGACTTAAGCAGTTTTGACAAGGCAATTCGACGAATCCGGTCAGGAGCCCGGTCAGACCGGCCCTGGGACCGGGGCGTCCGGTCCAGACCGGGGCGTCCGGTCCAGACCGGGTCCTAGACCGGAGGGCGACCGGAAAGGGGTCCCGGAGGAGCAGTAACGTGCCCGGTTGCAGTCAGCGGAGAGACCGGTTTGGACCGGGGCGCCCGGTCAGGAATCCGGTCAGACCGGGTCCTGGACCGGCTGGCTCCTTCCCTTCCTTGGCGCGCTTCGGATGACGGCGGGTCCAGCTCCACGTGCATCTTCTCGTCCAGCTGCTCCTCTCCTCCTCTTGACCATGGTGTGTCCTCCTCTCCGGGGTCTTGATGCACCTCGTACCTAATAACACAAAGCGTGTCGGCATGAGGTAGCAATCCATCCAATGGGGTACCGAGATCGAGGGTAGTGAGGAGCGAGTTCACCTTATCATGTAGCGCTTTGACTCGAATCCGCGTTATTGGTCCACTTGGGGGACTTGTTGGTCTTGATGTAGTGTCGTTTGTGAGCGGGGCTACATCAAGTTTAGGGATGACATGTAGTACGAAACAACAATTTAGTCCCCAACTTAGCCCTTAAACATCTCCAAAAATGGCTAAGAAAATTAGTATCACGATCAGAAACAATAGTATTTGGCACACCATGTAAACGAACAATTTCACAAAATAATAAATCAGCAACATGTGTAGCATCATCAGTCTTGTGACATGGAATAAAGTGTGCCATCTAGAAAACCGATCCACAACAACAAAAATACTATCCCTCCCCTTCTGTGTACGAGGCAATCCCAAAACAAAATCCATAGAAATATTCTCCCAAGGTAGACTAGGAACAGGAAGAGGCATATGTAAACCATGTGGATTAAGTCGAGACTTGCCTTTTTTGACATGTAGTGCAGCGTGCCACAAATCTCTCAACATCTCGACGCATACGTGGCCAAAAGAAGTGTGCAACAAGTACATCCTCCATCTTCTTCACACTAAAGTGACCCATCAATCCTCCACCATGCGCCTCCTGCAACAACAAAAGACGAATGGAACTATCTGGGATGCATAGCTTGTTAGCATGGAACACAAATTCATCATTGAGGACGAATTTGTTCTATGTTCTACCATCTTTACAATTCAGCAACACATCTTTAAAATCAGCATCGTGCAAGTATTGTTCATTTATAGTTTCTAATCCAAAAATCTTGAAGTCAAGTTGAGATAGCATAGTATAATGGCGCGACAAAGCATCAGCAATAACATTATCTTTACCCTTTTGTGTTTGATAACATAAGGAAAAGACTCAATAAATTCAACCCACTTTGCATGGCGGCGATTCAACTTAGCTTGACCACGAATATGCTTCAAAGATTGACGATCAGAATGTATAACAAATTATTTAGGTCATAAATAATGTTGTCAAGTTTCTAATGTCCGAACCAGCGCATATAATTCTTTATCATAAGTAGAATAGTTCAGACTAGGCCCACTCAATTTCTGACTAAAATATGCAACATGTTTGCCCTCTTGTAATAACACACCTCCCAAACCAATTCCACTAGCATCACATTCAAGCTCAAAAGTCTTATTGAAATCAGGAAGTTGAAGTAACGGAGCATTTGTTAACTTATCTTTCAGTATCATGAAGGCTTCTTGTTGTGCATCGCCCCAAACAAAGAGCACATCCTTCTTTGTAAGCTCATTCAGTGACGCAGCAATGGATTCAAGATCTTTCACAAAACGCCTATAAAAACCAGTGAGGCCAAGAAAGCTCCTCACTTGTGTGACCGTCTTGGGTTGCGGCCAACTCTCAATTGCTGCAATCTTGGCTGGATCAACTTCAATACCCTGCGCTGTAACAACATAGCCAAGAAACGCAACTCGATTGGTGCAAAAGGTGCACTTCTCAAGATTACCATACAAACGTGCATCACGTAAAGCATTGAAAACAACACGTAAATGATCCAAATGATCCTCCAAAGATTTGCTATAAATCAGAATATCATCAAAGTATACCACCACAAAACGTCCAATAAAAGCACGTAAAACTTCGTTCATCAGTCTCATGAAAGTACTAGGAGCATTAGTTAATCCAAAAGGCATTACTAACCACTCATATAAACCGAACTTAGTTTTAAACGCGGTTTTCCATTCATCTCCTAATTGCATACGAATTTGGTGGTAACGACTATGCAAATCAACTTTAGAGAATGATGAGGCATAAGGGCTAGGATGTGCCCATATCTCACAAATTTTACCAAAATCCAAAAGGGGAAAATAGGTGGAGTTGAGGAACAAGAAGAACACAAAGAACAACACACGCACACAAACCCGATATAGTCGATTTCCACTCTTGTGGCTCGATAAACCATGCCGATGAATCACACGGGGAGAGACACGAGGTAGAATCTCAGTGTGAGAGATCGGTAAGGGAGATGAACAAAGTGTGGGAGAGAGAGTGGGATGCACTAGAATCTCACAGAAACATCATCCAAATCACATAAGAGGTAGCCTTGAGGAAACATAGGAGATCATCTCAGAGGTTTTGTGAGTAAAGCTCTAAAGATAATCCAATCTATGCCTAACCCTAATTCGTCGCTGGAGGAGCCCTATATGTAGTCCAGATCTAGAAAGGGGTAACTTAGTCATTTGCGAAATAAACACAGCCACATGATTTAAATGGATGGTCCAGATGAAGTCAAGTCGGGTGGGGCCGGCAGTGCCGAGGTGTCTGGCCGGTAGTGTTGGGGTGCTCCCGGCAACAATGCCGGTGTGGATTTACCGGCAGTGCCGGGTGCGCCCAGCGGCAGTGCCGACCTGTAGGGGCGGCAGTGCCGGTCTTGGGCTTTAGCCTCCGGTTGAGTTGGTCCTCCTTCTCCTTCCTTGTCCGGTGTTGGGCCAACCTTGACGTACTCCTCTCGAGGCTTGTATCTGATGACACAAAGAACATCGGCATGAGGTAGCATTCCATCCAAAGTAGTGTCAAGGTCGAGTGTCGAGAGGATTGAGTTCACCTTGTCATGTAGGGCTTTCACTCGGGCTCGAGTCATGGGTCCACTTAGGGGACTAGCATGTTTTATCAAGAGACGGAGGGAATAGGGTTCTAGTGGCCTTAATTAGATCTGCCCAGGGACCACTTGGGTTGGATTTGTACTAAAGGACGATGACTTGGTGAGTCCATAACTACTATACTATTTGGGAACAAACATCTTTTTTGTTAGAATTTTGGGAGAGGTTAAAGATTTACAGCATGATGACACGTGTGTGTTTCACTCCATTGCTGCTTCGGTGTTGCCTCATTTGTGTGCCCTCTGCAGAAAAATTGGAGCCTTTTTCCTTGGTAGTGCTCTATTTTGGTAGGTTGGATGTGTGGCTGTAGCTGCATAGTGGCTAGCTTCTAGGTTTGTCTCTCTTCTTCCTTTCTCTGGTGGGTCCCCGTGGTCAAAGCGGTGCAAGCTCTGTTTAGATTTGGATAGAAAAAAGGCAACACGGTGCTAGGTACCAGGTGTCCCTCCATTGATGCTCCACCGCACAAAGGAAACACACGACCGGCCACACCGTGATTTCTTCATCCACATCGCCGTGTCCAAACCCTTCTTTCCGGCTAGGTGGTCGGCGAGCACAGCGGCAGCTTGCGGCGCGCTCGATCTAGAGGGCACGGAGAGACTGCCGAGTGAGGGAGAAGAATAAGCCCCCTTTCTTCAGTTTTTTCAGGGCGCTCAGCGTCATACGGCTCCCACCGGAGGCCGGAGGGGATGCCGGCGGCAGCGAAGTGCCAAAGGGCCCTGCGCCGGAGGGACCGAGGAACTCTGTGCTGTGCTCACGGGGAACCTGCGTGGTGCGGCTAGAGCTAGCCCCAAAAAAAATCTGCTCGAGATCGCCCCAATTCCAACACAGGGCCGCCGACGCGGCGAGGAGCCCTACGATGGCGGGTTCGAGGATCTATTGGTCATGCTAATCGCCCACCTGCGGGACATCGGGGACCATCTCCGCGTGCTCCAGTCATGTAATCTTCTGAAGGCCGTCATGGTGTTCCTCTCTGCCGGAGCATCCCAGCGTCGGTGACCGCCGCCGCGGCTCCCTGAGGCTGCTGCGTCTAGCCAGTCGCTCGCCACCGCGAGCGTCCTAGCATCGGTGGCCGCCGCCGCTACCTCCGGAAATCGCGGCAACCGCGTCTAGGCAGTCTGTCGTCATTCATCCCGCCCTTCGCCGGCGCATCAGCCGTAACTTCGCCCAGCGTGTGCCGCCATACATGTGGAAACAGATTGGATAGGTGGGAGTACTACCGGCGACACCAACACGGCAGTAGGCAATGGTGCCTACATTGGCCACACAAAGATTTTGGCTCCCGGCCTCCCAGAAGCTGCTGGTGCCGGTGTCTCCAAAGCATCCCAGCTACACGAGCTTCATAGAGGCTCCAGTGCCACTGGCAAGTTGAACAGAAATGTGGCGTTGAGTTCGGTGACCACCGTCGCGGGGACTCCAGGTGATCCATTAGGCCATTACCCATTTCCTCCACTTAATCGATCTGGTGTTCTCTCTCCCACCTTTTGTTTCCCCTTATAAGTTCAGTCCAATGAACACCACCAGTTGACCACAATACTATTTTGTTTCCCTTGGGTTCATTCCAGGTTTGCTATTTCAATCTCAAAGTAGCGCCAAACACACAAGCAAGTTCGCCGTGTCTGTCCTTGTGGCCTTCATCTCTTTCAGTTCTTCGTTGACGTGCACCGTGTCAAATTGGAAAACTTGTTATATTGTTTCCAGTGCATTTGTGAACTAAATTGTATTTTACTTCTTCACTCTTGAGCCTGTAGATATTTATTCCATAAACTTATATTTTTGTTGAGGGTCTTTAGGATAATTATCTGTCTTTGAACTTATTTCGGCTGCCTTCAATACTGATATGATTTTACTGACTAGATATTCGAAAATGCTACAGTGCACAGAGACATTGTTCTTGCTGTCCCTGTCGAAGCCACTGTAAAAGAGGTGAGTGTTATTTTATAGATCTATATGATTGGCTTGCAAACATCTTTATAAGGGAATTTTTTATCCTCTGCATCGTACTTTAGCAATGATAATATTTTAGTATGTGTCATCTGGAGATCATCAAACAACCACAATTGTGTCATAACCGATTCTACTTTTTGAATACAAGAAAGATTTTTTTTTTGCTGCCTCTGAATATTTTGTGTGTAAATTGATTCAGACAAGCGGTCCATATATCTGGTGATGTCCAGACGTTCCCCTGATGCTTTATGTATTCATAATATCCCAGTTCTGGTTTGTATACCTCCTTCTGGTATTGCTAGGAGCCAGAAACGGCAGGTGTATATTGCTGATGGGTGATGGCAGGTGTGGGTCGCCGCTCTTCCTGTATTTATTTTTCTAGCAAGTACTTGCATTTTCCAATTGTTATCTGATTTATGATTTACTTGTGTTGTTTCTTCAAGCGAGCATGCCGTTGTTACCCTCTTGAGGGAACAGGCTGATCTATTTGGTGCTGACGGATTCATGGAGACATCACGAAGAGCCCATTATCGTCTTATTTGTTGGCATGACAGCAATTCGGTCCTCAAGTGATGCAATCTCTTTTTAACACCCTTTTTTGTTGTCTTTGGTTGGTATTTTTTCTTTCTTTCTGATCTGTTCTAATTGCAGTGATTTATATTTTGTAGGCTTGCTGGCCTTCAGAAGTACATCTGTTACAAGATGGCATGTTAATGCGCCGATTCCAGAGATTGTTGTTGTCTGAGAGAGGTTTGTTCTCTAAGAGATTTTTACCTGTCCCATGTCAGGATTGTTATTTGTTTGGTAACATGTTCATTATGGGAATGCTACAGGTCTAAGCATCTGCCATTGCTTATTGAACTACACAGTGAAATCAAGGTCGTGCTGAGCCAACTGCATCAACGATCGCCTAGATAGCGACACTTGAGCCAAATGACATTATGGTATTTTAGTGCCCTGCGGTCTATCCTTTTTTGCATTCTCTGATTAAATCTATTGTTAATTGTGTTTAGGGTCAGCACTATAAAGTATCTATTGGAATTACTGAAGTCCTCGCAGACAAGGGCTGGGATTATATAAGCTGCAAACAATGATGCAAGAAAATTAAGTTAGAAGATAGAGTATATAAGTTCCCTTGATGCCCTACTGTTATACCACTCCCGAGGTATGCACACCTGATTGCCATATTTTCTGTTTTTTTTTTGAGATTTGATTTTTCTTTTGTGACGGATACTTATGTCGGTTTTTCTTTTTCTTATGTCATTGTTCTGTCAGGTATAGGTTCATTGTTTGAGCAGTTGACAATGGTTCAGTAGATTCTCAAAATGCCAATTCTGCAAACTTTCATTTGTTTGAGCCTTGTGGAGAGATTGTCATCATGAGATTGTCCTCAAAATTTCTCGATAAAATGCCAAACTGCATATGAGCGACCAAAAGGAAAATTGGTTCAAATCACCAGAAAAGTGGCATTGCAGCTTGTGTCAAGCGTGAGAGGGCAGGCTAACACCATGCCCTAGGATTTGCTTGCCATCATGGGAAGGGAATTCAGTATTGTTGCTACTGGGCGTGAATCATTGGATGCATTGCACAATCAACAACTCCAGTTGCAGATTGTTGATCCGATCATTGTGCCAGTGTTGCCCAGCGGCACGGCATAGATGGTTCAGCTTTAGGTCAGAGCAGCGAATGCTTCTCTACTCCTGAAACTCCAAAGCAGGCTCCATGTCCTGGTGAGACTTCAGTTCCACCGCCGTCCATGGATCTCATGCCACAAAGTACATTGTCGTCAGCATCTGCTATCAATGAGGTATATCTTTATGGGAAAAAAACTCAATGTGGTATAATTTGACAGTCTTAGCAAGGTACTGGTGTTTTGGGGTTATGTTTCTGTTGTAGACTGGCTCCGATGCCGCTGGAGGAAGAAAGCGCAAGAATGTTGGTGCTGGAAAGAACCCCAAGTCGAAAAAGGGGTTGCATTTCTCAGATGATAACTAGGTTCATGTGCACATGTTCGTGTGCTTAATGTACCAGTCGCACGGGATGTGAAGAGCAAGATGTTTATGTTGTCTTTCTGCTGCCGTTTCTGCTGTCTACAGAATGCTCTTTGGCTGGTGTGTGCAGACATGAAGCTTTGTTATGGGCTCTGTTTTATGTTGTTCAAGGCCCATACAGTGTGTCTGCTAGAATTTTTTTCGCCAGCTCGAAGCCGTAGCTCGTGGACTCTTCTTCCGATGACCTGCATTGATCCGCTGGAGCTGTGGTAGCAGAGTGACAGGATATGAGCACAAGTTACTCAAAAGGTGTGATCTCTAAGAGGAGAGAACTCCTTAGTCGTATTGGCACCATATGATTTGTTTGCTTTTGGACAGAAGTGTTTCATACAATGTATTATGGTGTCATATACATGCATTTTTTGATTCAAGCACATTATGGTGTTCAATATATCTACTTTGCTGAGTTTATATAAGCTAAGGCTTCATGTATATTTAAGTTGGCGATAATATTTTGCTTCCGGATTTAGATGGTTACAACGTCATATGCAGGGCCGGCCCATAAGATGGGGCAGCAGGGCGCCTGCCCTGGGCCCTGGGGGGCAGGGGCTCGAGCCTAGGCAGAACTTCGGTACTCTTTAGTCCAGGTAAAATGAATAGACTTCTCAAAGAAAAAAGGTAAAAAAATAATAGCGCAAGTTCAAGGTAGCCTATTACATTTATTGATCTGTACTGCTAAAAGAGGTAACCGATCTAGGTTTTTGGACCAATGGCTCCTAACCCAAGTTTCAAGTCACGTAGAACAGCGGCACAATTTCCTTCCCCATCAGCTCTCTTTCCATTCTCCTTCGTGCTGATAGAGCCTTAAGATCAAGCAATCTACATCGATAATTTAATACCAGGTCATATGCCCATATGCAGGTGTTTCTTATTTTTCCTTATTGACTGCTTTTTTTGCAAATTATTTGATGCCATGTCTGCCGGACAATGTTTATCTGGTAACGATAAAAGGAAGACATAAAAGAGGTCGGTGAATAGTACAATCCCAAAAATGTTTAACTAAAAATTATTTTAGATCTTTCAGAAACTCCATGCACCTGTTGAAGACGAAAATGATGGCATCACATTTAGAACATCGATTTCTTGGGCCTGGATTAGATGACTCCTCGAGTTGTATGCATTTTCCTATTTTGAAGAACTATATTGCTTCCTTACCGTCATGAAGCCGTTCTCTCCCACATTACAAATAAATAGATTATGGTGTGAGTTTTATCGTCCAAAGAGGATCGACCTATGCTATGTACTGAAATGGTTTTGCAATGCAATGCATTTTAAGAAAAAAATGTCAACAAGGCCCCCTTTTTGTCGTCTTGCCCTAGGGCCCGAATATCTACGGACGGACCCTGGTCATTTGCAGTTTCGGAAACTATGGTATAAATCAAAGTTCAATGATTTCTAAATAAGATGTTTTCTGGTGATTTCGTGTTTTACTTTACAATGTGCAACATCACCTTGGGCATTTTGTACAGGAGGCATGGAGGTACCCCTTTATAATACTTAGTTAAAACAATATGAAGAAAGTCTGTGGTAATCCAAAATAAAGTGGCATGAGGTGTGGTTGCATGTGCCCAAGGGCTTGAGACATCCAACTTGTAAGATGTGAAGCACATAAATCGCAGTTGCTTACTTTTACAACATAGTCGCAGTTAACCAACGTGGCTGCCTATATTTTATGAAATGTAATGTCTTTACCCATTTACAATGTTAATGCTTTTATCTCCCTATATTATCTGCTTCACTCCGGTGGTTGTTTTTCTCCGTTGCCAAATCACACACCAAGGTGAAAACAATGATGAAAAAAATATAATTGTCTCATTTGAGTTCAGTTTATTTGAACATGTATTACAATTTAAGAAGTGTATCCATGTTTTTCACAAAAAAATTCATTGGAACTATACTAGCGCGGCGTGCCGCCGCGCCTATCTTTGCTAGTTTTGACTAAAGAATGATAAGTTTGTGAATCGATTGTGCACCTTAAAGCAAAACGTTGGTCAGAAGTACATACAAAAAATAAACGAAAGAGAAAATAATCAAGAAAAGCAAACAAAGATCATGAAAGAAATACTTCCTGGTAGCCATTTTATAGGAGAACTTCGAGACGGAAAGTGTTTTGGCTCCCGAGTACCAGTGTTTTTCTATTTTAATTTTTTAAACATATTTAGAAGTTATTTTAAAAGGTGAAAATAATTTTGGACTTCGTCAATGATACATCCTACAAGCATGCAAGATCTCAACCCAATTTATTTTATTATGGGCCACAAAAAATAACAAAATATGATTTTTTTTTGGAGATTTCAAAATATGCATACTAGATCTATACTTTTTTTCATTTTTATGTAGCACAGAAACAAAATATTTGTATTTGATATTTTGAACTTCTAGGGGTCACAACATTGCCTCCAGATTTTATTAAATTTCACTTTAAAATTCAAAAATGATATTTTTGATTTTGTTTAAAAAAGATATCACTCGTGCCCATGTGTACACCAAATATTAGCTTCTAGAGATTAGCTTTTTTATAAAGAGGAGTGGCCGAAGCTCTATTAAATAATGTTTAAAAAAATGTTTACAGAAACTCTCACATGAGTTGGGGGGTTACTAGCCAAACATGTCTATACCAAAATCTAATGAAGTTGTACCTCGGGCTAGACGTTGTGCATCACCATTCGATTGGCGTCGTGCGTGGATGTATAGAACATCTTGAAAGCTAGATCTTCTCGAAACTGTTAGGATTTAATTAAATAGGTTTAATTAAAGGGATAATCCTCCCTCATGTAATTCTCTATGTTGATTGGTTTGTCAACAGACACAACCCTTCCTCACACCTCTTCGAACGGACGTGACCCATATTCGCGTCCCTTCCCCTTGTATATAAGTTGTGAATCATCAATGGAACAGAATAGTTGAATCATTTGTTGTCTCTCTCGTCTATCTCTCGTTTCTCTCGGTTCTACTTTTAACACGTTATCAGCACACTCGTAAATCTGAGCGATTTCGAGATCACTGGATCGACGAGAAGAAGAAATAAAATGAGATCGACCGAGAGTCTTGCAGGCAAAAGGTGAGAAGAGAAATGCCTCGAGGACTCTCTTTGCTATTTCTCGGACTACTTTGGGAAGACAGCCGCCGCCGTCGGTTCTTCGCTCGCCACCGCCGCCACAGAGTAGGCCACCGCCGCTTCGCGACCTCCGCCGCTTCGTTGGAGACTGGAACCGGCGCCGCCAGAACGCCGAAGGCTCCCAGGGTCCTCGCCGCTACCACCAGAACTAGATCGGGGCCGCGTGAGCGTCCGTGCAGGCCCTTCTGCCGGCTCCGACGCCCTACGCATCACTGCCGGTGCAGGCCTTTGAGCCGAAAACTATGATGTCTACACATGTGGTGACTACCTTGATGAAGTTTTTCCAAATGCTTGGTAGCTTCATAGCATTTGTCGTTGGTTGTGACTTTAGTGTCACGTACTCCATAAATGTGGAACCAAGACATTGGCGACGATAACGTCGCCATGTTATGCTATGAAGAGAATTATGCAAGTGATGAAGTTTTTCCAAATGCTTGGTAGCTTCATAGCATTTGTTGTTGGTTGTGATTTTAGTGTCACATACTCCATCAAATGTGGAACCAAGACATTGGCGACGATAACATCGCCATGTTATGCTATGAAGAGAATTATGCAAAATACTTGCATAATTTGGTGATTACCTTCCATGCAAACACAACTTATGAGACGCCATCATAGCTACGAATTAATTTTCATGCATGATACGTCTCCGACGTATCGATAATTTCTTATGTTCCATGCCACATTATTGATGATATCTACATGTTTTATACACATTATATGTCGTATTTATGCATTTTCCGGCACTAACCTATTAACGAGATGCTGAAGAGACAGTTGTTGTTTTCTGCTGTTTTTGGTTTCAGAAATCCTACAAAGGAAATATTCTCGGAATTGGACGAAATCAACGCCCAGGGTCCTATTTTGCCACGAGGCTTCCAGAAGACCGAAAGGGAAACGAAGTGAGGCGACGAGGCGGCGACACGCCAGGGCGGCGCGGCCCACCTCCTGGCCGCGCGGCCCTATTGTGTGGGCCCCTCGCGTCGCCTCCTGACCTACCCTTTCGCCTACTTAAAGCCTCCGTCGCGAAACCCCCAGTACCGAGAGCCACGATACGGAAAACCTTACTGAGACGCCGCCGCCGCCAATCCCATCTCGGGGGATTCAGGAGATCGCCTCCGGCACCCTGCCGGAGAGGGGAATCATCACCCGGAGGACTCTTCATCGCCATGATCGCCTCCGGAGTGATGAGTGAGTAGTTCACCCCTGGACTATGGGTCCATAGCAGTAGCTAGATGGTCGTCTTCTCCTTATGTGCTTCATTGTTGGATCTTGTGAGCTGCCTAACATGATCAAGATCATCTATCTGTAATTCTATATGTTGTGTTTGTCGGGATCCGATGAATAGAGAATACTATGTTATGGTGATTACCAATCTATTACCTATGTGTTGTTTATGATCTTGCATGCTCTCCGTTATTAGTAGAGGCTCTGGCCAAGTTTTTGCTCTTAACTCCAAGAGGGAGTATTTATGCTCGATAGTGGGTTCATGCCTCCATTAAATCTAGGACGAGTGACGGAAAGTTCTAAGGTTGTGGATGTGCTGTTGCCACTAGGGATAAAACATTGATGCTATGTCCGAGGATGTAGTTATTGATTACATTACGCACCATACTTAATGCAATTGTCTCGTTGTTTGCAACTTAATACCGGAAGGGGTTCGGATGATAACCTGAAGGTGGACTTTTTAGGCATAGATGCATGCTGGATAGCGGTCTATGTACTTTGTCGTAATGCCCAATTAAATCTCACAATACTTATCATATCATGTATGTGCATTGTCATGCCCTCTCTATTTGTCAATTGCCCGACTGTAATTTGTTCACCCAACATGCTATTTATCTTATGGGAGAGACACCTCTAGTGAACTGTGGACCCCGGTCCTATTCTTTTACATTGAATACAATCTCCTGCAATACTTGTTTTACTGTTCTTCGCAAACAATCATCATCCACACTATACATCTAATCCTTTGTTACAGCAAGCCGGTGAGATTGACAACCTCACTCGTTTCGTTGGGGCAAAGTACTTTGGTTGTGTTGTGCGAGGTTCCACGTTGGCGCCGGAATCCCTGGTGTTGCGCCGCACTACATCCCGCCACCAACAACCTTCAACGTGCTTCTTGGCTCCTCCTGGTTCGATAAACCTTGGTTTCTTTCTGAGGGAAAACTTTCTACTGTGTGCATCATACCTTCCTCTTGGGGTTCCCAACGAACGTGTGTGTTACACGCCATCAAGCTCTTTTTCTGGCGCCGTTGCCGGGGAGATCAAGACACGCTGCAAGGGGAGTCTCCACAATCCAATCTCTTTACTTTGTTTTTATCTTGCTTTATTTTATTTACTACTTTGTTTGCTGCACTTAAACGAAACACAAAAAAATTAGTTGCTAGTTTTACTTTATTTACTGTCTTGCTCTCTATATTAAAAACACAAAAAAAATTAGTTACTTGCATTTACTTTATCTAGTTTGCTTTATTTACTATTGTTAAAATGAATACCCCTGAAAATACTAAGTTGTGTGACTTCACAAACACTAATAATAATGATTTCCTATGCACACCTATTGCTCCACCTGCTACTACAGCAGAATTCTTCGAAATTAAACCTGCTTTACTGAATCTTGTCATGAGAGAGCAATTTTCTGGTGTTAGTTCTGATGATGCTGCTGCCCATCTCAATAATTTTGTTGAATTGTGTGAAATGAAAAAGTATAAGGATGTAGATGGTGATATTATAAAATTGAAATTGTTTCCTTTCTCATTAAGAGGAAGAGCTAAAGATTGGTTGCTATCTTTGCCTAAGAATAGTATTGATTCATGGACTAAATGTAAGGATGCTTTTATTGGTAGATATTATTATCCTGCTAAAATTATATCTTTGAGAAGTAGCATAATGAATTTTAAGCAATTAGATAATGAACATGTTGCTCAAGCATGGGAGAGAATGAAATCTTTGGTAAAGAATTGTCCAACCCATGGACTGACTACTTGGATGATCATCCAAACCTTCTATGCAGGACTAAATTTTTCTTCGTGAAACCTATTGGATTCAGCTGCTGGAGGTACCTTTATGTCCATCACTTTGGGGGCGGCGACAAAGCTTCTTGATGATATGATGATAAATTACTCTGAATGGCACACGGAAAGAGCTCCACAAGGTAAGATGGTAAATTCCGTCGAAGAAACCTCCTCCTTGAGTGATAAGATTGATGCTATTATGTCTATGCTTGTGAATGATATGACTAATGTTGATCATAATAATGTTCCATTATCTTCATTGGTTGCTCAAGAAGAAAATGTTGATGTGAACTTCATTAAAAATAATAATTTCAACAACAATGCTTATCGGAACAATTCTAGTAATAACTATAGGCCATATCCTTATAATAATGGTAATGGTTATGGTAATTCTTATGGGAATTCTTACAACAATAATAGGAGTGTACCCCCTGGTCTTGAAGCCATGCTTAAAGATTTTATTAGTACACAAACTGCTTTTAACAAATCTGTTGAGGAAAAGCTTGATAAAATTGATATTCTTGCTTCTAGAGTTGATAGACTTGCCTCTGATGTTGATCTTTTAAAATTGAAAGTTATGCCTAATAAGGATATTGATAATAAGATTACTACTACAGCAAATGCCATCCAAGTTAGAATTAATGAGAATATAAGATTAATGGCTGAATTGCGTGCTAGGTGGGATAGAGAAGAAAATGAAAAACTTGCTAAAGAGAATAATGTAGCTAAAGTTTGGACTATTACCACCACTAGTAATGATAATGATTCACATGTTGCTACACCTCCTACTATCAATGGTAAAATAATTGGTGTTGGCAATGTTTCTACTCCTAGTGCAAAGCGTACAAAACTGCCTGAAATTGCTAAAACTGCTGAAACTGCCTGTGATAAAACTGCTGAATTTTTTTTCCAACATTGGGGATGATGATCCCATTGATGTAGATCATAATGGTTTAGACTTTGATGATTGCCACATCTCTGAAGTTATAAAGTTCTTACAAAAACTTGCTAAAAGTCCTAATGCTAGTGCTATAAATTTGGCATTTACAAAACATATTACAAATGCTCTCATAAAAGCTAGAGAAGAGAAACTAAAACTTGAAACCTCTATTCCTAGAAAGTTAGAAGATGGTTGGGAGCCCATCATTAAGATGAAAATCAATGATTTTGATTGTAATGCTTTATGTGATCTTGGTGCAAGTATTTCTGTTATGCCTAAGAAAATCTATGATATGCTTGACTTGCCACCGTTGAAAAATTGTTATTTGGATGTTAATCTTGCTGATAATGCTAAAAAGAAACCTTTGGGGAGAGTTGATAATGTTCGTATTATGGTTAACAATAACCTTGTCCCCGTTGATTTTGTTGTCTTGGATATTGAAGGCAATGCATCTTGTCCCATTATATTGGGAAGACCTTTTCTTCGAACTGTTGGTGCTATTATTGATATGAAGGAAGGTAATATTAAATATCAATTTCCTCTCAAGAAAGGTATAGAACACTTCCCTAGAAAGAGAATGAAGTTACCTTATGATTCTATTATTAGAACAAGTTATGCTGTTGATGCTTCATCTCTTGATAATACTTGATATACACTTTCTGCGCCTAGCTGAAAGGCGTTAAAGAAAAGCGCTTATGGGAGACAACCCATATTTTTACTACAGTACTTTGTTTTATATTTGAGTCTTGGAAGTTGTTTACTACTGTAGCAACCTCTCCTTATCATATTTTTGTGCCAAGTAAAGTCTCTATGGTAAAGTTGATGCTAGATTTGGATTGCTGCACAGAAACAGCATTGCTGTCTGTCACGAATTCGCGCAGAAGTCTCTGTAAAAAAATCAAAAAAATTGGAAAATTTACGTGCGTGATCCTCAGATATATACGCAACTTTCATTAGTTTTGAGTTTTTCCGTTTGAGCAAGTTTAGTGCCCCTTCCAGGTTCGTCTTTACGGACTGTTCTGTTTTTGACAGATTCTGCCTTTTATTTCGCATTGCCTCTTTTGCTATGTTGGATGAATTTCTTTGATCCATTAATGTCCAGTAGCTTTGTGCAATGTCCAGAAGTGTTAAGAATGATTGTGTCACCTCTGAACATGTGAATTTTTGATTGTGCACTAACCCTCTAATGAGTTTGCTTGAAGTTTGGTGTGAAGGAAGTTTTCAAGGGTCAAGAGAGGAGTATGATATACTATGATAGTGAGGAGTGAAAGCTCTAAGCTTGGGGATGCCCCGGTGGTTCACCCCTATTTTAAGAAGACTCAAGCGTCTAAGCTTGGGGATGCCCAAGGCATCCCCTTCTTCATCGACAACATCATCAGGTTCCTCCCCTGAAACTATATTTTTATTCAGTCACATCCTATGTGCTTTGCTTGGAGCGTCGGTTTGTTTTTGTTTTTGTTTTTGTTTGAATAAAATGGATCCTAGCATTCATTGTGTGGGAGAGAGACATGCTCCGCTGTTGCATATGGACAAATATGTCCTTAGGCTTTACTCATAGTATTCATGGCGAAGGTTGAATCTTCTTCGTTAAATTGTTATATGGTTGGAATTGGGAAATGCTACATGTAGTAATTCTAAAATGTCTTGAATAATTTGATACTTGGCAATTGTTGTGCTCATGTTTAAGCTCTTGCATCATATACTTTGCACCCATTAATGAAGAAATACATAGAGCTTGCTAAAATTTGGTTTGCATATTTGGTCTCTCTAAAGTCTAGATAATTTCTAGTATTGAGTTTTGAACAACAAGGAAGACGGTGTAGAGTCTTATAATGTTTACAATATGTCTTTTATGTGAGTTTTGCTGCACCGGTTCATCCTTGTGTTTGTTTCAAATAAACCTTGCTAGCCTAAACCTTGTATCGAGAGGGAATACTTCTCATGCATCCAAAATCCTTGAGCCAACCACTATGCCATTTGTGTCCACCATACCTACCTACTACATGGTATTTCTCCGCCATTCTAAAGTAAATTGCTTGAGTGCTACCTTTAAATTTCCATCATTCGCCTTTGCAATATATAGCTCATGGGACAAAATAGCCTTAAAAACTATTGTGGTATTGAATATGTACTTATGCACTTTATCTCTTATTAAGTTGCTTGTTGTGCGATAACCATGTTTTCTGGGGACGCCATCAACTCTTTGTTGAATATCATGTGAGTTGCTATGCATGTTCGTCTTGTCTGAAGTAAGGGCGGTTTTCACAATCAAATGGTTTGAGTATGCATACTGTTAGAGAAGAACATTGGGCCGCTAACTAAAACCATGAATCATGGTGGAAGTTTCAGTTTGGACATAAAACCTCAATCTCTTATGAGAATATTAACTGTTGTTGAATGCTTAAGCATTAAAAGAGGAGTCCATTATCTGTTGTCTATGTTGTCCCGGTATGGGTGTCTAAGTTGAAGATGATCAAAAGCGAGAAATCCAATGCGAACTTTCTCCTTAGACCCTTGTACAGGCGGCATAGAGGTACCCCATTGTGACACTTGGTTGAAACATATGTCATGCAATGATGATCAGTATTAACCCAAGCTAATTAGGACAAGGTGCGGGCACTATTAGTATACTATGCATGAGGCTTGCAACTTGTAAGATATAATTTACATGATACATATGCTTTATTACTACCGTTGACAAAATTGTTTCATGTTTTCAAAACCAAAGCTCTAGCACAAATATAGCAATCAATGCTTCCCTCTGCGAAGGGCCTTTCTTTTACTTTTATGTTGAGTCAGTTCACCTATCTCTCTCCACCTTAAGAAGCAAACACTTGTGTGAACTGTGCATTGATTCCTACATACTTGCATATTGTACTTGTTATATTACTCTATGTTGACACTATCCATGAGATATACATGTTATAAGTTGAAAGCAACCGCTGAAACTTAATCTTCCTTTGTGTTGCTTCAATGCCTCTACTTAGATTTATTGCTTTATGAGTTAACTCTTATGCAAGACTTATTGATGCTTGTCTTGAAGTACTATTCATGAAAAGTCTTTGCTTTATGATTTATTTGTTTACTCATGTCATTACCATTGTTTTGATCGCTGCATTCATTACATATGCTTACTATAGTATGATCAAGGTTATGATGGCATGTCACTCCAGAAATTATCTTTGTTATCGTTTACCTGCTCGGGACGAGCAGGAACTAAGCTTGGGGATGCTGATAAGTCTCCGACGTATCGATAATTTCTTATGTTCCATGCCACATTATTGATGATATCTACATGTTTTATACACATTATATGTCGTATTTATGCATTTTCCGGCACTAACCTATTAACGAGATGCCGAAGAGCCGATTGCTTGTTTTACTGCTGTTTTTGGTTTCAGAAATCCTACAAAGGAAATATTCTCGGAATTGGACGAAATCAACGCCCGGGGTCCTATTTTGCCACGAGGCTTCCGGAAGACCGAAAGGGAAACGAAGTGAGGCGACGAGGCGGCGACACGCCGGGCGGCGCGGCCCACCTCCCGGCCGCGCGGCCTCGTTGTGTGGGCCCCTCGCGTCGCCTCCGACCTACCCTTTCGCCTACTTAAAGCCTCCGTCGCGAAACCCCCGTACCGAGAGCCACGATACGGAAAACCTTATCGAGACGCCGCCGCCACCAATCCCATCTCGGGGGATTCGGGAGATCGCCTCCGGCACCCTGCCGGAGAGGGGAATCATCTCCCGGAGGACTCTTCATCGCCATGATCGCCTCCGGAGTGATGAGTGAGTAGTTCACCCCTGGACTATGGGTCCATAGCAGTAGCTAGATGGTCGTCTTCTCCTTATGTGCTTCATTGTTGGATCTTGTGAGCTGCCTAACATGATCAAGATCATCTATCTGTAATTCTATATGTTGTGTTTGTCGGGATCCGATGGATAGAGAATACTATGTTATGGTGATTATCAATCTATTACCTATGTGTTGTTTATGATCTTGCATGCTCTCCGTTATTAGTAGAGGCTCCGGCCAAGTTTTTGCTCTTAACTCCAAGAGGGAGTATTTATGCTCGATAGTGGGTTCATGCCTCCATTAAATCCGGGACGGTGACAAAAAGTTCTAAGGTTGTGGATGTCTTGTTGCCACTAGGGATAAAACATTGATGCTATGTCCGAGGATGTAGTTATTGATTACATTACGCACCATACTTAATGCAATTATCTGTTGTTTGCAACTTAATACTGGAAGGGGTTCGGATGATAACCTGAAGGTGGACTTTTTAGGCATAGATGCATGCTGGATAGAGGTCTATGTACTTTGTCGTAATGCCCAATTAAATTTCACAATACTTATCATATCATGTATGTGCATTGTCATGCCCTCTCTATTTGTCAATTGCCCGACTATAATTTGTTCACCCAACATGCTATTTATCTTATGGGAGAGACACCTCTAGTGAACTGTGGACCCCGGTCCTATTCTTTTACATTGAATACAATCTGCTGCAATACTTGTTTTACTGTTCTTCGCAAACAATCATCATCCACACTATACATCTAATCCTTTGTTACAGCAAGCCGGTGAGATTGACAACCTCACTGTTTCATTGGGGCAAAGTACTTTGGTTGTGTTATGCAGGTTCCACGTTGGCGCTGGAATCCCTGGTGTTGCGCCGCACTACATCCCGCCACCAACAACCTTCAACGTGCTTCTTGGCTCCTCCTGGTTCGATAAACCTTGGTTTCTTTCTGAGGGAAAACTTGCTACTGTGTGCATCATACCTTCCTCTTGGGGTTCCCAACGAACGTGTGTGTTACACGCCATCAGTGCACAATTGAGAGGTTTATCCCATTTTATGGTGGTTACCTTCATGTGTTATAAATAACATAAGGTTGTGGAGGCTATGATCGATGAGAATGTCCGTAAGAGTGAGGCACCACTAGGTGGTAAACTACCTCCCTGTGTTTTAAGGAAATTAAAGGTTTGTCCCTTTTGAGGCGACTAACTTTAATTTGAAGATCTACACCACATTGTGGTGTTCTTGTGGAAGGCTTGACCTATGAGTCACTACGAATCACCATGATCATGATTATGCTCAGCCATAGCATTTTCATTCTACTTAATCTACAAAGTGTCACACTTAACAATTTGAGGTTCACGCTAATAACTTCAAGCCAATGTCTTGAAGTTATAATTAATTTTGCAAAGTTCGTTGCAACATAACCATGATGGTTTTTAATTTACCAATTGTAAATTAATAATCTCTGGTTCACCCATGTAAGTAAATGATGGCTGGAAAGGAATCTGAGGCATTTGCCCTCGATGGCTACTACTACCATATATGGGACATGGACATAAAGATCAGTCTTGCGTCACATGGATTAATGCGTGTAATCCAGGCCCCGAAGGATCCACCTCCGGCTGGAGTCACGCTGCTAACAGAAGAGAAATGTATGTTGTCTTGTACATCATAAGACATCATACATCCAGATCGTAAGGGTCGTGAAAGGCATGGCAGAGCATAAGTTTGACAAAACTAAGCTTTGCGACGAGTCTGGATGCTATACGCATATCACGCAGGAATGCCACACCCCATAGCATCCGGTTTTTCACGTATCGGCAATTGTTGGAATGCAAATGTCCTTAAGGGAAAAAGTTTGAAGCTCACTTCAATCTTCATCCGGACCGCACCAATGGAGCTAGTTGTTCACAAGACGTTCCTCTTGGACATTGCAATACCATGCATCTCTCGGTGGTCATAGAACCCTATGGGCATGGAGAACATGATGATTGAGAATGCCTCAGTCGACATGTTTGGAGACTTTGAGTAGTCCCATTATCTCCTTATCGATTGATTTATTTATGTACATTTATGTTTTTGCAACATACATATATTGTACCAGCACTCTGATATAAATGAGGTTGGATGTCCTCTATATATTTTATAAAGATTTCCATACGAGAAACTCTTGAATTCGATATATAAATTTCTGCGGGAGCCAATCCAATGGATGAGGAACAAGTATTTGAAAAGGTACCCTCTCTATATTTTGAATTGTACTACACGTACAACCAACCCGTAGCACATGTTGCATATAAATCAATTCCATTGGTCATGAATTGCATGAAGCTAAGCTTCCTCAATCATTGGATATTATGTAGCTCAATTTGAGGTTCTCATATAGTCCCTCGATCGAATGCATTCGAGGTGATATTTGTGGCCTCTTTCAACCATAGTGTGGACTGAAATCGAATTATAATCAATTCGAATGGATAATGATGCAAAATTCTCTTCATGTCCCTCCAATAATTATTGCATGGCTTTCGAAGACTGGAGTTTAGCACTTTGTCACATATGTCCATACACAAAAGGTTTGGTTAAATATCTGAGCAAGAGAATCAGGCTCGTTGCATGACCTTTGTTAATGAGTTGAAATTTTACCAACTTCACGTTGGAGTCATGCGGCTTTACACACCCTTGACTAACTAACTGCATACTGCAGAACTTCCCCTCTGTAATTGATACGTGGAAATCTCCGAGCATTTCCCATCTGCGTAAGTTCGGAATCGCTTCACGCGTACCGATCTCACCACCGCAGCGTACATCATAGGCCCACAAATTAGGGATCTATGTGGGGTACAGATATCCGTCGATCACTAAGTACCTTGAACTCCTCATAAGGGATCTGTTCATAGCCTCGTACGTTGATTGCAAATATTGAAGGATGGATATTTCCAGGCATTAGGGGGAGATTTCAAGTACCAAATAAAATGACAGGAAATTATTTGGAACTTCACGTTCCTCCTCATGTCCACGCACTCAAAAATATGGACTATACATCTAGGATTCACAAATTTGCAACAATTCGCAAATAACCTGCCAGATTCATTTACTGATCTCATAGGTGTTATATAATCCTTTAATCTGGCTAGAAATGCGCCCGAAAGAGTGGAGGTACCAATAAAAACCACTCAACTCCCTATTTCTTAAAAGAGGGGGAGTAGTACGGCCTCTAACCAGGATCTAGCTTCCTACAAGCAACAAGGAAAGACGAGGAAAAATCCTCTGAATTAGTAAATACATATCAACCTAGCGTTGATAAACACCTGATGGGTAGTATACACCTAGTGGACGGGAAACCTCCACAACCTAGCTTCAGTTTGCACACACTGGCTAGGACATCGGAACACCCGGACTCACGCGTATTGGGAAATCACGATGAGTCATCATGGGTGCTTAGATTTCCTCCAACTATATCGATTCTGGAGAATCATATGATTAAAGCCTACAAATGTCGACAATATTTCTCTTGTATGATTGCAAACATCCTTCATAATGATTCATATCCAAAGACCATGGCCATGGCAGAGTGTAAACCACTTGCTTGGATTGAAACAATCAAAGGATGCAATCCAAGCAGAATAAGCCTCGCTCCTCCTGTCAACACCCGGATTTTTAAGTCCAGATGCCTATTATGCCATACATCGCAATCCCAGGAATATTGTTGTTGCGAGACATAACAGTTGAATATCATAGAGTCATCATTTATTACACACATAATCGTCTTACAAAGGTAGATCACATGATCCAATATTACAATAGTAGTTGATCTATCGATCAACGAACATCACAAATAGCGGAAGCGAAGTAGTAGTGGCTATCTAATCCACGAGGCCAACGCTTGACGTCGGGAGCGGTCCTAGTTGTCGTAGACGTCCTGCTGTCCATGTTCCTCGTATCTTGTTGTTCTCCTTCAAAGTCCGGCCATTTGAATAGCCAGGGACAAAGCCATGAGTACTTTAAAGTACTCGCAAACTAATACTAGTGTAAGAACTATCAATTCTAGTAAGGGGATACTAAGCTCTAGGTTTATTTGCATAAAGCCAAGTTTATTTCATAAACATTTAGTAAAGATGCTTGAATCCCTAGACTAACTCAAGTGGGAACATTAGTGTCATTCCCACCACTCGGTTGTGATTTAATTCAAATTCACCATTCACCTTTTCAAATTTAAAACACAAGTCATATGTCACATTTTTTGAAAATGGTCTGATGACGGAACGAGTATGGCCTTTCCAACCGTCCTTAACCGTGGACGCGGCTATTCGAATAGGTTTACACTGCGCAGAGGTTGTACACTTGTGCCACAACTTTTGATTACATCCGTCGGGGGTAACCCCGAATAATCGTAACTCGGTACGCGGATCATCAACCATAACCTTTCACTTATATATGCTAGTATGAGCACCTCTCCCCATGAGCTTGGCCTCCCGGTGAAAACCGCGATCAACCCGGGAACCGCACGGGGCTTGGGCCGGACATTCACCTCTTCTTTAACGTCGTTTCGTTGTGTTGTGGAGGCAGCTTTGGGCATAACCCCGATGACGCTTGTTTAGAGGGAACCCATACTAAGACATATAAACTTCCAGTTAAGCCCTACCCATAATCAGGTATTGCGGGGGTACTTGTAAATTGGAATGGTATCGCATCCGAACCCAACCATCAGTTTTCGTAAAATTCACCCAGTCTTTCACCAGTCATATTCACCTTCAAAATCTTTCAATAGAATGACTCATCATTCCAAGGTTTTCAAAGTCATTGGTTTTCACAAGTTCCCATCTCTAATAGTCAATTCTAATCTTTAGCACTAGCAGCTAGTCATGAGGGGTGCTAAGTAACCTGGATTGCTCTAGGCTAAGTTTGATACTCTTGCACTACTCCATAACTAAACAAAAATGAATCATGAATCAAAAAGTAACTTTGATAAATAAACTCAAGTAAAGCTTTGATAAACCAAAGTCAAAAACTTGTAAGGTAAAAACTTGGGATAGGATCATTAAGCATAAATTAAATGGGGATGAGGCCTTGCTCTTGTAGAGCTTTGCCTTAGGGTATCTTGCAAGAATATTAGCTTGCCTTGGTTGGTGTATGGATCAAAATGTTCCTCCTTCTTCTCCGTAGATGTTCTCGTCGTCCCCTTCGTAGCCTTCGGTACTAGCGTCTATAAACGAATACGAGGATACAATCACCACACAAAACTTGCATGCTAGACTAAACACACCAAAGATTCACACAAGCCTATGCTAGCATCACATCTTATTAGCATGGTGATTTACTTTGTTTTAAAGAAAACAAAAATTTCCTCTCATTATAATTATTTATTAGTATAACTCTTTAATGCTTTGGAGGAAATAGTTTCCTCTCATTACAATATTAATTAAAGTTTCTATTTATTTATTTGGAGAACTAATCTCCTCTCATTAAATATTGTTAAGATTTAATTTCCTCAAATACTAAGGTATGAGCACATGTTGACTAAGGTCAACACTTCACACTTATTATTTGAGAAACATGATTTAAATGAGGGAATACACCTCATGACATTTAATACCAACATAGTAATGATTTAATATCATCAAATAATTCCATATGAGAGTTAATAGACCATGGTCTCTACCTCATGTAGAATTACTTGAGACAAAGGTTTAAATGAGAGGGATACCTCTCATATGATTTAATAATTAGTTGGAACAATTTAAATGCTACTATGGCAATCATTTAATATCACTAAGTAACCAAACATGAGGCTTATCAGACCAAGGTCAGTACCTCTATTTGAATTACTTAGGATCACAATTTAAATGAGAGAGAAGCTCCCATACTATTTAAATAATTTTAGGTGTATGTGTTAAATGGACTAGAAATGGCTCCATAGCCATTATTTGAATCTAGTCCATGATCATGCAAAACAACTATGCTATAATTTTGCATAAACAATTAGATTATGTCAAATGTGATTTATTGGAGTTGGAATCAACTCAAAATCATTTATAGATAATTTTTAATATTTATTTGAAGTTAGAAAAGGCCCTGCCTTGTTATTTTTGTCATTCAAAATTTAATACGAATTTGGATATGAGGCCGAGTGCCATCATTTAGATAATTTCATGAGCTTTCTAAATATATAAAATGGGTAAAATTTGGTGCGGTAGATTTCGAGCTATTCAAATTTGAAGTGGGCAGCAGTATTTGAATTTGAACTAATTGGATTAATTATGTTTGAATTTTTGGGCCAGGCGGGAAAAGCTAACGGGCCGAAACGTTTTAAACTACACTCGCGCGGCCCAGCAAGCAACGGGTGCGGGTGGGCTGCGCCGACAGTGGTGGGGGCCACCTGTCGGCGCCTCTTTAAACGCCGAAGCGGTATTTTCTATCTCGACCGTAGGATTAGAACGAGGATCAACGGCAGGTGAGCGTCGTCGTCACCGACGGGATTCCGACGAGGTCACGGCGGCGGTAGGGGGTCGGAGAGCTTACCAGGCCGTTGCAGGTCTCTGGCAAGGTGCGCGGAGAAGCTGTCGTCGACGAGGAGGCTACTGGCGCAGTTGTGGAGCTCGGGGAGGCGTCAATCGAGGCAGAGCTTCTGCGGGCTCCGGCGGACTCGAGCTCGCAATTCGAGCAGCTCCGGCGAGCTCGCGGTGAAATTGACGGTGTAGGAATGCTTAGTGAGGAGAGGGGAGCGAGATGGTGTGAAGATAGCGTCCCGGAGTGGTCTCTATTTATAGTGTCGAGGTGAGCCGAGGGGTGCTGCAAGGGCGCGGCCATGGCGCGGCTCCCGTGGTGCTCCAAAGGGCAAGGCGAGGACGGGTACGTGTAGGCGTCGTCCTGGAGATGCTCAACGACTAGCTAGGGCGAGAGAGGGCGATAGGATTGCTCGATTTCTTGCGGGGAGCATCTCGGTACCCGCGGTACTTCGGCGAGGAGGACGACGGTGACGAGGCTGCGGGCGGTGCTTGAGCGTGTCTAGCGCGTAGGGTGAGTGGAGTGGCTAGTCGACGCGGCCGTAGGGATGCGGGGCGAGGACGAGCACGCTCGAGTGCACGGCGTCCCGGCGCACGCCGGAGCGCGCTCACCGCGTGCTCGGGCGTGTACTCGGCAGTGGTTTTGGCATGGCTGTTCTGATCAAGTCCGTGCACGATCGATCGAGTGAGCGGTACCTTTGGTGTCCTTATGCATTGCAGATGCTCCAGGACAAGGGCACGGGTTAAAATGCTGGCTGGTGTTGGAGATGCCAAAGTTGGCCGGCATGGTGTAGGTTTGCATTATTTTGTGTTTCTCCTCGACTTTAATCGACCATGCAAGTACTGGGCTAGAGGCAGGGGGTGTAGAACTAGCTAATGATCACCATTGCAAAGTGGTTTAGGCTCAAATCTGCTTGGACAATAGCATGTAACTCTAATTGGAATTGATGCACGCAACTTGTTCGACGGAATGGCCGCAAGAGACTTTTCTTTGAATTTTGCAGATCTTTTTGGTGAATCTCTTTTATATAATTAGAGTGAAGTATTGGTGGTGGTGGTACTCATTTTGGAAGAGAATTGCAAAGTTTCAAATTTGAGATGATCTTCTTTTTATTCTCAGATCCCATTTTGGCATTTTAATTCTGGTCAACCTAGTCAACTATAGCCATGGTGGTCAACATGAAAAGTACTCACCTTGACATGGTCTTGGATGACATGGCTTTGGTTGACAAAGTTTAGTTTAAGTTTTAAGAAATACAGGGGTGCAAAGTGGTGAAGAAAATATTTTTCACCCAAATGACCATTATCACATGTATGAAGAAATCTTGATTTTCTTTGCTTTGATTCTTGATCCAATGATGCAATTGTGTTAGTTTATCATATTGAAGTATTTTAGAAGCAAGGAAACAAGTAATTATGGCCTTGGTGAAGGTTTTGCATTTTTACATAAAGTGTATGTAAGTGAGGAATGGGTTTTTCCCATTTTCCTTACTTATCCTCAATTTAGGGTTTTGTGATCTTGATTAGGGTTCCCATAGTAATGGTTACTCATACTAATACTCATCATGGCAATTGCACAAAAGAAATATTACTTATATGCAAGAAACTATATGTGGCACTATATGCATATGTTGTATTTGAGTTTTAAATTTGACTTGGCTTGACCCAAGTGGTGTGGTTGAGTGTTGAAATGGTATATAGGAGTGATCCCACCATTCATAACAAATATTAGGGTCAAGGTTCCCAAATTCATAAATTTGCATTTTTACTCTCATATGCCTCTATGGCATTTTTAGTTTCTTTTTAATTTCTTTGGTTTTACTTTGGATTTGGTTTGATAGATGCTAGGTAGAGTGTATGAAGGTTTTCCAAACTTCTAAACAAGGTAGGAGGGTCTAGGGTTAAGATTTATAAAAATAGCCATAGGCACATATGCCTTTTTCTTATTTAATTTAATTCCTTTTTATTTTGTTTATAATGGATGGTGAGAGGAGGGGTGAGGTTTAGGGTTTAATGGAGTATCTCAATGGTTCACCACTATTTAGAAAGGTAAGAAGGGTATTAGTTAATATTTGCATACTAGGGCTATATGCCCACATATGCCTTTTTATTTTAGTTCCTTCTTATTTGATACTATTTAGTTTTGAGAAGATTAGGGTTTAGGGTTTTGGAATTAGTTTCAATGCAATAAATAAACAATCATGGCAATATCACAACATATAAGCATGCTCACTATGTACCAAACTTAATTTAAGAAAAGTTTTTGTTGGTTCCAAAATTTGGAAAATATGGAAATTCATTTTCTTTGTTTTGTACTTTTTGGGATGTTACAAACCCTTCCCCCTTAAACAAATCTCGTCCCGAGATTTTAAGAAAAGTTAGGTTCCTAAGAGAGATTGAGCAGGTGGATTAACAGGAAGACATACTTGGCATGGTCTCGTGGTGCTTCCCGAGCTTCGGTGGCGGTCAAGCGGTAGTAACGACCGTTGCGGTTGTTTGGGTAGTTTGGGGAAAACTTCCTTCCGGTTGTGGCACGAGCGCTGCCACTGGGCGATTGCAGCGGTATTGAGGGCAGTCCTAGCAAGCTTCTTGGGGCATTCATTGGAGTAATGACCCACAATTCCACATTCATAGCAGGTCACGGTTGACTTGTCCTTTTGGGTAATGGGTACAGCATTGCTTCCGAGTCCTTGGGGCATTGTTGGCGGCTTTTATCGGGCACTTCCTAGAGTAATGACCAGTAGCACCACATTCATAGCAAGTCACAGTGGACTTGCCTCTGGGGGCATGGTTGGGTATTGGGATGAACTGCTCCAGTGATGCTATTCGGACGCGGAGGCGAGCAATGAGGTAGTCCTTCTTGGCGTGTTGATGACGAAGTGCCTTGCGCTCCATTGCAAGGATGTTGATGGTGTCAGTCATCTTGGCGTGCTCAATGTGCATCTGGTTGGCTTGGGCACGGGGGTTGTTGCGGGTAGGAGGGGCCATCTGAATAATAAGGTGGATCTTAAGATAAGCGAGGAATTTCTATGGTTTGTTTGAGATAAACTTGAAAAGTTTCAAAACTTGAGTAGTGTTGAGGGGGTACAACCAACAACACTTTTTCATTCATACCAAGCATCATACATTACAAAGCTAACACACCGTTGGTTTTAAGAACCATTCACCGCTCTACGATACAAGGGGATCCTGATACATACCCACACCTACACATGTGAACTAGTGCAACTACTCATCCTCATCATCCACATCGATCGGGATGATTCCATCCTCTCCGGCCTCCGTAAACTCATAGTCCTCCTCTTCAGTGAATTCATCCTCCTCGAAGTCCTCATCATCACTCAGGAAGGCTTCTCCTCCCTGAATGTCTTCACCGTCTTCATCCATCCCATTCAGCTGATCTTCTTGAGCCTTGACGAGTGGCCTCCAAGGATACTATCCGGGCGCGAAGGTGGTCGATGGTAACGGCATTCTTGGCACGCTGCGGACGGAGTGACTTGCGGTCCTTGGCGAGCAGCTTGATAGCATCGGCATGATGAGCCAATGCCATGTGGGTCTGGTTGGCGTAGGCACGCGAGTTGTCCGGCTCCTTCCGGGTGTGGAACAGACATGAAGTCCGGGTGATCCACATGGTGCCTCAGCTCGGGGTGGAGCGGCGAGGTCCATGGGTTCTCCATCGGAGTCACGCCTTGCGAGATGCGCAAAGCGCTCTCCCGGATGGCGGCCTCATTCTGCCCGCATAGACGGGCAAGTGCTTCTCGAAGAGCACGTGTCGGTCCGTCCAGCCAGTTGCCTTCCACCGAAAGAGAAGAGGATCCTCTCGGAAGTAGGAGGCTCCATCTTGCCTCTCGGATCAGCGGTGATCACCCACCGAAGCTCCCCACCGTGCTGGTCGTTGACCTCAACTCCGTGGAACTCGGGGTGGGGGCGTCCAAGAAAGTTCGACGGGGCATCAAGGTCCCTCTCGAAGCTCAAGTCTCCGCCATTCCCAAGCTGGTAAAACTTGACGTTGGTTGGCTCCATCCGAAAGGGAGTTAGATGAGTAAGTTTAGAGAGTGAACAAGTGTGTCAAAATTTTATGTAGGTTTATAAAGAAGAGCATGACTTCTTATTTTTAACAAGATCTCAAAGATACGAAAGTGACTAAGTTTTTCCAAAAATATTCACTTCATTTGTTTTTGAACTTAGGTTTTTCGAACGTCCATTCTAACTAGGGTCTCCTAAGGTCAAACAATGGCTCGATACCAACTTGTCAACACCCGGATTTTTAAGTCCGGATGCCTATTATGCCATACATCGCAATCCCGGGAATATTGTTGTTGCGAGACATAACGGTTGAATATCATAGAGTCATCATTTATTACACACATAATCGTCTTACAAAGGTAGATCACATGATCCAATATTACAATAGTAGTTGATCTATCGATCAACGAACATCACAAATAGCGGAAGCGAAGTAGTAGTGGCTATCTAATCCACAGGCCAACGCTTGACGTCGGGAGCGGTCCTAGTTGTCGTAGACGTCCTGCTGTCCATGTTCCTCGTACTTGTTGTTCTCCTTCAAAGTCCGGCCATTTGAATAGCCAGGGGACAAAGCCATGAGTACTTTAAAGTACTCGCAAACTAATACTAGTGTAAGAACTATCAATTCTAGTAAGGGGATACTAAGCTCTAGGTTTATTTGCATAAAGCCAAGTTTATTTCATAAACATTTAGTAAAGATGCTTGAATCCCTAGACTAACTCAAGTGGGAACATTAGTGTCATTCCCACCACTCGGTTGTGATTTAATTCAAATTCACCATTCACCTTTTCAAATTTAAAACACAAGTCATATGTCACATTTTTTGAAAATGGTCTGATGACGGAACAGTATGGCCTTTCCAACCGTCCTTAACCGTGGACGCGGCTATTCGAATAGGTTTACACTCTGCGGAGGTTGTACACTTGTGCCACAACTTTTGATTACATCCGTCAGGGGTAACCCTGAATAATCGTAACTCGAGTACGCGGATCATCAACCATAACCTTTCACTTATATATGCTAGTATGAGCACCTCTCCCCATGAGCTTGGCCTCCCGGTGAAAACCGCAGTCAACCCGGAAGCTGCACGGGGCTTGGGCCGGACATTCACCTCTTCTTTAACGTCGTTTCGTTGTGTTGTGGAGGCAGCTTTGGGCATAACCCCGATGACGCTTGTTTAGAGGGAACCCATACTAAGACATATAAACTTCCAGTTAAGCCCTACCCATAATCAGGTATTGCGGGGGTACTTGTAAATTGGAATGGTATCGCATCCGAACCCAACCATCAGTTTTCGTAAAATTCACCCGAGTCTTTCACCAGTCATATTCACCTTCAAAATCTTTCAATAGAATGACTCATCATTCCAAGGTTTTCAAAGTCATTGGTTTTCACAAGTTCCCATCTCTAATAGTCAATTCTAATCTTTAGCACTAGCAGCTAGTCATGAGGGGTGCTAAGTAACCTGGATTGCTCTAGGCTAAGTTTGATACTCTTGCACTACTCCATAACTAAACAAAAATGAATCATGAATCAAAAAGTAACTTTGATAAATAAACTCAAGTAAAGCTTTGATAAACCAAAGTCAAAAACTTGTAAGGTAAAAACTTGGGATAGGATCATTAAGCATAAATTAAATGGGGATGAGGCCTTGCTCTTGTAGAGCTTTGCCTTAGGGTATCTTGCAAGAATATTAGCTTGCCTTGGTTGGTGTATGGATCAAAATGTTCCTCCTTCTTCTCCGTAGATGTTCTCGTCGTCCCCTTCGTAGCCTTCGGTACTAGCGTCTATAAACGAATACGAGGATACAATCACCACACAAAACTTGCATGCTAGACTAAACACACCAAAGATTCACACAAGCCTATGCTAGCATCACATCTTATTAGCATGGTGATTTACTTTGTTTTAAAGAAAACAAAAATTTCCTCTCATTATAATTATTTATTAGTATAACTCTTTAATGCTTTGGAGGAAATAGTTTCCTCTCATTACAATATTAATTAAAGTTTCTATTTATTTATTTGGAGAACTAATCTCCTCTCATTAAATATTGTTAAGATTTAATTTCCTCAAATACTAAGGTATGAGCACATGTTGACTAAGGTCAACACTTCACACTTATTATTTGAGAAACATGATTTAAATGAGGGAATACACCTCATGACATTTAATACCAACATAGTAATGATTTAATATCATCAAATAATTCCATATGAGAGTTAATAGACCATGGTCTCTACCTCATGTAGAATTACTTGAGACAAAGGTTTAAATGAGAGGGATACCTCTCATATGATTTAATAATTAGTTGGAACAATTTAAATGCTACTATGGCAATCATTTAATATCACTAAGTAACCAAACATGAGGCTTATCGGACCAAGGTCAGTACCTCTATTTGAATTACTTAGGATCACAATTTAAATGAGAGAGAAGCTCCCATACTATTTAAATAATTTTAGGTGTATGTGTTAAATGGACTAGAAATGGCTCCATAGCCATTATTTGAATCTAGTCCATGATCATGCAAAACAACTATGCTATAATTTTGCATAAACAATTAGATTATGTCAAATGTGATTTATTGGAGTTGGAATCAACTCAAAATCATTTATAGATAATTTTTAATATTTATTTGAAGTTAGAAAAGGCCCTGCCTTGTTATTTTTGTCATTCAAAATTTAATACGAATTTGGATATGAGGCCGGTGCCATCATTTAGATAATTTCATGAGCTTTCTAAATATATAAAATGGGTAAAATTTGGTGCAGTAGATTTCGAGCTATTCAAATTTGAAGTGGGCAGCAGTATTTGAATTTGAACTAATTGGATTAATTATGTTTGAATTTTTGGGCCGAGCGGGAAAAGCTAACGGGCCGAAACGTTTTAAACTACACTGCGCGGCCCGGCAAGCAACGGGTGCGGGTGGGCTGCGCCGACAGGGTGGGGGCCACCTGTCGGCGCCTCTTTAAACGCCGAGCGGTATTTTCTATCTCGACCGTAGGATTAGAACGAGGATCAACGGCGGGTGAGCGTCGTCGTCACCGACGGGATTCCGACGAGGTCACGGCGGCGGTAGGGGTCGGAGAGCTTACCAGGCCGTTGCGGGTCTCTCGGCAAGGTGCGCGGAGAAGCCGTCGTCGACGAGGAGGCTGCGGCGCGCAGTTGTGGAGCTCGGGGAGGCGTCAATCGAGGCGGAGCTTCGCGGGCTCCGGCGGACTCGAGCTCGCAACTCGAGCAGCTCCGGCGAGCTCGGGTGAAATTGACGGTGTAGGAATGCTTAGTGAGGAGAGGGGAGCAGATGGTGTGAAGATAGCGTCCGGAGTGGTCTCTATTTATAGTGTCGAGGTGAGCCGAGGGGTGCTGCAAGGGCGCGGCCATGGCGCGGCTCCCGTGGTGCTCCAAAGGGCAAGGCGAGGACGGGTACGTGTAGGCGTCGTCCCGGAGATGCTCAACGACTAGCTAGGGCAGAGAGGGCGATAGGATTGCTCGATTTCTTGCAGGGAGCATCTCGGTACCCGCGGTACTTCGGCGAGGAGGACGACGGTGACGAGGCTCGGGCGGTGCTTGAGCGTGTCTAGCGCGTAGGGTGAGTGGAGTGGCTAGTCGACGCGGCCGTAGGGATGCGGGCGAGGACGAGCACGCTCGAGTGCACGGCGTCCTGGCGCACGCCGGAGCGCGCTCACCGCGTGCCCGGGCGTGTACCGGCGGTGGTTTTGGCATGGCTGTTCCGATCAAGTCCGTGCACGATCGATCGAGTGAGCGGTACCTTTGGTGTCCTTATGCATTGCGGATGCTCCCAGGACAAGGGCACGGGTTAAAATGCTGGCTGGTGTTGGAGATGCCAAAGTTGGCCGGCATGGTGTAGGTTTGCATTATTTTGTGTTTCTCCTCGACTTTAATCGACCATGCAAGTACTGGGCTAGAGGCAGGGGGTGTAGAACTAGCTAATGATCACCATTGCAAAGTGGTTTAGGCTCAAATCTGCTGGACAATAGCATGTAACTCTAATTGGAATTGATGCCTGCAACCTTGTTCGACGGAATGGCCGCAAGAGACTTTTCTTTGAATTTTGCAGATCTTTTTGGTGAATCTCTTTTATATAATTAGAGTGAAGTATTGGTGGTGGTGGTACTCATTTTGGAAGAGAATTGCAAAGTTTCAAATTTGAGATGATCTTCTTTTTATTCTCAGATCCCATTTTGGCATTTTAATTCTGGTCAACCTAGTCAACTATAGCCATGGTGGTCAACATGAAAAGTACTCACCTTGACATGGTCTTGGATGACATGGCTTTGGTTGACAAAGTTTAGTTTAAGTTTTAAGAAATACAGGGGTGCAAAGTGGTGAAGAAAATATTTTTCACCCAAATGACCATTATCACATGTATGAAGAAATCTTGATTTTCTTTGCTTTGATTCTTGATCCAATGATGCAATTGTGTTAGTTTATCATATTGAAGTATTTTAGAAGCAAGGAAACAAGTAATTATGGCCTTGGTGAAGGTTTTGCATTTTTACATAAAGTGTATGTAAGTGAGGAATGGGTTTTTCCCATTTTCCTTACTTATCCTCAATTTAGGGTTTTGTGATCTTGATTAGGGTTCCCATAGTAATGGTTACTCATACTAATACTCATCATGGCAATTGCACAAAAGAAATATTACTTATATGCAAGAAACTATATGTGGCACTATATGCATATGTTGTATTTGAGTTTTAAATTTGACTTGGCTTGACCCAAGTGGTGTGGTTGAGTGTTGAAATGGTATATAGGAGTGATCCCACCATTCATAACAAATATTAGGGTCAAGGTTCCCAAATTCATAAATTTGCATTTTTACTCTCATATGCCTCTATGGCATTTTTAGTTTCTTTTTAATTTCTTTGGTTTTACTTTGGATTTGGTTTGATAGATGCTAGGTAGAGTGTATGAAGGTTTTCCAAACTTCTAAACAAGGTAGGAGGGTCTAGGGTTAAGATTTATAAAAATAGCCATAGGCACATATGCCTTTTTCTTATTTAATTTAATTCCTTTTTATTTTGTTTATAATGGATGGTGAGAGGAGGGGTGAGGTTTAGGGTTTAATGGAGTATCTCAATGGTTCACCACTATTTAGAAAGGTAAGAAGGGTATTAGTTAATATTTGCATACTAGGGCTATATGCCCACATATGCCTTTTTATTTTAGTTCCTTCTTATTTGATACTATTTAGTTTTGAGAAGATTAGGGTTTAGGGTTTTGGAATTAGTTTCAATGCAATAAATAAACAATCATGGCAATATCACAACATATAAGCATGCTCACTATGTACCAAACTTAATTTAAGAAAAGTTTTTGTTGGTTCCAAAATTTGGAAAATATGGAAATTCATTTTCTTTGTTTTGTACTTTTTGGGATGTTACACCTCCAAATGAATTCCCTATGCGGTTCAATATGTTCTCTTCCAGCAACGGAACGAGATAACAAGGTGGTGAGAAAGCAAGGCTTGTAGCACAAGGTCGGATTTACGCAGAGATCCGAGACCTAATCTCCAGACGCGAGTGAAATCCTATTTCCGATACATTATATCATTGGCAGTACAAAATCATCTATCTATGCAGTTGATAGATGTAGTGACTACATATCCAAGTGGATCACTAGATTTGGTCATGTATGGTTCTCGATGGAATCACAATCCGAATCGAAATGAAATGCAACATGTTTATGTAAATTTCATAAGTCACAACATGGCTTATTGTTGTCGGTATATTCTGGTACAACCGATGTAGTGAGTTTGTTATACACAAGAATTACTCCTACAATGATGATTACTCATGCGTTTTTGTCATACACAAGTATTTCTCTTGCAATGATGAAGCACGTGATCATCCTAAAGACGGAATTTGAGATGAAGAATTTGGTTTAACCCAAAACATGCTTGATACTACAAGTCAAGCTACTTCACTCAAGTATTATGGTACACCAAGTTGCTTATATTATAAATATTGGAGAAACTGAAATGGACAAGTCATATCCATCTCCCATGCCGGTTGTTCGATCTCTAGACGTAGAGAAAGATTCACTCAAAACACGGGATGATGTAGAAGGGATATTGGAACTTGAAGTTCCATATCTCAGTGCCATTGGACCCACCAACACAATTGGTTGGGAATCAAGAATATCTTTCGATATCTCCAAGGCACCACACATTACTTGACATATTCTTGTAATTTCAGAGAAATCTGAACTCCAATATCATCAGGATACACTGATGTTGGCTACTTGAATGATCCCCACAATGTGTATCAACATGGTAGAATTGTCTCTCCATTGATGTCTTCGAGGCAGACTCTAATGACTGCACCTACCAATCATTCTAAAATACAAAGCCGCGTTAACACGTGTAGCTTTACAGAATGATAAACCACATATATGAGTCATGTGGTATTGGTTCTCTTGAACCATCAATCATTATCTACACAGATAATGTTGCTTGTGTTGCATGGATGCAAACATGATACATCAAGAGCAATATCACTAAGCATATTGCCTCTAGATTGTTTTATTTTCATGAACTTCAGAAGAGTTGGGGAATAAACATCTTGCAAGTCAAATCACGCAATAATGTTGTTGGTTTGTTCACGAAGTCTCTACCAATTTCAACGTTCCAGAAGTATTTTATGGAATTGGTATGCGACGGCTTCCAAAATTGCAAGAATTAGGGGGAGTATCTTCCTGAATCAATCATGTTCAAAGCATCATATTACACTCTTTTTCCCTTCATGAGTTTACTACACAGGTTCTCATCAAGGTTTTTAATGAGGTAATATCAACACAAGATGATATGTCATATTTTCTCGTTTTCCCTAACGGGGTTTTTAGGAAAGTATATACGACATATATTGTTCTCTAAACTCTATGGGTTTTTCCCTTTTACAAGGTTTTTCTCATATTGAGTTAACAAAGAGATAATACCAATTATATGCTGTGTCATTTTCTCCTTATTTTCCCACTGGGTTTTAAAGGAGCATTAACAGCATATCTAACTATTATATGTTGCACAATTTTCTCCTTATTTTCCCACTGGGTTTTAAGGAGTTTTAGCAACATAACATACACACTACTCTCCTCGTTTTTTTCCCACAGGGTTTTTAGAGGAGATGATTCCAAAGATGATTCTAGAGATGACCAAGCACAAGGACAAGGAAGGATTAGGGGGAGTGTTAGGATTTAATTAAATAGGTTTAATTAAAGGGATAATCCTTCCTCATGTAATTCTCTATGTTGATTGGTTTGTCAACAGACACAACCCTTCCTCACACCTCTTCGAACGGATGTGACCCATATTTGCGTCCCTTCCCCTTGTATATAAGTTGTGAATCATCAATGGAACAAAATAGTTGAATCATTTGTTGCCTCTCTCGTCTATCTCTCGTTTCTCTCGGTTCTACTTTTAACAGAAACAATCACCTTGAAGATCATGCAACGAGGGCCATGCCACTCATTCTTCTGGGCTTCCTTGACAAACCGGAGGAGACATAGTGTAGGTGAATATGAGAGTGGATTTTTGTAGCCCGAGCTACATGTAGCTCGTTTTTTTTTTGCAAATTTTGAATACAAGATTTTAAAGTTGCAAAAAAATATGAAAAAAATCTAGATGTAGACAATGATGGTCTACCAATCTGTTAAATTTGAAATCGAGGTACCTCATATTCGGGGCTGCAAAAAATTAATAAAATCTAACAGAATCTGAGATTTTGAAATCTCGCACTGTTCACTACTATTGAAGTCAGGGTTTGTGATTTTTGCGCAGCTTAGAGTATAAGGTATTTTGAGTTGAAATTTTCCACGACTGTAGATCACATTATTATGTGCATGTAGATTTAATTTCAGATTTTTTTTGAAAGTATAAAACGTTGTTTCCATTTCTTTCAAAAAACGAGCTACGTGTAGCAGCTCGAGCTACGCTTGTTGTTTCCGAGGTGAATATCTAAGGTTTCAGCACATGCCATCACCTTGAAGATCTTGCAATGAGTGTACTCATATGTTCCATTGGTTGCATATTTTCTTCATTTTGGAAAAAAGAGGTGGAGCATAATGTAGGTGAAGGGGGGCCACTGCCCCACTAACTTTTGACCAAGTTGTGAAGATTTTTCTAGGACATGCTTAGATGATATTTTATATTTGGTCCACCCATGTAGACAACATGAAGTATTGCTACAACATAGATGTAAGGTAGATGACACGATACCTAGTAAGTGTAACTTTTCTCTATGGCAACGTCGAGAGCCCGGTCTACCCGAAGTTTAGGATCTCCCTCGGAGCTACGCCATGATCCACTACCGAGCTTATACTACTTATAGTGGGAGTAACATAGGTAGTAAGATACTAACATCACTCCCGCTATGACTAGTCTTAGTTGAGGCTCAGGAGGTGATTGTGCTGATGCAGACACTGAAGCTTAACAGTTGTCTCTCAGACGCGACAATGGGCCGATTGTTCATTTCGACACTAGAGCAACAAATGTTCCGTAGAACGACTCCAATCCACTCCATATGGGGCGGACTTCTTCCTTGGACTTTCCACAAGGATAAATTCCAGCGAGGAAAGCAAAGAGTCAGGTATACATCTTCTTCATTTGATTTGCAATTTATTATTCATTTCACATTCTTCCATTATCTAGTTTTTATTAAACAAGTAGAAACTACACTTTAAACATAAGGCTCAAAGAGCCCAGCTTGTGGACCAGACCGAAAACCCTCGTTGATATGTTGTCAGCGACGCTGGCGCTGTTTCCTTCTCTAGAAATTACGATTTTATCTAGAGCCATACATCCTAGGTGAAATAGGAAAAGACATAGAGAAAGGCGTGCCCTGGAGTACGTTGATGAAGATGTGCATCAACAAAACCGGTACGTACGAGACTCCATGAGAGGTGATCGGGAGATGGCCAGGAAAACCCATCTAGGGTTCCTTCTCCTTGCCGGCGCCGCCGCCGGTTCGCTCCGTCTTCGGTGGCATTGGGGCCTTGGAGGTGTGGTGGACCACGTCCTCTCGTAGGTGGGAGGGTTTTCGTTCTATGTTACGTTGTTTTCAATGTCTTCTTCGGGATGGTGAGGTGGCGACGAGGTCCTCCCCACCCTATCCTCGGTCCGGTTGTGTGTATAGCATCGACGGAGGACGCGTGAAGTCGTGTGTCTGACGAATCTCCTAGGATCTGGTTGTTTTTCGTGTCCGTTGGTGTGGTCTCAGACCAGTCTCTCCCGATCTACGGTTGTCATCTTTTGCGACGGTTGTTGATCTAGTGTGCAGGTCCTTTGGATTCTTAGCACAATGATTTCTCGTTTGTCTACTTCAACAAGCTTTACTACGATAAAATTTGACCGGCTGCAGCGATGGAGGGGTGAGGATGGCAGCGCACTTTTAGGTCGCGTCAGTCTGTAGTCGTTGCTAGGTGGCTGACCTACTTGTCATTTTATTACTTGTAGCTCTATTTGTACTGCAATTGATGATTATTGATTGGTGGAATTTTCGAAAGAAAGAAACGTGTGCGTGGACAAAGGATCTTCATGGATCACCTTCCTCCTGGCCCACCAGATTTACCAGTGCGACCAGAACCTCTATAAACAAGGCGCTATGCTGAGCTGCGACCCAGTTTTGTGAGAGGCCCAGCCCAGTTGCAGCTGGAAAATTTCTCAGCCCCTAAGAACAATATAAAAAAATAAAAGAAGAAGGAGGAGCCATTGAGAAATCAGGGGACACACAGGGGCTTCCGTGCAAATAGACCAAGACAGGAGCGGACGCCCCGTGAAATCCGCCACCGCATCACCCCTTTCCCCCCTTTGGCCTTCGCCTCCATTCCCTTCCGCTCCGACGACCTGCTCCCCGCCGCGCCACCGCCTCCCGCTCTCCAACCGGCCACCACCCTCCGCCGTGTCGTCGGCCTTGGCAGCGCGGGACCTCGACTTCCCGACCTCCAGCGCACCACCCTCTTCCAATTCGGTCAAACCGCTCCCCCGGCCGCCCATCACCGCCGTCAGTCAGGTAACCCTCCTCTTGCATTGGCCGGTCCGGTCCGGTCCGGCGGATCCTCTTCGATCCAACCTTAATACCATTACATGATCGCCTCCACCTGTTTGAAATGCAAGCGCCGCTCTGAATTAGTCTCGGCTACATGCTGGATCGCGACGGCTGGTTTGTAGTACCTTGTAATGTAGCGTCGACCCTGCAATTGCCTAGTCATGACGATGTCGCTGGGGATATTACCGGTTTTTTTGGATTTTTTTGTTGGATTGGCGTTGTAATATCGTAGTAGGGGTGGTGCCCACGACAAATTTCTGTGCTGCTAGCGAGGTCATATGCATTTTTTGCTGGATGCTCTGTTTCGGCGATTGGACAATAATTCGTCGAGAAATCGGTTGTTATCATGATGTAGTCTGGGGATACTGTCTCTACTGGTCATTTTCGATGTCAGGAGATGATCTGTGTCATGGATGGCAGATTGACACAAGATTGTGTTGAACTCATTGTTACAACCCATGTTACCCATGCACTGCTATTTTGTGGTGTTCAGCATCGATGGGAATGGGAACGATGTGGTAGGGGGCATATAAGATTAAGAGGCTGGGTCTAATCGATGTTGAAATTTTCACAAACTTCACAAACATATTTAGTGTTTTTAGCCCCCGAATATTGTACTCCCTCCGATTCATAGCAAGTGTCGGGAATTTAGTACTACGTTAGTATAACTTTTGTACTAAGTTCCCGATATCTATTATGGATCGGAGGGAGTAAAACTAATCATCATCATGGTAGCTAGCTTCTAAATATCTCTTTTTTGTTACCAAACCTTAGCGGAAGCCTTCGTTAAACTAATCCATTCTAGTTCTTGTATATGTCAGGAATACTTCTGTTATCAATGTGATGTAACTTGCGATGATTTTCTGTCGCAGGCTGCAGAATATGGGGACAAAATCACCTTCCGCTGATCCGGAAAAGACGGAGATTGGAGAAATTGACACGAGGGCTCCATTCGAATCCGTTAAAGCTGCAGTAAGCTTGTTTGGCGAGGTCCGCTTTTCATCTGACAAATCTGCAACCAGAAAGGCACAGGCTCCTCAAGCAGAGGTACTATTTACGAACCGAAATTGTGTGCTTTAATATTTCATTATATAGGGTTACTCGATTTTGTTTTTTGATTATATAGTAGGCCTGCATGCTGATTTATTAGTATACACATACATTATATGCGCCGCAGGATGGTTTTAAAGGCATCGCTTAGGCGTCAAGGCGACCCCCCTCCGCCTTGGAAAATCGACCGCTTTAGGCGCCTAGGCGGCTAAAGCATCCACCTAGGCGTCGCTTACGCGTCAGAGTGCCACCCCTCCGCTCTAAGACGCCTTAACACCTTTTAAAACCATGCACTGTAGCCATTCATTATTATAAAGCGCAGTAACTTGATGAAAAGCTATATTGGTGCTTGAATTGCTAACTTAAAACTTACTTTTGGGTTTCCGTGATCAGATTTGTGGATCAAACTCTATGAAGTCATCAGATTGTACTGTACCACTTTTTTTTCTAAAAACTTTTCCTTTCACCCTTTCCATTATCCATTTGGCATTGTCTAAAATTACAATTATTGCCTTCAATTCAGTTTAAGCAGTTACTGAGCTGTTATGGAAGTTGCAAACGTCCTGTTTTGACTCTTGATACAAGGAAACAAGGGGAAATGATTTTACATGTCTATCACAATGTTATATTTATACAAACTATCTTTTTTTTCTTTAATTGCTAACCTCTGCTATGTTTCTGGACATTCTCGGCAGCTGTTAAAGTTTGTCTTAAGCGATAATCTTGTATTAGACATGATGTAACTGGGAATCATCAGTTGTATCAGAACATTTCTTAGCTCTACCGACTCACTCCTTATCTTAGTAAAGCACAACTTTTATACAACCTTAAAAGAACATTTTATACAATTAGTTAAATTTGTTGTTCTTAAATTCGGATCTAAAAGGGATAATGAAGAACAAAGTGAATAATAGTGAGCAGCGGTACTTCATATGTGACTATCCATCATATCGAAATTTTCCGAATTGGAATTTGCAGATGTATCTATACCATTCCATAAATAGAGTCGGAATTGACTTCATGTGAATTAGTCAGATCCTATCTGAGGGAATGGAGAACTTGTCAGTTGGTGAAACTATTCATTATTGCAATAACTCACGACCGGAAACATGGACTTCCTGTGAGCAATGAGTGCTCTCTCTATTTTCAAATGAACATTTAATTTTTCTTGTACAATCTCTTGAATATGTAGAATAAGGTTGTTCCTAAACTGCTTTTCATGTATCTTGATTCGTGCATTAGATATGATGTATCATGGGCCACATGTAGTACATGTTGGTTCCTTCCAATTGGTTCCACCCTAGTTTTCCATAGATGCTGCTATATTACCATGTTATCAATGTTAACCAGTCTCTATAGGGTGTTTTTTTTATCAGTTTCAGTTCACTTGGATCTAGTAGCTTGTATTCCCTCCGTTCCGAAATAATTGTCGAACTTTTTTTAGGTACGGATGTATCTTCTGCACATTAAAATGCAATAGATACATTCATATCTAGATAAAGTTGCGACAATTATTTTGGAACGGAGGTAGTATTCCAGAACTATATGATCATACTGATCCTTTGCGCATCTAATTTTGTTCTGTGGCAGAGGGTGTTGGCAAAGGAGACAGAGCTGCACTTAGCCCAGAAAGAACTGGATAAATACAAGGAACAGCTGAGTAACGCTGAGACTACCAGAGCTCAAGCCCTCTCTGAACTGGAGAGAGCTAAAAAAACCGTTGAGGATCTAACAAATAAGCTTGATGCAGTTAACAAGTCAAAAGAACTGAATATTAAAGCAACAGAAGATGCAAATATCCGAACAAAGGAGCTTGAAGGTGGAAGCTCTGGTGAAGCAGTTGGAAAGGATGGTCCTTTGAAACAAGAGCTAGACAATGCGAGGGAACAGTATACTGTTGCTCTGGCAGATCTTGATGCAGCAAAGCAAGAGCTTAGAAAACTGAGAAAGGATTTTGAAACCTCGCTGGATGCCAAGTTATTTGCTGCTCAGCAGGAAGCAGAGTCCATGCAGTCTTCTGAAGCAAACAAGGAAAAGGCATCGCAGCTCCGTACTGAGATTGCACAAGTTCAGGAGTCACTTATGCATGCTAAGGCAGCCACGGAGCAAGCACGTGAAGAGGAGGCACACGTTCTTGCTGAGAAGGATGTTGCCAGGAAAACCTGTAAAGAAGCTCTGGAAGAAAGTCGGAGGAAATTGTCAGCTTTGAGAAATGGTTTTGATCCTGTAGCTTGCAAGAGCCTCCAAGAGAAACTAGATGAGACTTATTCTGAGATTGCATCTTTGCAGAAGCAGATTGAAGATGCCAGAGCTCGGGATTTGGAGGCCGTTTCTGCTGTCAGCACAGAGCTGGATGATGCTAAAGAAACGTTGCAGAAAGTTGCACAAGAGGAAACTTCTCTTAGCAGTTTGGTTGAATCTCTGAGGCTGGAGTTACAGGCTGTAAAGGAGGAACACAATCAGCTGAAACATAAAGATGCAGAAATTGAATCTATTGTGGGAGACCTACATGTTAAGCTCCAGAAGTGTAAATCTGATCTTGAGACAGCGGTTGCCACAGAAGCGGATGCAACATTAGCTTCGGATGACCTGATGTTGGCCCTAGAGCAGTTGTCTTCCGAGTCAAAAAATGCTCTTCAGGAAGCTGAGGTGATGCAGACACGCGCAGCTGAGTTAAGAGATGAAGCTGAAGCAGCACGCAGTGCATTAGTGGAAGCCGAGCAGAAGTTACAGTCCTCCTTGAAGGAAGCAGAAGTAGCAAAAGCGGCTGAATCAAAGGCTCTTGATCAGATCAGGCAACTAACGGACAGGGCAACTGCTGCACGTGCTTCAATTTCAGAACCAGGTGCAAATATCACCATCTCGAAGGAGGAGTTTGAATCTTTAAGCCGAAAGGTGGAACAGTCGGAGAAGCTGGCCGAGATGAAGGTTGCTGCTGCTATGGCCCAGGTGGAAGCTGTTAGAGCAAGCGAGAATGAGGCAATCAAGAAACTGGAAGCTGCTCGGAAGGAGATGGAAGACATGGAACTGGCGACAGAGGAGGCGCTAAAGAAGGCAGAGACGGCGGAAGCAGCAAACAAGGCGGTGGAAAGTGAGCTCAAGAGGTGGCGAGAGAAGGAAGAACAAAACAAAAACGCCGAGGCCTACATGCCTCCGGTGGGAGCCACATCGCTAGCAGATGCTCCGTCTAACTCTGTGCACAGGGCTTCCGCCCCAAGAGCCAACGAAAAGAGCAATGGGCATCAGAAGAACAGCAAAGCTCTGTTGAAGAAGAGCTTCATGCTGCCTAGCATCTCAGGAATGTTCCATCATAAGAAGAAGAACAATGCTGATGGCAGTTCACCCTCATAATCTGTCCGAGTTCTTTCTTGCATAGTGGTTCCAAACTCCCAACACACTGTTCATCTGTGTGAGTGTATTTCTTCTAGTGGTGTTGTACTTTGTAATGCTACGAATTCCGAACTTGTGTTATGTAACCATGTTCATGCTGTATATGTATGTATACTTTTTGCTGGTAACCTACTGGCTCTAAAAATCCAAATCAAATCACACCTTGTTGATGCTTTCCCTATGCATGGTATGGTGAGGAGTGACAACATGATTGTGTTTGCGTATTTTTGTTGGGTTATTGTGACATCCTGATCTATGATACTCATGCTAACAAGATGTTTTTTTTTTCGATTAAGCGTGCTTTGGATTTTCTCAGTTGCAGATATGAGATCATCCAGCAATCCAGTGATCCGATGCATTTTTTTTTTTTTTTTTGAAAATGTGTTGTGTATTAATCAAATAACAAAGTTTTGGTTACAATCGTTCAAGGCCGCTTTCGACACGCAGGTCGGCACCGCACCTTGTAAAACCCCATCACACAACACACTACGGCTAAATTGACATAAACCATGCGCTACAGTATTGCAAGATCTGCTAACTTTGGATAGGATAACTTGTCGATCCGTAGGTTTCATCCTTTTGAAGTCCTTTGCAATGAAACATAGCTCAGACCTGATCCTGTCATCCTCGAATGCCTCAATAACAGCAGCACAATCAGTTTCTATAATGAGGTTCAAAGCGCTATTAGCAGCGCCCAGTTTAAAACCTTCTAGGCATGCAATCGCTTCTCCCATTTCAGCACTTTGGCAATTTTGTATGACTCCCCAAGCGGACAGAATAGTATCTCCGAGATGATTTCGAATGATCGACCCCCAGCTACCCTTCTTGTCGTCCACCAAGAAACTGGCATCAACATTACACTTTATCCACCCATTAGGAGGCTTCTCCCAGGTTTTAGCTTCCTGCTTCTCCATGTTTGGAGAAATCACTTTCAGGCTTGGTGGCTTATCTATTTTGCTTTTACCCTTTCTATCCACCACTATATCCCTCTTCTTCAAATTCTGCAAAGTAGCTAAATAATTCTGTAAGAAACTAATCGAATTTTTAATAGAGACCTTACCATCACTGAAGATTATATTATTTCTATGATGCCAAGCCCTCCACCAAATAAACATGAGTTTGTCCCTCATGTCTTTATTCAGTTTGTCAAGAAGGATCAGAACCCAATCATCTCCTGTACACCGAAGGTCATTCTCACAAGGTAACTTCCGATGCATTTTTCTTTGGTGTTGACTGAGAATTAAGTTGAATAATCTTAATAAACTCAATTTTGCTTAAGAATCCGAATCCCCAACGAGAATGTAGAGTCCATAAATATGCTAAACGGTTCATATTTAAAACAGAAGTCAAAGGCCCGGCTTTATATAGACCAAAGCTAGCAACGGCAACATAGTTCGGTACATCAACATAGTTCACACAACTCGATCCCACGGATCACAAGCAAAGTTAACACGCCAGGCCACACGATAACACATTACAGGACATAGCTAGATAAGTCCACAAGGGGAAGATAACACATTACACGATGCAACGTATATTCGACCTTGTTAGGAATAATAGTCCGATGTGGGTACGGCGTCGTGTTCGTTTGTGTAGGTCCTGTCTGTGTCAGTCCGATTAGGATCGTGCATGCTATCATCAAACCCAAAGAAATCCAACTAACGTCTAACAGTGTCGTGTTCATGTCCGTGTATAGTTCCAGTCCGTGTGACAGACGGTGTGAGTTCGAGCAGGATATATAGTGTCCATGCTTATCAGTGTGCGTGTCGGAATTGAAGTAGCATCCGGTTAGGTCACCGTCTCTAGATTGGGCATGCGGAGTATTTATGCTCAGGCAATCCCTAGCTTCTACCACACCAAAAAAGCACTCGATCGACGGCCCGGCCTCTAGCAAGCTCTCTCATGCAAAAGATGGCGCCGCGGATGAGCACGGCCGATGTCCTGCACGCGCTCCGCTCCGGCGCCCGGTTCGTTCCGTCGCATGAGGAGGCGATCAGCGTCTACCTCCGGCGCCATGTCCTCGGCGGGCCGCTCCCGGACACGGCCGCGGTGATCTCCAAGGTGCAAGTGTACGATTTCGAGCCCAAGGATCTGGCGAAGAGGTACACCCGGCTTCCCAGGACCCACAACCGCTTCTTCTTCACCACCGTCAAGCGGCAGAAGGCCGGGAATGGGTTCAGGATGTCGCGCGCCGCCGGCCCCGGCAGCTGGGTCGGCACCGAGAAGAAGGACATCAAGAACCGCGCCGGCGTGATCATCGGCTCCCACGAGACCCTCAAGTACGTGTACAAGAACAAGAGCCGCAAGACGGATTGGCGGATGGATGAGTACCGCTGCTCCGGCCTGGACGACTCTGCCGTCGTCGACGCCGAAGGAAGGGAGCGCGTCTTCTGCAGGCTCTACATCCCTCTCAATTCCAAGGACCTCGTCACGCTCCAGGAATCTTTGGCAGGGGATGATCTTCCTCTTCAACCCGACGACAGTGCCATGGCGGCCGCGGCCAACCAGCACCAACAAGAAGCCGCCAATGCCATGGCCCTGCAACAGCAGCAGCTGCCGCGTAGACAAGAAGCCGCCGCTGCCATGGCAGTTCAGCACCAGCAGCAGCTGCTGCGTCTACAAGTACCCGCCAATGCCATGGCCGTGCAGCAGCAGCAGCTTCCGCGTCGACAAGCACCCGCCAATGCCATGGTCGTTCAGCAGCAGCAGCAGCTGCATCGACAAGGACCCGCCAATGGCATGGCCGTGCAGCAGCAGCAGCTACGTCGACAAGAATTCGCCACTGCTATGGCCCTTCAGCAGCAGCAGCAGCCGCGTCGACAAGAACAAGCGGCGCCTGGGCTTTCAAAGATCATGCAGCCGCAGTCGATCAAGAAGCGACCGCCCCCGGGTGCTCTTGATCTTTCCTCGCGACCACAGCAGCCTGGCGTCACCAACGCGCAGCACGTTGTCGAGCCACCGCCTCCCAAGCGGATGCGCCCAACACCGGCGCCACTGGAGGTTCCAGTGCCACCGGTGCGTCCACAGTGTCCTGCTCCGGCGATGCCTCAGCCGGTCGCACCACAACAACGTCCTCGTATATCACCTCGCTCGCAGCCGGTCGCACCACAAGAACGTCCTCGTATATCACCTCGCTCGCAGCCGGTCGCACCTTCTCCACGGCCCACGGCTGAAGCGCCAACCGACGTCATGGACGAGGACGACGATTTGGTGAACTCGTTGGAGGCTCTTCTGGAAAGCCCGCGAGGGGAGGACAACGGCATGATCCAAGAAGAAGCCGGCAAAGACGACGAGAACGAGGACGAGGACGACGACGACGACGACGACGACGACGAGGACGACGACGACGACGACGGGATCATGAGTTGGGCGGGGGGGTTGGATGAGGAGCTCGAGAGATTGTCAGAACCTGAAATGGCGTCGGACGGGGGCCAAGCCATGATACAAGAAGGAGCCGGCACGAGATTGATGGAGGCGGAGCTCGAAGAGGTGCCAGCAGTGAAGGAACACGGAGGCAAGATCCAAGAAGAAGGCCAGCAGCAGCATCAGCATGCGAGCTCGCTGGAAGGCTTCGTGGCCGATGAGAGAGGAGACGACGTGATAGCACAGGATGCGTGGGATACGCTCGGCAACGACTTCGACGGAGCTGGAGACATCGATTACTCCCTGCCTCTTTCAGCCTACGATATCCAATTCTAGTAGCTAGGAATTAGGATACCATCTCCCTCAGCAGCCAGTGATTGTAATGTACTAACTCCTCTGTAGACTGTAGTATGCAGGTATCCAATTTTTTGTGGAGATACCCACACAGGTTTTGCCAAATACTCCTAGGGATCTGTAAGCTCTGTATCCAAATATTTTTTCAAAGTGAATACAGAATGCGTTCCTCATGAGGTTGCGACTTTTTTATTTATGTGCAATGTTTTGTGAAAGTGAATACAGATCGCAAAGATATTCATGTGTCCATGCTTGTTCACTCTTCCTAGCTGTTGCATATATATGGATCCAAAACAAAGCATGTACTCCGTACAAGGGAAAATTAACTGCAGATCACCCCGATATCAACTTTATTTATAGTAAAATACTGTATGCAGCATCTTCTTTTTGTTACACTGTATAGTGCTTTATCAAGATACATGTATAATAATTACTGGCAGCCTCCTGCACGTGTGTATCTCGCCTCGTGTATTTGCCGTGTTTCCATCTGTCCCTAACCTCGTGTGGCTGCTTCACATCTCCGCGACAAGCTTCGACTGAGCCAGCGCAAGGTCGAAAGAGGAGAAGGAGTGGGCAGCAAGTGTGACCTGCATCTGCTCTGCAGCGTTGCCCAGCTGGGTTGTCACAGGCACAACCTGCATTTTGTTCATCATAAGCAAGATTCAGCTTCAGACGAGCAGCTCTCCCAGAAGAACGATACCAAAACCCACAACATGCTCTACAGTCTACACCTACTCACAAGCAGAGATGGTATACTACCTTGGTTGGGTTACTGAAAGAATTTTCATCCATCACATTACTAGACGTCAGAACAGTAGCGTTTGACCCCAGCGCATTGATGCTAGCCTGAAGCCCAGTCGCAGAGATTGTGAGGCTCACCTTGTCTGATCCAAAGTTCACAATCTGCAAAGGAGCTTCCAACATTAACACCAAGAATCTACGTCCTCCTCCTCCGGATACTACATAGTAGGAACGTTACTTGCCTTTACTCTCAAGAAGCTATTCCCAGAATCTTCCTGCCAGGTGATAGCAGATGCTGCCAGAGAACCAGAGTAGTTGGAACTGATTGTAGCTGGATGAAGCATGGCACCACTAGATTCGCGGAAAAGCTTCTGCATCCAGTAACTAGGAGTTCCGTATTGCTGCCAGGAGTTGAAGACAATAGCGTCTGGGTTCCACCTAATTGTTCAATTCAAACATAATTACTGCAATATTAATCAATAAGAACTAAAGAAATGAAGAAAAAGATAGCCATCGATGCTAACGTTTGATCATTGTCGTTTACAAAGAGTGGCGCATAACTTGCCATCTGAACAATATCACTGCAAAGAACGAACAAGAGGTCAGCTAACCCACGGTACAGATCAATAGCTCGTTGCTACAAGAGTAGAACAAGCTCCATGAGACTCTAACTTGATGAACACATATAGTATATAAATCTTCACTGGAAAACTGCAGATGTGATGACCAAACAGGTGAACGACCAAGAGACAAATAATAAGGAGAGATCACCTGTTCTTCTCTAGTCCAGTGAGGAAAGCAGCCTCTGCCAGTGAAGCAAGAAGGCTTCCTCTACCCGCATCACTTCTCCAAACAGCATACTCACTGACAAAAGCCTATCCAATATTCATATTGTCAAAACACAGGGATATGCAGGAGAGCTATGTTATTTTGTAATCAAGAGAACAAATGAAAAGCCCAAGATTTTCCAGGACATGCAAGCACCATCAAAGACTTCAGTAAGTGCACTTCTGCAGGTTGGCATTTCGTGACTTCACGGAAACTAGAGCTAAGTTAAATGTGGTTCAAGTGGAAATGCAAAAAGATGCAGGTTCTGGTTCAAGTCTAAATTCCTACAGTTGATTGTATGAGCATTTCTCATCATCATCATTAGTTATCATATTCATTACAAATCAGAGTTCTGAATAATGGTGATGATAAACCAAGGAACCCACAAAACACACCACTATCGCAAGAACATCCCTAATGAAAGGCAGAGGTGCTGAACTATGTGGTAACAGAACATTTCAAAGGCCATCAAGCCTATGTCACAAGCATTTCTCCCACAAATGGAAAGATAGAGTGAACCGTGAGTACTGAGGCATACCTTGGGCCCAGTACGAGAAGTTCGATCAAATGTACCCTTCATGTTAAACAAAGTCTTCGAATCAGTGTAGACCTATAGAAAAAGCAGCATTTCAGATTCTAATTCAAGGGGAAAACAAAGCAGTGGTGATAACCAAGTACAATCTTAACAGAGGAAATGAGTCGAGCAAATGTGTCACGGGTAATTTACATGGAAATCATACAGATCAGCAGGATGGTCAAGTGGTTTGGATGAACCATCACAGTTTGAGATCATCTGAATGTCTGGATAGGCTTCTCTTATAGCATTGTAGAACTTGAGATAATTACCTGTTCAACAGAATCAAAGCATAATGTAACTACAAGATTTATTTCAGATGGTTTCTCTTTATACAGTTTATGTGAAAATACAGAACTGCCACTCGATCAGGTGGAACTACTTTATGGTGAATTTATTCCTCTTTTCCTATTTTAGCTAGTAGTGCTATATATTCTATGCTTCACTCACTTCATTTTTTCTTTCATGGGAACATAAATCACTATCAATTTGCTCATGAAGTGTTGTTTCAGCTCACTAGTCCAATCACATTTCTTTGTGGATTATGCACTAAATTTTGGAAGGAAAATTTTGTGATTAATTATCTGGAGCACTTTTCTTAATAGGTGTAGCCATGGTTGAATCTTGGCATTTATATGATTTTACACCATTTAGTTCTCATCTACAAGGCATGACGGAGACTTGGACCTATAATGTGAAATGAATGGAATAAGAATAGCAGTTGACAGACAAGATCAAGAACACACATGAGAGCTGAGTACATTTTGCATTAACAGGTAGTTCAAAATTTACCGAGGTAGTATTTCTTCCCACAATCTTCATTTCCAATTGCAACATACTTGACTGGGAATGGTTCTGGATGCCCCATTGCAGCTCTAACAGAGCCCCATGTTGAGTTTGCAGTCCCCCTTGCGAATTCTAGACTGTCCAATACGTCCTGTAGAAAGACAATAATTTTGGGATATTGTACACGGCTTTGATAAACATCTAACTCATGGTAAGAATAATGGCTATCACTTGATGTTTTTATTAATACTACAGTACCACGAAAGTAAATAACAGAAATGGAAGAAGCTGATCCATGGAGAAGGTTGAGAAACAGATAAGTAGGTTGATGCACCATTGCAATGCTCAGTTATTATTGCTTGAAAATTGCAGTTCATTCAAGAGTTAGAAGTATCCATCATACACTCATGTATCTAACTTGCTAGAAAATGAAGTTAAATTTCAACAATACCTTTACAAAAGGCGCAATAGCAGCGGTACTAACTTCATCATTGTGGCTGATTCCTGGTATTTAAAAAGAGAACTCCAGTTTTAAGGAGGCCAATACCGCTAATCATTCATATTATAAAATATGAAGATATTTACCATTGTTGAATACCCAGATTGGAGCAGCACCCAGGTCTTCAGAAAGCTTTGATATGGATTTTTAAGATAATAAATGGTTAGGAGCTCTATGGTTCAAGTAGAATATAAAAGGAAAAAAGGTGAAATCATGTTCACTACTTGGCTGGTACCTGAAGAAATTCATAATATCCAAGGCCATCGTCAGTCCAGTAATGCCAAACATCTCCAAAGTGTCCAGGCCTCTCTTCCCATGGACCAATAGATTCTCTCCACCTGAATGCATTTCTTAACCAGTCGCCTTCAACAAAGCAACCACCTATAATACATTCCAAGTAAACCATGTAAAAGTAATGAAAACACTAAAAATCAGACAGTCTTTATAAACTTAATTTGGGACCTGTTGGATTCATTTTAACGGAGTATTACATTTTTCCAAGGGAATGGAGTATTAACTTAGATAAAGGAACACATTTATATGGAAGAGGATGTCTAATTAGAATTGTCAGAGCACACATTCAACTTGGAAGATATGAAATTCAGTCAGTTAATGTAACTTGCATATGGTACTGATATATTAGTTAACTAAGAAAACAATGAAATCTAATTCTCTCATATTTTGGCTGAACATCAGACTAGGCATTGTCATTAATTGGCTCAGTGAATTTCTTTAACTGGGCAAAATAAGGTCCCAATTCAGCTAGGTCTCGCTAGTTCTGATCTCAATGTAAGGATAATCAGGTTTAAGCAATATGGGAAAATATCACATCCAGTAAATTATCTCGTACGACTCTAGACATTAGCGTGAAGCCCCCAATGAACTGAGCATAAATTTGACAAGACTCAGCCGGCCATACCAGGGAATCTCAAGAATCGTGGTTTTAGATCCAAAAGCATTGATATCAATTCTTTGCGAAAACCATGTCCCTGGATCATAAGTTAAAAAAGGCAGTTACATACTCAGATAAACTCAAGCACCATAAGCATGACAAAGATGTACCTAGAGCATTTGCTGATATCCTGGAAAATATATACAACACAGAGTATCCACTTAAAACACAATGCTTCCGCAAAAAATAATGTAACATTCCAGACTTGGTTCTACTTGGTTTGTAATCAAATTTCTCAATAAGTGTAGCACCATAGGCTCGAAACTAGTGTTCCTCTTTTGAGGTAGAGAAATAGAAATGTGCCCCCACATTAGTATGAAAAATTGAAAATTGCAATGGACTTGCCAGACGACCCATGCAAGAATTTAAACATAACCAAGATAATCAGACCAAACAAACTTTAAGACTTAATGGAAAATAATAATTTTTTAATATTAGGTCAATATTATTATGACTTATACCTAGGTCTATCAAACCTATCATGCTTCTGGCAGCAGATTGTTTTTGCCAATGCCAGGAGAAATTTTACTACAATAGATCAGTGCTTTGTGTTCAGAGTTTGCTCTTCAATTGATGTATAGTTCAGTTTTCTAAAGCCTTGGATCTCTGCCTGCGTTCAGTTCTTATCAACATCAAGAATATAGAAATACAATATACCTTAAACGTGTCTGAAGGCATGAGTGATACTTGATCAAGCCATACAACCCCCTTCTTGTTAGATGTTATCTGAAGTCTTGAGGTTCTGTTTGTTCCTTTAGCAATAAATTTCTGCTCCACTTTTGTCCAGCTGGAAGTGCCAGCAACTCTGAAACAACATAATCATTTAAATAATTGAAATAATGTCGCCCTACTCCTGACGAAACATTGAGAAAAATGATACTAACGGTACGGTAGCTGAAGCTAGCTTCTGCAACCCATCAGAGCTTGCTAGTGAAACTGTCAATTCTGCAGCTTCAGCCGATTTAATGTACATAACGAGATTGTACGTCTTTCCATCTTCTATGTTCTGAAAAATAAAATGGTAAGGGTAATTACTAAATTGGATAAAAAGGAGTAGAAAGGTTTAGGAAAAACAAATATGTACTTCATTTTGCATACATTGGGATATTAAAGTTTGCACTACATAAAAATTATACCAAACAAAATGCAAGGAGGTCAAAATACTGCCAGCTGCCTTGCAAGACAGACAAAAGGATACACGCAAAAAAGCATTACTATCAAATGATACATTGATATCAAGTTATATTGTTCATCAACCTATAATTTGCATGGCGATACAAGTGATCAAATTATGGTCAACTTAAAATCGTATCATACCATGCCCCAGAACCCAGGGTTGTAAATGCCAACGCCACCAGCTGGGCAGTCATCGCAGAGAACCTCCATCCGAAGCGCAATAATGTTTCGACTGAAACATGATGTACGATCAGTCGCTACAAATACGGAAGAGTCATCTCCGATTATAGACCATGGGTCAATATTTGATGGCGTATGGAGCCCTCCAGCTTCAAAACCTGAATAACAAAATGCATTGGATGATTCCATGGGAAATATTTCTGTAGGAAAAAAACCTACTTTTTATTATTCCAGATATATACTCAAGATCAACTATCATATTTGAAGCTAGGCGAACAATTATTGTTATGTGTTTGAAGGTATGTGACAAAACAGAATTGAGTTAAACAAACATGGGGAGAGTTATCATCTTCAGAGAAAAAATAGCGGGAATAACTATATACTTCTATTCATCATGCTATTCCTGTTTTAGGTTCCAATGGACTGCAGCACATCCGACAACCAACAACGATGAATTACCTCTATTACTAACAAGTTCTGCCCATATGCCACCAGCTCCTGCATGGTTGATCTCCTACAACATTAGCCATGGTAGTTAATACGAGAATATAATGGAACACACATTGTCTGTTTTGCTGTGACTCCGTAGCATCCGATGAAACTTGAGTAATCTCGAGATGTACCATTGAAAAAACATACACTGGTATAAATCAATCAAACTAGTTTCTCACCTCAAAGAACATCCCAAACAGCGTGTCTGGGATCTTTCGAGCAAGCTGTGACGAGGCATCGACCTTGAGGGTGGCCGTCTGCGTCGCCTCTAATTCTGATGCAATGCATTTGCAGCCCACGCAGAACAGGAGCAGCAGGCACGAGATGGAAGGACGGAACACTTCCTTGGTCCCCATACGCATCATCAACTTGCAAACAGCACTAATGTAGTCCGTGTGTCTGTTGAACAAAAACTGAAAAGGAGATTGAAACTATGAGAGGTCGACTGAGACACACTTTTCAAACCTGACAATGATACGTATTGCAAGCTAAGATGCCATTAGAGAATTGAAGAGATATAAAAAGAAGATATCCGCGAGATTTCCAAGACAATGACTATGAGTCAGTACTTAATAAGAGTTCACTGATGTGATTTAGTGCATGTGAAGCAGTATGCAACTATACAGGCGTCTCAAAACGGAAAACATGAGATGGGCTTTCAGATGGACTTATAGGCACGAGCCAAAAAGAAGCACACGGGCACTAACGGACTGTTCCAACGAAAATAGATACCACCAAGTCACTCTCTCCTCTCTGTAGCATTTCATCGAACAACCTCCCTGCACATCCAGCCCAAGAATCCAAGAAAGAATCCAATACAGCGACATGTCCAGTGAAGAGATCGATCCTTTTGCTAGTAAATTTGCTCACCATGAATCCTCCACCCAGCACCAACCAGCTGAGGAAGAAGGTCGAAGAGGTGGAGTATCCTGCGAGTGTACGAGCAGCGGAGGTGCGCGCTTAAGTAGGCGAAGCCGCCACGGCGAGGAAGCAGTGGCTTTGAAGCCAAGGGTGGCTCGGGAGCTCCGGGGGATGGCGATCGGACGCCGGAGCCGAGGGGGTGTCCACGGCCAGTTGCTTGCCGGAGTGGGCAGCTTCGGCAGTTGGTTGGTTTGTTTGTTGACTGCTGGCGCGGTCCCACTGACCGGCGGGCCCCAGTTTATCCGTATGACCACATCTTCGCTTGGTTTCCTTCGTTTATCCTCTCTCGAACTAACAAAGAAATGGAAATTCCCTCAAAAAGAAAGAAAAGGAAATGTACTCTATTGATCATTTCGTTGATTTATTGCTAGTAGTACGATAAGACAAGGTGAAGTTGTTGTCGAGCTCCTGTCAGATCAATGAGTTTAATTGGATCACCTAACTAATTTATCAGTCCATGTGCCATACGGACTCTTGAGAGAGAGGACATCACGATAGGAGGATATCATAATATATAGTATCTTTTATTTTTATATATGTTGCTACGTTTGGACCACGATAATTATGTACTCCTTCAGTTTCATAATTTTTACTGTGATTGTAGTTCAAGTTTAGGTAAAAAACATACCGAAATTATGAAACGGATGGAGTAGAAACTAAGTGGGAATATAGTTGTGAAAATTTGTTGTTTACATGTCAGCTGGCACTTAATTAATAGTGTATCTGACTTGGCTGTGATGCAATAGGGTGCATTAGTGCAGGCCTGCACTTATGGTCTCTTATCGACAGAAATACTAAACTTGGCATTTTGCTGTCTTTGCTTAGCTCTCAATGCAAGAAAGCTCTTGGAGCCTCCATGTGCCTCGTTGTCATGTGTCAAAGGGATATGCTCACAAGGGAAAAGAATGCTACAAGGGGGAAAGACATTTCGAAGGTATTCTTGAAGTAGGGACCGGCTACCTAAAGGATTGGGATGCATGATATGCATCATTGCAACATGATGTGTACACGTTAATCCCTATGCATTCTTGGGCAAATTTGTACATAGCCCTATTTTGGGCAAATAACTAACAAAAGAAGTCCTTTATATGGGCTTCAAAATTTAAAACAAATCTAAAAACCCTCTACTAAGGGTTGGTCGACGACGCGGTGGCCGCCGGGGCGCCGCCTAGTCCCTGTGGGCATCGTCGGCGTCGGCGTCCACGACGTCCCCGGGCGGCGAGGCACTGTTGTGGCTCGACCGCACCGGGGACTCCGGCCACGGAGACCACAGGGCCTCCTCCCAGGCGGAATGGGGGTCCGAAGCTGCCCGAGGAAGCGGGGCCGCGGTAGCACGGAGCTGCGCCTCCCTCTCCTGCCAGGCGAGGCGCCTGGCCTTCTAGTGCCGCTCCTCCTCCGCGCGGCGCCTGGCCTCCTGCCGCTGCGCTGCTTCTTCCTCCTGCCATCGCGCCGCGCGGGCCTGGGCGAATAACTCCCAGGCCTCAGCGTCCTCCACCGCCTGCCGGGCCTCCTCCTCCATCGCGGAGGTGCGAATGGCCGCTTGGAGTTGCGGCCATTTCGCTTCCTCCTCCGCCGCCGAGATGAGCAGAGCGGCGCGGAGGTCGGGGTCCTCCTCCGAGGACTCCGGCTTGGGCTGGAGCAGCAGCGGCTTCGGTTGCGCCAATGTCGCGCCGCCGCGCTCGGCCTCTCCGATGTGGAGGCCGCCGCGGTTTCCTTCGGCCCGCAGCGCCGGCGGAAGACGGCGGCTGCGGCTGGCCTCCTCGTCGTTGGCTTCGGGAGCGAACCATCGCTTCGGGGCCATGGCCGCGGTTGCGCTCGGGGAGTGGACAGTGGAAAGGGGAGTGGACTGGAGGGACAGATCTCTCCAGTCCACATTTAATAAGCCTTCCCGTTCACCGATAGGTGGGCCCAAGGGAGACGAGCAGCCTAGCGGCCGGACGCGCCCGGACGGTGCGTGCCATCCACGATCACGCAAACCTAGCCCAGATTTGGGCCGGGTTTGCGTCGTTCCGGACGCCGCGGCCATCCGCATTTGCGGTGCGTCCCCGGGTTGAACCGCATTTCTATCCGGCTGAACTCATCCGGGGGATGGATCGCCGCGTTGGAGATACCCTAACCTCCTGCGCCACGCAGGCTGGTCCATACGAATACACTACTGCTAGACAGCGATAGCAGGCAGACTGCCTGGCTGGCTGGGTTCATGTATCTGGGATGGATTTGGGAGAATTCGTGGCCAAAACTAAATCATTTGGTTGGGTACAGATGCAATTGGAATTTCTGTTTTTTGTCTCTCTGTTAGGATTCACAACAGAACATGTACATGGCCCAACAATCTTACTCATGTAATGTTAAATTTCATGTTTGAGTTATGATTGTCAAATTACTCATCTCCAGTGGGATGCCTAACTGAGCCTGCGCACCACTCACAAGTGTAAATAAATCATGTAAAATGCCATATTTGAACTATGATGCTGGATTTATTTAGCACCGTATATCGTCTAATTGCTGAACAAAATTCTCTGATGCCAACAGGCCACGCCTCTGGTAGCTGGGCTGTCGGTCGCTGCCGCTGCGCTGGGAAGCAGATACATGATCCAGGCATGGCAAGCCTTCCGGATCCGTGCCGCGATGCCACGGGTGCGACGGTTCTACCCTGGTGGATTAGAGAGGGAGATGAGCAGAAGAGAAGCAGCGTTGATCCTCGGCGTAAGAGCATCCCCACTCGTTGGCGCTCCCCACGCCCAAATCCGGACGAAACAACCGCTGGATTGGACGAAATTAAGTCGTGGGGAGTACCGTATTTCCAGTCGTCCATCCGGAGTTCGGCGGATAGAGTTTAAATTCAAACAAATCGCCGTCCCGCGCTACAAGTACGACCAGTTGATCGGCAAAAGGAGCAAAAGGATCAACCATCGGCGATCGGAGGGAAATTACACGGAGACAGGCTCGTCGGCAGTCCCGGCCGGCACGGCGGTGTCCGACGGACCAGTTCCCTCACACGCCGTGGCCGAAGCGGCTGCGGCGGGCGACGAGGAAGCAGCGGCAGTGGACGTCGAAGCAGCCGCAGTCGACGAGGTAGATGGTGAGGCAGACGAGGTAGGAGCCGACGGAGACGACGAAGGACTGGACGGAGTGTCTCGGAGGATGTCGCTGCGGTGGCCCTGGTACCAATTCCTCGTCTCCTCGTCCATCAGTTCCATGTCGCCGCCGCCCATGAGGAACGCCAAGTCTGTGTTCCTCTTCTTCGCCGCCGCCGTCGTCTTCAGCAGGGCGATCCGGACGCCTTGATTGGCGAGCATCTCCCGCCACCTGCCGTCGAACTTGTCGTTCCTCCCGTCGGCGTGCGACCTCAAGTCGGCCCAGCACTTGTCGATCGACGCCTGCATCCTGTCGGCGGGATTGTCCGTCCGTTTGAGCTCTTTCAGCTTCTTCTGGCCGAGTTCAGGGCGCCCTTCCGCCGCGCAAGCCGCCGGAGCGTCGGGGTTGTACTGCTCGGTCTTGCTCTTCGAGAGGGTTGTGCGAGTTTCCTTCCACTTCTCGCAGTGCTCGAGGCGGGCGTAGACGTTGAGGAACTTGAACTGCAGGCCGGTGTCGTCCGTGTACATGTCCAAAGCTCGGCGCAGCTGGGGAAAAAGAGCACGGCGATACGGGTCGGGTAACGACGATGTACCTCGGTGATGCGGGGTCGGCGGAGCATACCTTTTGCTCCAAGTCGTGGCCGCTGATCGGCCGTTTGTCGACCTCCTCCTCGTATGCCGTGCCATTTGCTGCACGCCGTCCGCATGATCCCCCAATGGGTGGCCATTGCCTTCTCTCCCGGTACACGTTCATGTTCGTCTTGTTGAAGTAGGGATCGACGAGTTTGCGTTCCTCGTACGCCTGCTTCACTCGAAGCCAGTATGTGTCGAACGACTGATTGGCCCCGATTATGCCGTTCGTGGACACGGTCATCCAAGCTTCGGCGAGGCACTCCTCTTCCTTCGGCGTCCATTTGATACGCGGTTCGGCCGGCGGCTAGTCCTTCTTCCTCTTCTTCTTCCCCTTCGACAGGTTGGCGGCGGCTTTAGTTGGATCTTCTTCTTCCTCGTCTTCTTCTTCGACGGCTTGGCTTCCGTCGGCAACATCCTCCCGATGCCCGTTGCGCGCCGCCACAGCTGCCGTCGCCCTCGTCTCCTCTTGCGTGAAGAACCCCGGGCACGCAGCGGCGGCGGCCATGAAGAACCCCGGGCTCGCAGCGGCGGCCATGGAGCCGGAGGTGATCATCTCGTGGATCTCCTCTTCGTTCGGCGCCGCCATCGCACCGAACGGGAGCGGCCCTCGTCGCAGGGCCGGCGAGGTGTCCTCGAACAGGCCGCCGCCGCCGAGCGTCAAGCTCGGGCGGCGGCGTCGTGGACCTGGACGGTTGGACGTAGGCGCCCTCTTGGAACACGGCGGTCGGCGACGGCGAGTACGGCGAAGGGGAGAAGGACGACGGGGAGCTGGTTGTACCTTGCGTCGGCCATTGGCCGGGGAACACGCTGCCGCCGCTCGGGGCCATGCTGATCATCCTCGCTTGTTCGTCCGGGCCGCCGCCGCCCTCTTGACGGCGGCTCTTTTCACCCTCTCCGCCATGGCGCTTGTTTCCACCTCGCGCCGTTTCTCGCCCGCCGCCCACTCGGCGTTCGACATGCCCGGCGGCTTCGTCTTCTTCGCCCGCATCTTCCTCGCCGGCGCCTTCGGCGGCATTGTGGTGGACGAGAAGACGAGTAGGAGAGTGGTGGTGGACGAGAAGACGCCGCCGGGAACTGGAGCTGGAAGACGAGGAGATTGGGGAATTTCGGCGGGAGAGAATGGGGATATGCAAGCAAATTGGAGGGAATGGGGATATGCAAGCAAATTGGAGGGAAAATCGACGAGATTTGGTTTTCCGGTCGCCGACTACGCGGGTCCACACGAAGTTTCGCGCCAAAATCTTTCGTCCGGAGTCCCCGAGCGCGCCCGGGGGCCGGGGATGGCGTGGGCTCGCCGGATGGATGAAGGGCCAAATCCGGACGAAAACGAGGAACCGGGGGCGCGACTGGGCCGAATTTCGCCGTCCGGATGGAAAAAACGCTCGCCGGGGGCCTGTTCGGGGGGACGAGTGGAGATGCTCTAAGGTGATTGCTCTTATCCATAGTTGTTCCTGCTAGCTGAATATTGCGTACCATGTTGCTGTCAGCTGTTAACTAGAGATCCCCCACTGTTGTTCCAGAGAGCGCGCTGCGCTGGACAGGATAAAGGGGGCTCACAAGAGGGTAAGAGGTACCTGGCCATGGGCAGCCCGGCCCGGCCCGGCCCGAAATTCTCGGGCCAAACCCGACCCGACCATGCCTGTGGGCCGGGCCTGGGCCAGATTTTTTGGCCCGATGGTTAGCATGGGCCATGCCCGGGCCATCATTTTGCGCGATTTAAGGAAGCGGCCCGGCCCGAGGCCCGATGGGCTTTCCTTATGATGGGCCGGGCTTGGGCCAAGTTTTCCGGCCCGACGGTCGGGCCGGGCTGGGCCTGGGCCGAGATTTTCCGCGTCGGGCCTTGGTCGGCCCGGCCCGAGGCCCGACGAGAAATGCTCAGGTATAGTAAGAGCATCACTAGTAGTACCCCTAAACCTTCAAACCCTAAAAAATAACTGTTTTTTTACAGTTTGCGAGAGAAAAAACGCGTAGACTAGAACCCCTAAACCCTCAAACCCTCAAAAAAATTTAGAGGTCCAACCCTCAAACACGATTTCAACCTGTAGAAGTGAGGGTTGGGGAGGCTGAAAGGACACGGATGTCGCCTAGAGGGGGGTGAATAGGCGGTTTAAAACTTTTACGAGATGGGCTTAACAAATGCGGAATAAAACTAGCGTTTACTTTGTCAAGCTCAAAGTCTATATACTATGGTTCACCTATGTGCACCAACAACTTATTCTAAGCAAAGGTTCACCTATGTGCACCAACAACTTAAGCTAAACAATACAAGCAAGTATGTGATAGCAAGATATATATAACTTCAAGCACGATGGCTATCACAAGGTAAAGTGCATAAGTAAAGAGCTCGGGTAAAGAGATAACCGAGGCACGCGGGAGACGATGATTTATCCCGGAGTTCACACTCTTGCGAGTGCTAATCTCCGGTGGAGAGGTGCGGTTGCTTAGTGCTCCCGAACGCCACAAGAGGCTCACCTTGAGGTGTGGTTGCTCGATGCACACCAACGCCACAAAGGCCTCACCCCAAGATGCGGTACTCACACCACACACCGAATGCCACGAAGGCGCCTCACCTAAATCTCCGGTGACCCTCGCCACAAAGGCCTAGGTCACGGTTCCACTAAGGGATTTCCTTCGAGGCGGAAACCGGGCCTTACACAAAGATTGGGGCACACATCCACAACTTAATTGGAGGCTCCCAACAAATCGCCACAAAGGCCTAGAATCCGTCTAGGGTTCCAAGAACCCAAGAGTAACAACCTTCTTGCTTTCACCACCACGAATCACCGTGGAGAACTCAAACCGATGCACCAAATGCAATGGCAAGAACACCACAAAGATGCTCAAGTCCTTCTCTCTCAAATTCCAACAAAGCTACAAAAGCTATTGGGGGAATAAGAGAGGAAGAACAAAGAGGAGAACACAAAATTCTCCAAGATCTAGATCCCAAAGATTCACTCACAAAGAGATGATTTGGTTTGGTCAAAGTGTGGATCTAGATCTTCTCTCTCTTTTCCCTCAAAATGGGGCAAGAATCATGGAGGGATAGAGAGATAGGGCAAGCTTCTCAAGAACAACAATGGAGGAGAGAGAGAGTAGAAGAAGCTCTAGCCCAAGGAGGAAGAAGGGGGTATTTATACCCCCCCCCCCCAAGAAAATCGAGCCGTTGCAGACTATCGAGGGCCGGATAATCCGGCCTAAGTTGGGGCCGGATAATCCGCCCCCGGATAATCCGGCCTCAGGGACAAAACCTGGTCAAAATCCGGCCAAAAGTCCGGCCCCTATCCAGAGCTGCTTTTTTCCTGGTCCTTAGGTGATTTCGAGGGGGCCGGATATTTCCGAAATATCCGGCCCGGATAATCCGGGCCGGATTATCCGCCCCCCTGAAAACTGGCAGAGATAACAAATAGAAACGGACATAACTTTAGCATCCGGACTCCGATTTTGATGATCTTGGGCTTGTTTTAAAGCTAGGAACAAGCTCTACAAGATCATGCAGGAAACCATCATAGTCCAACAAGGGAGGATAGAAACAAATGATGAAAGGTTTGACCTATCTAAAAAAGACATACCGGTAAAACCTCCAATCTTGAAAATGCAACAAGTTGCCCGTGCAAAAACCATTCTTGATGAACTAGAGCTTGTCATGAGAATAAGCACAAGCTCTAAATCATCACATGGATAAGATCCAAATAATAACCAATAAAGATGATGAACCAAACTCGAAAACGGAACAAGTGATCTATGCGAAATCCGTTTTCGATGAACTAGAGCTTGTTATGAGAATAAGCACAAGCTCTAAAACATCACATGGATACGGTCCAAATAACAACCAAGAAAGATGATGCAAGGATGCAAAGGTTTGAGCTCTCTCCGAACGATACGATCGAGTTACTCACTCGAGAGCCCTCTTGATAGTACGGCAACTAAACTATAAACCGGTCTCCAACTACACTATGAGACCGGTGAGAAAGAAACCCTATCAAGAGCAAACCTTATACTTGCGCATTCCACTTGAGCTTGATGACGACGATCTTGACCTCAACAAGATGGAACGCCTTTCTTGCTTGTGCTTGCTTGACGAAGTCTTGTAGATTGCTCCCCCATAAACCACCATGGGAGAGCTTCTTCTTCGGCGCATCTTCACTTAACCATGACCACCATGTGGATTGCTCCCCCATAATCCACCATGGGAGAGCTTCTTCTTCGGCGCATCTTCACATATCCATGATCACCATATGGATGGCAAGACTCAAGCAAAGGATCTCTTCGAGATGGCTCATCTTGAACTTGCACTTCATTTCTCCATGGCAAGCTTCAAGCTTATGAACTCTTCGAGTTGGCTCATCTTGAACTTGCACTTCATTCTTCATTCTTCATCATGTTGATGTCTTGAAGTAACTTGAGGGCTCACTTCATCTTCATCTTCAAGACATACTTGACACTTGATATCCTTCATCAATTTCTTCTTATTGCAACCTTGAAGCCAACATATGGTTCAAGAATTGCCTATGGACAACTCCTACAAATATAACTCAATGCAAACATTAGTCCATAGGGATTGTCATTAATTACCAAAACCACACATGGGGGCTCCATGCACTTTCAATCTCCCCCATTTTGGTAATTGATGACAATCTCTTTGAGAGGGTTTATATAAGGAATTAAGAAACAAATAAGTTGAATATATAGAGCAAACTCCCCCATAATATATGCATGTGTGAATGATCTTGACTTTCATTGCATATATTGGCATTCAAAGCCTAGTGGAGTTTCCTCTAAATATTCAACTATGCAAAGCAACAAGATGCAATGCAATAAAGGCACATGCTTAAGCACAAAGCAAAGACATAACCAAATTCCCTTAAACCCTCCAAACTTCTCCCCAATTGGCACCAATTGCCGAAATGGGTGAAAAATTTAGAAGGCCAATATAGTGAGAGTTCCTCCATAGCGTGTGCATTTCTCATACTTTGAGTGGAATCAAATGCACATATCCAATGACGAATATTCGGAAGGAATCACACTATAGATAGGATCAAAGATTGCAAAAAAATAACAAAGTCTAGAAGCTTCAACAAATGAAGCAAGCAACCAAATGAACCACAAAGAGGATACCAAAAGAAAGATAGATATTATGATAAGATAAAGAAGATTGCTCTTAATAATATGAGGAAGCTCCCCAAGGTTTGTGCACAAAACTAGACAATTTGCATTGGAGTATAAAGTGCACAAACATGGAATCATCACTCCCATAATATCATTCAAAAACAAAAGATACCAAGTGAATCAAACTCTAATGATCACCACAAGATAGTGTTCTAAATCAAATGAGGAAGCTCCCCAAGGTACATGCATAAATTAAAATGTTGTATTTGAATACAATATGCATAACATGGAATCCTCACTCCCTCATTTAAAACACAAACATTTGTAATAGATCATAGATAGAAAAGTAAGCTAAACACTTGCAACAAACAGATAGTTGAGCAACAAGTAAGAGGCATCATAATAAAAAGGCTCAACCAAGAGGATATGTGAAAGGCATGATAAAGCATATTATAAGACTATTACAAGGATGAGCAAAAAGCATCATCATAGTCTTCAAAGAATTATATTGCTTAGCATGACCAATCAACACGCAATAATAAATAAGATATCAAAAGGAGATGTATCATCTCTTATGTGTATAAGTTTCTCTAAGTGGGTAATATCACAAAGATATTTATCCACAAAGAAACATGCACACATAAAATAGATACGCAAGAAAAATAGTATGATATCCAAGACGAAGTCATGCAATATACCAATAAGAATTTTTGCTTAATAGCATGGCCAAAGGCTCAATTTTATCTTATTGTACATTCATGAACTTCAACCACAAACAACTAAAATACATCACAAATATCAACAAGGGATAGAAGATAGTTGGGATGCATTTGAGAAAGTCAACAAGTATCACAAACGAGGATACCAAAAGAAATAACTAAATTTGCACTTTCATCTATATTGCACATGTGAGAGCCTTGAGGAATTGATATGCAATAAAATTTCTAGATAGGCATAGTTGGGATGGATGAATCATGAGCATGATTTAATATACTTCCCAACAAATGCACTCATCTCAAATTACTCACATTCACAATAAAGAGGTTTCATTAAGACTTTTGCAAGAAGCACACTATTTGCAAATCAAGAGATTCATGCCAAGATGCAACCATAAGGTTGGATACAAGAAAAGTATGCATGAGAAGATACTTGTTACCAATATAGCATTGGTGTGGATGTAGTAGATATGTGTTCGTTGACCATCCTAGCTTGCCTCAAGTTACCATTGAGTCACCACTTCTTTCCAAGAGTGAGACAAGCATCCAATGCATATCCATTGTACCTAACACAAAGGTAAGTACAAAATGGTCCCCAAACTAATTGGGTCCGAAGTAGTTAGACACACTACAACATATAGGACAAACTCCACAATACTATGTGCATATAGATATGAAATTGAATTTCATGCACATCTTAATCAAATTAGGATTTGATGGAGTTTACCCTATATATTGGATCAAAGAAAGTAACACATGCCATAAGATATACATATATTAAATATGCATGCACAATACTTTCAAGAACCAAAGGAAGATACAATTTGGACAAAACACCAAATAAATCAAGAGACAATGGTTGCCCAAATTATATCAAAGAATCAAATCAACACAAGATTTACTCCAAAGACTTATCTCATTATAAGAAGCTAATTAAACCTAAACACAAAGGAATGAGATAACCAACTCCCAAGAGAGCAAGGTTCCAACAAATAAACCAAACCCTCGAAACTTTTTATGATGGCACAAAGTACCAAAAAGAAAATTTTATGTCTCCCAAAACCAAATTTTTGATAAAGATCAAGAGATGTTAAGCATTCTAATAATATAGAAGAGCTCCCCCAAGTTTGGTGCATTATCTAGGATTTTTTATATGAATACAAAATGCACAAAACTAGGATCATCACGCTACCTATATCTTCTAACAATGCTAAGAAAGTTTGAATAGACAAATTAGATCCATAAGATGCAAGGAAGACACATGGGAGTCAAAGCACAACAAATTCATGGCAATAAATAAGGCAATATAAATACAAGAGCCAATGTAGATATGATCAATAAATATCTACCTCATAATTGATTACCAATTGTCCTAGGACAAGAGGTATTAGGAAATATTTCCCGGTGGTAGTTTGTAAGTATACATAAGATCATATTTACAACGAACAAAGCATATGGTAAAAGATAAGAGTTAACCATCATGCAAAGATAGTTTCTTGATAGCTTCATTTAGTCATACCAACATGCAAGGCAATTAATAGTATTCATACCAACATGCAAAGCAATTAATAGTATTCATACCAACATGCAAAGCAATTAATAGTATGACTTGAAGGACATGGTTTTCCAAAAATGTATTGAGGGACACGTTGTGAAAAAACCATGCCAAGAAAAACTTTCACAAATAAGATCCACAAAGATATTAGCAATGAAGCCATTTAAGCAAATTGGAGCTTGTTTGAGCAAACATGCCACATAGGAGAGAGATAATTTAAGGTATCAATTCTATGTGACACAACCTCAAATGTTCACATTTTCTAGGCTTGTAATATGCACAAAGCTTATTACTCCCCCATAATGTGATAAGGAATTTATTTTCACAAGAGGCAAATAAGATCCAACTAGAGATATTAATGGACGTTAGAATTTGAATTTCTCATGAAGATGACATACCACATAGAGACTAGATAATCTTGCAATATCAATTCTAAGTGATATTCCTCATGTACACACATTGTTAGGATCATGAAATTCCCAAAGAAATATCACTCCCCCAAAATGGGATAGTCCATTAATCGCTCATAAGAGCCATATAAGATACAACAAGATGCAAAGTGGCTCATACACAAACACAAATACATGGTGTGCAACCCAACATGCATAGACTTGATTTCTCAAGAAAAGAAAATAGGAATCACAACATATACAAACACATGTTAGGAACAAAAACTAACACATGCAAAGGGGCGAGTAACTTTCAATATAAATGAGTTGAGCACATGTTACCGCAAGGAGGAACATTGGATATATGATAGAAGCAAGATAACCAAGACTTGGCTTGAGATAATATAAATGATGAAGATCCCTTAATTCTTCATGATGTAGCCAAGTCTCCAATGCCCTCCATCAAGCACCTATTGATCAAATTTTGGATTGTTGGTCCCCAACTAAGTTGGGTCCTAAGAGGTTAGTCACAATAGGCTTGGCAACCCAAATGGTTCTTTTCTTGACACCACTTTGAGCACCAACATATTTGGCAAACACATTGCCACCCTCATCCTTACGAAGAGAATAAACATCATCAATGGTGATAGAGTTGGATGAGGTACCAATAGTGCACAAGGAGGAGATGTGGCCCTTCTCACGGCATATGTAGCAAGTTCTTTTCTTCTCCTTCTTCTCACTAGATTTCTCCACAATGGGAGCATTGGCTTGTATCTTCTTGGGAAGTGGCATTTCTTCAACTTGAGGTTGAATGTGAGTTTGAGCTTGAGGCCGCTTCCCTTTTTGCTTCTTCTTCAAAGGGCAAGATCTAACATGATGCCCTTCAATTTTGCACTTGAAGCAAACAATCTTGGCCGGGTCTTTGACTTGTACTTGGCCCTTCTTCTTGTTGTTCTTGGACTTGATCTTGTTGTTGGAGTTGAATCCAAGTCCACTCTTGTCATTGGGGGATTGTTGCACACTTAACATCTTATCAAGTTTGCATTTCCCTTCATGACCCTTTACCAAGTCGTTCTTCAAAGAAGAGACTTGGGCCTTGAGCTCTTTGATTTCCTCTACATGGTTAGTAACAACACAAGTACTAGAGGAAGTAGGACCTTCATTGTTAGAGCAACAAGGCAAGGAAGATAATTCATCACAAGATTTAGCAATATTATGAGTGGATGAATTACTAGGACTAGCACATGGCAATATAACATTTTGAGTAGTAGTGCTAGTACCCACATGAGGCTCACAAGGTGTTGCCTTAGATATGATAGCCTCATGAGCTAACTTCAGCCTATCATGAGAGGCTAGAAGATCCTCATGGGAGCTAGAAAGCTTTCCATGATTTTCTTCCAATTTCCCATAATTGCAAGTTAGCAAATCAAGTTGAGCCCTTAGCTCAACATTCTCCTTCAAGATAGATGCTTCACAAGAAGTAGAGTTAGTAGCACAAGCATCATCACAAGACATATTAAGAAGAGATGGTAACATAGCATGCTCTTTTAAATAGGAAGCTTGAAGTTGCTCATGGGACTTGGTGAGGATAGAGTGTTCGCTCTCCAAGACCTTGTGGGCCTTGTCTAGATCATCTAGATCCTTAACAAGTTTATCATGACCAACACCAACTTTGGAATTTTCCTTTTAAAGCAATTTTACTTGAGCTTTAGCATGGTCTCTTTCCTTAGTGAGTTTAGAAACTATTTCATTTTGAGACACTTCAAGGGTTTCAAGTTGCTCTTCAAGAGAGGCTACGGTCTCTTGTTCTTCTTCAAGATCATTCTTTAGTGATGCTACATCATCGGCATACTCTCGTTCAAGAGCACCCTTTTATCAATGGTGTTCTCATGCATCCAAATAAGTTTTTGGCTCTCAATAGCGGTAGTCAAGATTTCAAAGAAGTGAGTGCTAGCAATTTTATCTTTGCAAATAACCTTGAATACACTCTCACCTTTATCGCGTAGAGAGACAACCCAATCCTCTTCTTCATATTCATCCTCATCCTTATCACCACGAGAAATATTAGGTTCCATGGTAGGAGGTACCGTGGAACCCTTGGCCATAAGGCATATATGAGGACCGTGAGATAAAGATGAGGAGTTACTTGAGGCTCCTTTCAAGATCTTGTCTTGACCAATAGAATCTTTGGTTTCCTCTACATTGTTACCCACACAACAACTAGAGGAAATAGAAGCATTTTAATTTTATCATGGCCAGAAGACAAATCAAGCATATCATCATGAGATTTATTCAAGCAACTTACACATGATATGCAAGGACTATCAACACAAGCATGTAAATCATTTCTAGTGCTAGATGTGTTAAAGTCCAAAGATGAAGCATTGCAATGAGATAGAGATGAAGAATCATCAATAGTAAGCTCAATATCAACATTGCAATTTTCATCACCACTCACCATATCATTACCTTGTGTCTTACCACACTTTGGTGAAGTGGATGAAGATGAGAACTCATCACGGCCGGAAGTGGAAGCAAAACAATCATCCTCAATGATATTGGACACATCATATTTATCTTGAAGCTTTGTCCATAATTCATGAGCGCTCCCAAAAGGCATGATTGAAGAAGTAACTACATTGCTCACAACAATGGAAAACACATGAGAAGCAAGAGCATCGAGGCAAGAGTTTTTCTCCTCCTCAAGAGATAAATTTTGAGGATCCTTAGGAGAAGAAAAACCCATGTCAAGAAATCGCTCCATGTCCGGGGACATATGCCGCAAAATATTAAGCACATAAATTTTCCATAGATCATAATTTGTGCCATCAAATATAAACAAGTTATTGTGCGCTAATCCCCTAACCGACATCTTTACTCTCAAGGCGGTGAAGCCTAAGAATGAGAGACCTTGCTCGATACCAATTGAAAGGACACGGATGTCGCCTAGAGGGGGGGGGGGGTGAATAGGCGGTTTAAAACTTTTACGAGATGGGCTTAACAAATGCGGAATAAAACTAGCGTTTACTTTGTCAAGCCCAAAGCCTATATACTATGGTTCACCTATATATGTGCACCAATAACTTATTCTAAGCAAAGGTTCACCTATGTGCACCAACAACTTAAGCTAAACAATACAAGCAAGTATGTGATAGCAAGATATATATAACTTCAAGCACGATGGCTATCACAAGGTAAAGTGCATAAGTAAAGAGCTCGGGTATAGAGATAACCGAGGCACGCGGGAGACGATGATTTATCCCGGAGTTCACACTCTTGCGAGTGCTAATCTCCGGTGGAGAGGTGCGGTTGCTTAGTGCTCCCGAACGCCACAAGAGGCTCACCTTGAGGTGTGGTTGCTCGATGCACACCAACGCCACAAAGGCCTCACCCCAAGATGCGGTACTCACACCACACACCGAACGCCACGAAGGCGCCTCACCTAAATCTCCGGTGACCCTCGCCACAAAGGCCTAGGTCACGGTTCCACTAAGGGATTTCCTTCGAGGCGGAAACCGGGCCTTACACAAAGATTGGGGCACACATCCACAACTTAATTGGAGGCTCCCAACAAATCGCCACAAAGGCCTAGAATCCGTCTAGGGTTCCAAGAACCCAAGAGTAACAACCTTCTTGCTTTCACCACCACGAATCACCGTGGAGAACTCAAACCGATGCACCAAATGCAATGGCAAGAACACCACAAAGATGCTCAAGTCCTTCTCTCTCAAATTCCAACAAAGCTACAAAAGCTATTGGGGGAATAAGAGAGGAAGAACAAAGAGGAGAACACAAAATTCTCCAAGATCAAGATCCCAAAGATTCACTCACAAAGAGATGATTTGGTTTGGTCAAAGTGTGGATCTAGATCTCTCTCTCTTTTCCCTCAAAATGGGGCAAGAATCATGGAGGGATAGAGAGATAGGGCAAGCTTCTCAAGAACAACAATGGAGGAGAGAGAGAGTAGAAGAAGCTACTAGCCCAAGGAGGAAGAAGGGGTATTTATACCCTCCCAACGAAATATCGAGCCGTTGCGGACTTTCGAGGGCCGGATAATCCGGCCTAGTTGGGGCCGGATAATCCGCCCCGGATAATCCGGCCTCAGGGACAAAACCTGGTCAAAATCCGGCCAAAAGTCCGGCCCTATCCGAGCTGCTTTTTCCTGGTCCTTAGGTGATTTCGAGGGGCCGGATATTTCCGAAATATCCGGCCCGGATAATCTGGGCCGGATTATCCGCCCCCTGAAAACTGGCGAGACAACAAACTAGAAACGGACATAACTTTAGCATCCGGACTCCGATTTTGATGATCTTGGGCTTGTTTTAAAGCTAGGAACAAGCTCTACAAGATCATGCAGGAAACCATCATAGTCCAACAAGGTAGGATAGAAACAAATGATGAAAGGTTTGACCTATCTAAAAAGACATACCGGTAAAACCTCCAATCTTGAAAATGCAACAAGTTGCCCGTGCAAAAACCATTCTTGATGAACTAGAGCTTGTCATGAGAATAAGCACAAGCTCTAAATCATCACATGGATAAGATCCAAATAATAACCAAGAAAGATGATGAACCAAACTCGAAAACGCAACAAGTGATCTATGCGAAATCCGTTTTCGATGAACTAGAGCTTGTCATGAGAATAAGCACAAGCTCTAAAACATCACATGGATACAGGTCCAAATAACAACCAAGAAAGATGATGCAAGGATGCAAAGGTTTGAGCTCTCTCCGAACGATACGATCGAGTTACTCACTCGAGAGCCCTCTTGATAGTACGGCAACTAAACTATAAACCGGTCTCCAACTACACTATGAGACCGGTGAGAAAGAAACCCTATCAAGAGCAAACCTTATACTTGCGCATTCCACTTGAGCTTGATGACGACGATCTTGACCTCAACAAGATGGAACGCCTTTCTTGCTTGTGCTTGCTTGACGAAGTCTTGTAGATTGCTCCCCATAAACCACCATGGGAGAGCTTCTTCTTCGACGCATCTTCACTTAACCATGACCACCATGTGGATTGCTCCCCCATAATCCACCATGGGAGAGCTTCTTCTTCGGCGCATCTTCACATATCCATGATCACCATATGGATGGCAAGACTCAAGCAAAGGATCTCTTCGAGATGGCTCATCTTGAACTTGCACTTCATTTCTCCATGGCAAGCTTCAAGCTTATGAACTCTTCGAGTTGGCTCATCTTGAACTTGCACTTCATTTCTTCATTCTTCATCATGTTGATGTCTTGAAGTAACTTGAGGGCTCACTTCATCTTCATCTTCAAGACATACTTGACACTTGATATCCTTCATCAATTTCTTCTTATTGCAACCTTGAAGCCAACATATGGTTCAAGAATTGCCTATGGACAACTCCTACAAATATAACTCAATGCAAACATTAGTCCATAGGGATTGTCATTAATTACCAAAACCACACATGGGGGCTCCATGCACTTTCAGAGGCCGAACTGCACCCAACCCGCACTCCTCTTCCAACTCGCGCGGGACGGAAATTTCCCATTCCCAAACTCTCGCCCCGCGCCGCCGGCCCGCCTCCGCCCGCTCCGCCTCCGTCGACCGCCGCCCCGCCCGCCTCGACCGCGCCTCCACCGGCCATGGCGACGCTGCCCCCCGCTCCGCCTCCGTCGGCCGCCGCCCCGCCGGCCCCCGTCGCCCCGCGTCCGTCCCCTGTCGCCCCACCGGCCCCCGTCGCCCCGACCTCCGCCGTCCCGCAGCCGCCGCCCGCCCGAGCGAGGCGCAAGTCACCTCGACGGTGGCCGCGACGCACGTCGGAGCGAAGCGGCGGCATGCTGGCCAGCACGTCGTCCAGCCGCCCGGCCCCCATCGCCCCGGCCCCCGTCGCCCCGGCGAAGCCGCGGAGAAAGGCGCCGCCCAAACGCCCATCGCTTGGGCCCAAGGGTGCGACCACCAAGCCGGCCGTGAAGAAGACAACCGCCTGGAAGAAGCCCACTGCTCCCACGCCCGACACGCCGCCCGTCGTGCACGAGGTGCTTGATAATAATCCCGCAACATCATTCATGGGGCTTCTTCCAAGACGCGGAGGTGGACATCGGGGCTGCTCCTCTCGAGTCTTTTGGGTTTGGTGGTGAGTAGGAGGAGGAAGAGGGTGATGACGAGGAGGAAGATGGCGGTGCCTATGGAGGTGCTTGAGGCGATGGCGGTGTGGAGGAGATGGCGCCGAGGTGCAACTTTTTGGTGACGGTGCCGATGAGAGGTGGAAGATGATGATTTTGTGATGTAAACTATTAAACCATGCATCACTGATTTTCATTTCCTAGTTGTTTCAATGTTGTTTGTGTTTTTCTAGTGATAATTGTGATATGTCATATGACAGTTTCAAGGGTTGGGCTTGGGGCAAAGACTAGAACCCTCAAACCCAACCCTTATAACGGAATATTTCCGTTATAAGGGTTGGGTTTGAGGGTTCTAGTCTTTGCCCCAGTTTTTCAACCTCTAAACGAGCCTAAAAAAAGCCCATTCTCAACCTTTAAAACGGTTTAAGGGTTTGAGAGTTTAGAGGTACTACTAGTGATGCTCTAATGGTAGCCAACCACCCTGATGGCGGCGGGAGCCATTACCTCCAAGATTAACGTCGCCTCCAAGATTAACGAGGCCAAGGACATGCTCATGGTCATGGGGAAAGGGAAATCCGGTTCTGTTTTTTAGCCTGTGCATAATGAGAGATATGAAGTTATTTTGCATCGATCACGATGAGGTAGCGACTCGCTTTCCATCGACATTATTAACACATTGGTGTGCTGATTGTACCATACACATCCGGACAAGGATACAAGTTACATAATGGAGTTAACTCAACTGTCTGCTGACCTACTATGTTTCCCACATGCTCCAGTTATTATGCTACTCTGTATTGCTCTAACCTTCTACTCTGACCATGCAAAAAGCAATTTTGAATACACCAGTTTCTTTTAACATGGACCAATAAACCTATTTTTCCGACAAAAAATTACATGTGCACATGATTGGCATTTGGCAAAAACATGTGATTTTTTTTTAGATATATTTGACAATAAGAACACTATTTTTCCAAACCAGGAACAAATACACTCGGGTGCAGCTAGCTTTGAAGTACGGTATTTTCTCTTTGCATTTTTTATCGTATTTCCATCTTGTTATTCTATGTGCATACATGAAGAAAAGCAGTGTGTCCATAATGTCAAATTCAAGTTTTCGTCATACACTTATGTTGCATATGTAATAGTATTTCTTTTCCTTAAAAACTCCGCTAAAGTTGGCGGTTTGAGAAAGGAAAAATAAACTACTCACGGATAAGTACACAACACAAGAGTCCCCTTCAAAATTCTTTAACTGAATCCTTGAAATTTAACTTATCTAGCTATAAGTTACTACTATATAACAAACGTAGTACTACGGGCTCATCATGTGTTTTTTAGAGACTTCCCCCATCCTTCCTCGCTCGTCTCCCCCGCTATCACCGGAGGAAGCTGGCGGTCAAAGCCCTTCAGTTGCTGGTGGCGGCAAGGTGTTCTCGTCGCGTGGCGGGGCGAGCCCCAAAACATGGTGGTGGTCCTCACAATGGCGGATGGCGGCGGGGTCACATTTGTCTGCCGGAACACTGCGCTAGGGGAGGGGCACATCGGTGTCGTCCTGCGGCTGAGCCACAGACGTGAGGCCTTGCATAGACGACATGGTGATGGCCTCGCCTCCGGCGTGCTCAAATTCATGAGGCCAACGGGCGCAAGCTTTAGGCGGCGCGGGTCACCTTCTTCGTTGCCGGTCGAGCCTGCGGGCTGCCGGTGGGGATTGGGGCGGCTGGTCCTGAAGGAAGCCGGCGATCAAAGCCCTTCCGGTCTTCCCAGTGGGAGATTTCCGCTGATTAGCGCATGGCGCCCCTAGATATGTAGATCGGAATTGACCCGACGTGCACGCCCATATTTTCAGCCCTTGCAACTTCATGAGGGCGCGCCACAAAGCTCAACTTTATTATCGTAACATGGACTTGTCTAAGTATATGGAGAAAGTTAGAGAGAATTCCTTATTTGGCCCTGTCTGAAGTTTGCCTTTCTTTTTTGGCCCTGGCAAATTTTGTCTTCCTTTCATGACCCACAAAGTTTGGTTGGTTCCTTATTTGGTCCTCTATTACAATTTAAGCACTAAGATGACCATTTTGCCCCTGCAGCAATATGTGACAAAATTGCACTAAAAAAGCTGTGATATACTAGTTGGTTTGTTAAAAAAAAAAGCAACCCCCACTGTGGCGGGCACCAGCGCACCATTTTGCCCCTGCTGCAATTTATTCCGGAAAATCTCAAATTTATTCCATAAATTACTCTAATTTTTTTGTATTTCCACAACTCCAAAAAATTTGATATTAAATAGGCACAAACATACAGACAATCCGCAGGTACGCCAGAAATTTTAGCCCAAAATACATTGTATTTTGGAAGATACAAAAAGACAAATTTCTGACAGACTATACATACACTATACGCCTATATAATGTCAGATTTTTGTTTTTTTCGCAGATAAAAATAAAACGTGTTTGTGCCCGAAACATTGCAGGTACATCCCAATCATATACATGTATTTCTGGAATAAATTTTAGATTTTTATGAAACTAAAAAATTTGCTAGCATATTATAGCAGGGGCAAAATGGTCATCTTAGTGCTTAAATTGTGCTAGAGGGCCAAATAAGGAACCAACCAAACTTTATGGGTCATGAAAGGAAGAAAAAATTTACCAGGACCAAAAAAGGAAGGCAAATTTCAGCCAAGGCCAAATAAGGAATTCTCTCAGAAAGGTATGGTGGTTGCCATTACAGATCCCGAAGTTATGGCGGAGAAATGCAGAATGCGATGAAGACAATGTTGCACAAGCTCATTTCCTGTGTGTCGGATGTTTGGTGACTTGAAACAACGGTCTCAGCAAGCGAAGATAGCAACACATGAGAAATGCATTTTTTATGGTGCTCCTCAAGTAACAACTCACGATTTCCAATAAGGTCTGGCCTTTATTGGTCATACCTAGCGATGGTCTTGCTGACGGTATTGTTCTAGGAACTCGGACTTTCTTCAAGGTGAAAACCTAATATCTTCGATCGGATGGCGACAACGTGTGTGCACTGTTTCTTGTTTGGAGGGCTTCTTTTGGAGAATCTCTTTTGTAGCCCAGCGTTGTTTTTGGTAGTGGTTAGAATGTTGGTTTTGCAAATGTTTGACCATCAAGATGAGGTCTTTTTGTTTCTTTTTTTATGTGCACATTCTTGATGTTTTTATGCATCTTATTGTGCAGAGGTTAGGAGTAATTGATATATTGACAATATTAATATATATTTTTTATTAATAAAAATAAAGTTTTATTCTAGAAAAACTATGTCCAAAAGGTGAGGGTGGAAGCCTATGATAGGAGGAAGACGAGGCATGTAGCTGCCTCGGCAGCCAAGAGGAATTAACAAGCTTCGCCCTATAGTGACTAGCCAAGCACAACGCGACGCCGCATCGGCCGGTCATGGCGAAAGAATCGACCACGCATGCATGCGTGTGCACTCTTGCGTAGTCGCGCTCGGGAACGAGACGCGGGCGCGGATAATGTGCCCGTCGCCTTCTGCCGCTCGCTTGCAAGCGTCGTCGCCGTCGTGAATACGATCGGCCTCGCGGAGCTAGTGGATGTGGATCCATGGCGGCTGCACTCGGAGATCTTCTCTACAAATGTAAAGCCACCATGGAGGATGCGGTCGAGTGCACGACATGTGCCGCGCGTCGCCTTCCTGCCTCGGCTCGCTCGCACTATTTTGCCTTTGCTTGCAAGCGTCGCCGACGACGCACATCGGCGCCGGCCCTTTGCATACGTATGAATCTGAAAATTCCAGCACACGTATGGTACACTGAGGTGGCACGATTCTGTTAGTAGTAGTACATATTATCTTCTAGTTTCTGAAAATATGTCGGTACTAGTCTATGTGAAGGGAACTGAAGGTGAACGCCAATAAATCTAGTTTTGCTTGAGTCTTGAATCAATTTTGACATCTCTTGAATGGTCTACTGTTCACCACTACTCTGTCGCATGATTAGCTCGATTACTATCAGTTACCTTTAAAGTTTTTACAGAAGAATAATGTCGATGCTATTTCATAGTACTACACATTGGAGTTGTAGGATGCCAGCTGGCCTGCCTTAATGGTACCAAACTAATACTCCTTCTCTCCCAAATTAGGACGTACTAGCACAAATACCCGTGCGTTGCAACGGGATAAAAAAATATGTATCGTGTTCAGCCACGTTGCCACTGCCTCCTCCACGTGCCGCTTAGTAAGAGACATTCTTTTATAAATAAAGATGACTGATACATGATGCTTGCTTTGCGTGTAGATCTGATTAGCGGAAACAAATAACTAATCGGAATCTCATCTCATACATGCTGCATTACATCACATAGAATGGTTTGTAGGCGCTCTGGCGATGGACTCGGAACTGAATTGACGAGCTCGTTGCATGCAGGATCACAGGCATTCCCGACATGATTTACAAGAGGAATATATCAAACTTCTTTTTGTAGTTTCAAAAAACTGAAAAAGACATGCAGCATATGCTCGATGGTCTTCTCCTTCAGAGTATTGAAGAAGCTCGTAAGGGATATTGCTCCAGGCACAAAAGTTCAGGTCGTCGACAACGTCTACGTTCCGCGTGGCACAAATTCAGGGCCACATGTAAGCATGGACAGCTTCGGCTGTGAGGATGAGCCGCTCGTAACTGCACGTGAAATGTTAATGGCCTGTTGCTCGTCCTCGTTCACGCCCATCGACATGTTACCATCGTCGCCATGATGCCGATCTTGGCTCACAGCTCCTTCTCAGTGTCCAGCCCCACACACGCCACGGCACACCCAGCCGCGCGCTTCTCCTGTCGGCCGGCTGCAGGGCGAGTCTCATTATAGCCTCGCCTTCCATCTTGCTGACCGAGTTCAGATCGTTCCCTTGCATGTGCTAGCGTAGCAGTGCATGACCGGCAACGGCGAGCGGGGCTGCCGCGGCTGCTCTGGCTGGGTCACCATGATGGCCGGCTGCTGCTGGGGGAGGTCTTCCCGGCGCCGAACATGATGTGTTCGGATCTCTGCGTTGTTTTACAGCCGCCGCAATGGGCGTGCCCTGGATGTCGTCGCTTCTATTTCTTTGGTTGGATCTCCCTATGAGAGTTGTCAGGTGTGTATTTATATAGTGCACCAGATGAGCTAGCTAGGGTTAGATCCGAAGGAGATTCCGCGCCGCCGCTTTGGACTGCTAATCATAAATCTATTAAGATCTCGTTTATCTCTTTCTTTGTCGTGAACTGCACGCACAACGTCCCTGTTTTTTTAACGTTGCGGGAGGACGGTGTGCCGACGATCCTAGTTCTATTGATTTTAAACCGTTTTTTACTTGGTGGCGGAGTGGGTTATATTTACTTTTATGGGAGGGTAAATTAGTCCAAAAAAATGTTGGACGACGGAAACAATCCTCCCTTTATTATTAGGTATAGATATAGATATTTGTCAATGTTCAAGAAATCGTTAATAATTAACTGATTGGTCAGCCTTAAAATGGAGATTAATCGTTTATTGGCCGACTAATCAATTTTATCCGTCAACTATTTATCAGCTTGTTTTTTATAAATTCTAATTTTTGGCACTAAATTTTCTACAATATGCTATGTAAAAACAATATTGGAGCATTGAACAAAAGTATTATCTTAATTTCTTGCATTTGAATCAATAAAAATGGAAAATTTGAGCTAATACATAGTTCTACAAGGCTATATGACGAAAATATTGACTACCAGACCGAATTCCAGTGAAACTTCACCGAAAATCGTTTGAAATATCGGTCACCAAACTGAAAATCGGCTGAAATATCATTGTCGGTAAATCAGCCGATATGCCAAAGTCTTACCGGTTACCACCCGATGTACGATAAATCGGTATCTCAGCTGATTTTTTGAACAGTGATATTAGTTTTGGTCAAAATCAATATTTGTAAACTTTGATTAAATATATAAAGAATTATAGCAATATCTACAATATTATATCAATGTTATTAGAATCATCATGAAATATATTTTCATATTATATTATAAAAGTTAATATATTTTCGTATATTTTTTTATTACCCTCGAAGTGACTAGGCAGTCAGTCCATACAAAGATTTACAATGCGACAGAAATCAGCAGGGGGCGGGGAGAGAAAAGCGAAGCATATCTCTATTACATGTTACAGGAAAGAAAGAAGGATCGGAGGGAGTCTAGAGGTAGCCGGTCTTCCACTTTGAAGCGCCATCTCCAAACAGCGAGATCCTCGCAGGTCCTGCGAATGACCAGCTATACAGTGCAGTTTTTATTGTTGAAAACCAAATCGTTCCTGGCCTTCCAAAGAGACCAAAGTAGCACGGCCATTCCAACCCGCTAAACATCAACAGGGAGCACAGTTCTTGAAGAAGAGGTTGGCGCGGGTGCTGAGTCTGTCGATGTCGGCGAGGTAGGCGAAGATCTTCAACTTTGCGGGGAGTCGAGATCCCCACGCAATACAAGCTGAAGCGTCAACCGGCAGCGCCGGGGAGAGCATGCGGTAGGTGGCTGTTATCACCAGAATTTGACCGGATCAGAGGTGGGCCGCGATTAAGATGGGCTTGAAGGATATACACGGAAGATATACATGAATCGGCCTTGTGTACAAAGTTTGGGCTAGTTTGCCCGTGTATCTGTAAATATAGTAGGATACGTGTCGGTTAGATAGAACTTGGCTCGTGCACGGTTGGAATTATTCCCACGTAGAAAGTCTACGGACTATAAATATGTATCTAGGGTTATTGAGAAAGACAACAATCACGTTCATCACAAACCAATCTAGGCGCATCGCCAACCCCTTGTTTCGAGGGTTTCTTCCGGGTAAGCACCATGCTGCCTAGATCGCATCTTGCGATCTAGGCGATATACGTTTATTCGCTGTTCATGCGTTGCTCGTGCTGAAGCCTTGTTGATGGCGAGCAACGTAGTTATCATAGATGTGTTAGGGTTAGCATTGTTTCATCGTGTCACATGCTTTTATCCTTACAACCCTTAGACGTCTAGCCGCCCTTACACCTATTTTAGGTGTAAGGGCGGCACCTCGCTTGATCATTGTTTAGTAGATCCGATCTGTTATGATTGCTCTTTGTTCTTCAAGGATTAGTTTAACATCTGCATAGTTAGGCCTTGCAAACGGGTTGAAGGATCCAGTAGCACGTAGGGTGTAATCTGCTAGCCCTAAATAGGATGTTCCGGAGATCAACTTCATGTTGGTTTTTAGGCCTTATCTAGGGTTGGTTTATTATTCACCGTGTGTGGCTGCCAGGCTCAATCACGCGTAGGATGTTCCGATTATGTGGTGAAAACCCTAAATCGTCGTAGGTCGTTTTAGCTTCATATTGATCAAGCAGGACCACCATGTGATCGTAGACCTCATACGAACCATGGGTGGATCGGCTCCTTGAGCCGATTCACGGGACAACACGAGAGCCGATCGAGGCTCGTATTTAATGTTTACGTGTATGTCATGCAGGAAACTAAGCGAAGCAAATCCATCACCTTCCTGATCAGGTATAGGTCAGGTGGCACGCCCTTGCACCAGCATCGGATGTGCGTGCCGAGTCTTTGCGGGCCGTCGCTCGAGGGACCAGGGCCAGCCGCAGTCTGCGGGAGCCTCCCGGCTCTACTGTGTTGCCCGTCGTTGCTCGCCGGTGGGTTTCTGACCGCAACACATTCTGGCACGCCCGGTGGGACGATCTTCGACATCAATTGCATCGCCATCTACATCTGAGATGGCGGAAGGTACGCCAGTCACGTACGAAGATCTGACTGAGGAGCTCAAGAAGAAGTATGACGAGGTCAAAGCTATCCTCGAAGCCGACCTCATCGGCTCTTTCCAGAGGACCCGCTCACACGGCATTAGGTGGAAAGGGTTCTCACCGAAGGCGCGCTCGATGGAGTGGACCTGTCCGCCCCTTCGAGGAACGCACCGGGTCTCGCGTCAGGAGATTAATTTCATGGTAGCTCATTCGCTGCACCGCCATTCTGAGAGCCCGGTGAACACTTTGGAGCGTGTCGCCCTTCGGGTGATCCAGGAAATCATGAGGCATCAGTATACTCCGTCAGGACCTGCTCTAGGGACTCACCAAGGAGAGATACCACTCTAGTCCCGACCACCGCTGCCGTTCGCGTTGGCAGCACCAGAAGTGCCGAGTTCACCGGCATACGTCGTCTACAAGATCGGTGGTGACCCTAGTGATTACCAGTTCTTGTATGAGGCGCCTAAGGAGATCCCTCACGGGTACACGTGCACGTACGTGCCGGACTCGCGATGAATCGGGCACTCACGAACCCGGACCGCAACAGCGGGGACTTCTGGAACAAGCAGGAGGAACTTCGGAACAGATCTTGAGAAGCGGACGTGGCTAGCTAAGTATGCCACTCCGACGAACCTCCGGAGCTCAACTCCTGCAGCTGGCTCGAGCTTGAGAAGCAAGCGTGGCTAGCTAAGTATGCCACTCCAGACGAATCTTCAGAGTTCGACTCCTGCAGCCAGCACCGCGGATCGGATCAGTACAATCTTGAGAGACCAGTTCGGCATGGTGCCGAAAAGGAGGGCAATCGGCTATTCCAAGCCGTACCCCAACGAGTACGATTTGATCCCACTACCACCCAAATATCGGCTCCCTGAATTCTCCAAGTTTAGTGGGACAGATGGCTCCAGTTCAATCGAACATGTGAGCCAATATTTGGCGCAGCTGGGCACGATCTCAGCATCAGATGAACTACGTGTGAGGTTCTTCGCACAGTCCCTCACAGGATTGGCTTTCGGGTGGTACACATCGCTGCCACCAGACTCAATCCGGACTTGGAAGTAGTTGGAAGAACAGTTCCACATGCAGTATCACTCAGAGGCTTCCGAGGCTGGCATTGCCGATCTAGCACAAGTGCGACAGAAGCGCGGAGAAACAGTGTCGGAATACATCCAGCGCTTCGAGACCGTTAGGAACCGATGCTATTCGGCTCGTGTGACCGAAAAAGAAGCGATCGAGTTGGCGGTGGTGGGTCTCGCATCACCGATCAAGGATATGGCTTCCCAAGCAGACTACCCTTCACTGGCGCATTTGGTTCAGAAGCTGTCATCATATGAACAGCGCCACCCAGAGCTGTACCAGGATAAATTCAAGCGTGTGGTAGTCCTGGTGGAGGCAGATGAGGATGAAGGCTCTACGGGAGATCAAGAGGTAGCAGTAGCTGAATGGACTCGGGGGGCAAGCCCCGTGTCCTGCAAATGGGTTAAGCCCCAAGGTCCTCCAAGAGGGCTTGACTTCGACGTGACCAAAGCTGAGCAAATTTTCGACCTCTTACTTAAGGAGAAACAGCTAAAGGTACCCGAAGGCCACAAAATCCCCACGGCACAGGAGCTGAACGGAAAGCCATACTGCAAGTGGCATAACACGTTCACCCATACCACCAACGATCGCAGGGTGTGGCGTCGGCGAGATCCAAATGGCGATAGAACAAGGGCGTCTAATTTTCAGCCAGTACGCCATGAAAGTCGACACACACCCTTTCCCCTCCGTTAACATGGTGGAGTGCACTTACCCTGGGAGGTGCCAGCCAGGTTTCTCGTTCAACATCAACATGGTAGGACCTGGGCACCACCCTGGTAAGGACAGAGATGAGGGCAGCTTCTCTCATAACAAGGACAAAGAGGAAGACGTTCCACGCGATCGGTGATACGTCTCCAACGTATCGATAATTTCTTGTGTTCCATGCCACATTATTGATGTTATCTACATGTTTTATGCACACTTTATGTCATATTCGTGCATTTTCTGGAACTAACCTATTAACAAGATGCCGAAGTGCCGATTCTGTTGTTCTGCTGTTTTTGGTTTCAGAAATCCTAGTAAAGAAATATTCTCGGAATTGGACGAAATAAAAGCCCAGAGGCCTATTTTCTCACGAAGCTTCCAGAAGTCCGAAGGAGAGACGAAGAGGGGCCACAGGGTGGCCAAACCCTAGGGCGGCGCGGCCCCCCCCTTGGCCGCGCCGGCCTGTGGTGTGGGCCCCCTGTGCCGCCTCTTGACCTGCCCTTCCGCCTACAAATAGCCTCCGTGACGAAACCCCCCGTACCGAGAGCCACGATACGGAAAACATTACTGAGACGCCGTCGCCGCCGATCCCATCTCGGGGGATCCCGGAGATCGCCTCCGGCACCCTGCCGGAGAGGGGATTCATCTCCCGGAGGACTCTACACCGCCATGGTCGCCTCCGGAGTGATGAGTGAGTAGTCTACCCCTGGACTATGGGTCCATAGCAGTAGCTAGATGGTTGTCTTCTCCCCATTGTGCTATCATTGTCGGATCTTGTGAGCTGCCTATCATGATCAAGATCATCTATCTGTAATTCTATATGTTGCGTTTGTTGGGATCCGATGAATAGAGAATACTTGTTATGTTGATTATCAAAGTTATGCTTATGTGTTGTTTATGATCTTGCATGCTCTCCGTTATTAGTAGATGCTCGGCCAAGTAGATGCTTTTAACTCCAAGAGGGAGTACTTATGCTCGATAGTGGGTTCATGCCGCATTGACACTGGGACGATGACGAGAAAGTTCTAAGGTTGTGTTGTGCTTGTTGCCACTAGGGATAAAACATTGATGCTATGTCTAAGGATGTAGTTGTTGATTACATTACGCACCATACTTAATGCAATTGTCTGTTGTTTGCAACTTAATACTGGAGGGGTTCGGATGATAACTCTGAAGGTGGACTTTTTAGGCATAGATGCGGTTGGATGGCGGTCTATGTACTTTGTCGTAATGCCCAATTAAATCTCACTATACTCATCATGATATGTATGTGCATTGTCATGCTCTCTTTATTTGTCAATTGCCCAAGCTGTAATTTGTTCACCCAACATGCTTGTTCGTCTTATGGGAGAGACACCTCTAGTGAGCTGTGGACCCCGGTCCAATTCTCTTTACTTGAAATACAATCTACTTGCAATACTTGTTTCTACTCGTTTTCTCTGCAAACAATCATCTTCCACACAATACGGTTAATCCTTTGTTACAGACAAGCCGGTGAGATTGACAACCTCACTTGTTTCGTTGGGGCAAAGTAGCTTGGTTGTGTTGTGCGGAGTTCCACGTTGGCGCCGGAATCTCCGGTGTTGCGCCGCACTACATCCCGCCGCCATCAACCTTCAACGTGCTTCTTGGCTCCTCCTGGTTCGATAAACCTTGGTTTCTTTACGAGGGAAAACTTGCTGCTTGTGCGCATCATACCTTCCTCTTGGGGTTGCCCAACGAACGTGTGAAATACACGCCATCAAGCTCTTTTTCACGGCGCCGTTGTCGGGGAGATCAAGACACGCTGCAAGGGGAGTCTCCACTTCTCAATCTCTTTACTTTGTTTTTGTCTTGCTTTATTTTATTTACTACTTTGTTTGCTGCACTAAATCAAAATACAAAAAAATTAGTTGCTAGTTTTACTTTATTTGCTATCTTGTTTGCTATATCGAAAACACAAAAAAATTAGTTTACTTGCATTTACTTTATCTAGTTTGCTTCATTTACTATTGCTAAAATGGCCAACGCTGAAAATACTAAGTTGTGTGACTTCACAACCACAAATAATAATGATTTCTTATGCACACCTATTGCTCCACCTGCTACTACAGCAGAATTCTTTGAAATTAAACCTGCTTTATTGAATCTTGTCATGAACAATCAATTTTACTGGAATTAGTTACGATGATGCTTGCTGCCCATCTCAATAATTTTGTTGAACTATGTGAAATGCAAAAATATAAAGATGTAGATGGTGATATTATTAAACTAAAATTGTTCCCTTTCTCATTAAGAGGAAGAGCTAAAGATTGGTTGCTATCTCTGCCTAAGAATAGTATTGATTCATGGACTAAATGCAAGGATGCTTTTATTGGTAGATATTATCCCCCTGCTAAAATTATATCTTTGAGGAGTAGCATAATGAATTTTAAACAATTAGATACTGAACATGTTGCTCAAGCTTGGGAAAGAATGAAATCTCTGGTTAAAAATTGCCCAACCCATGGAGTGACTACTTGGATGATCATCCAAACCTTCTATGCGGGACTAAATTTTTCTTCGCGGAATTTATTGGATTCAGCTGCTGGAGGTACCTTTATGTCCATCACATTGGGGGCGGCTACAAAACTTCTTGATGATATGATGATAAATTACTCCGAATGGCACACGGAAAGAGCTCCACAAGGTAAGAAGGTAAATTACGTCGAAGAATCCTCCTCCTTGAGTGATAAAATTGATGCTATTATGTCTATGCTTGCGAATGATAGGACTAATGTTGATCCTAATAATGTTCCGTTAGCTTCATTGGTTGCACAAGAAGAACATGTTGATGTAAACTTCATTAAAAATAATAATTTCAACAACAATGCTTATCGGAACAATTCTAGTAATAACTATAGGCCATATCCTTATAATAATGGCAACGGCTATGGTAATTCTTATGGAAATTCTTACAACAATAATAGGAATTCACCCCCTGGACTTGAAGCCATGCTTAAAGAATTTATTAGTACACAAACTGCCTTTAACAAATCTGTTGAGGAAAAGCTCAATAAAATTGATATTCTTGTTTCTAGAGTTGATAGTCTTGCCTCTGATGTTGATCTTTTGAAATCGAACGTTATGCCTAATAGGGACATTGAAAATAAAATTGTTACTACAGCAAATGCCATCCAAGTTAGAATTAATGAGAATATAAGATTAATGGCTGAGCTGCGTGCTAGGTGGGATAGAGAAGAAAATGAAAAACTAGCTAAAGAGAAAAATATAGCTAAAGTTTGGACTATTACCACCATTAGTAATGATAATGCTACACATGTTGCTGCACCTCCTACTCATACTAATAAAAGAATTGGTGTTAGCAATGTTTCCACTTCTAATGCAAAGCGCAAAAGCTGCTGAAACTGCTAAAGCTGCTGAAGCCGCTTGCGATAAAGGCTGCTGAAATTTTTTCCAACATTGGGGATGATGATCCCATTGCTTTAGATTATAATGGTTTGAATTTTGATGATTGCCACATCTCTGAAGTTATAAATTTCTTGCAAAAACTTGCTAAAAGTCCTAATGCTAGTGCTATAAATTTGGCTTTCACGCATCATATTACAAATGCTCTCATAAAAGCTAGAGAAGAGAAACTAGAGCGCGAAGCCTCTATTCCTAAAAAGCTAGAAGATGGTTGGGAGCCCATCATTAAGATGAAGGTTAAAGATTTTGATTGTAATGCTTTATGTGATCTTGGTGCAAGTATTTCTGTTATGCCGAAGAAAATTTATAATATGCTTGACTTGCCACCGCTGAAAAATTGTTATTTGGATGTTAATCTTGCTGATCATTCTACAAAGAAACCTTTGGGTAAAGTTGATAATGTTCGCATTACCGTTAACAATAATCTTGTTCCCGTTGATTTTGTTGTCTTGGATATTGAATGCAATGCATCTTGTCCAATTATATTGGGAAGACCTTTTCTTCGAACTGTTGGTGCTATTATTGATATGAGGGAAGGAAATATAAAATATCAATTTCCTCTCAAGAAAGGTATGGAACACTTCCCTAGAAAGAGAATGAAGGTACCTTATGATTCTATCATTAGAACAAATTATGATGTTGATGCTTCATCTCTCGATGTTACTTGATACACACTTTCTGCGCCTAGCTGAAAGGCGTTAAAGAAAAGCGCTTATGGGAGACAACCCATGTTTTTACCTACAGTACTTTGTTTTTATTTTGTGTCTTGGAAGTTGTTTACTACTGTAGCAACCTCTCCTTATCTTAGTTTTGAGTTTTGTTGTGCCAAGTTAAGCCGTTGATAGAAAAGTAAGTACTAGATTTGGATTACTGCGCAGTTCCAGATTTCTTTGCTGTCACGAATCTGAGCCCACTGCCCTGCAGGAAGCTCAGAAAATTATGCCAATTTACGTGCATGATCCTCAGATATGTACGCAACTTTCATTCAATTTGAGCATTTTCATTTGAGCAAGTCTGGTGCCATTTTAAAATTCGTCAATACGAACTGTTCTGTTTTGACAGATTCTGCCTTTTATTTCGCATTGCCTCTTTCGCTATGTTGGATGAATTTCTTTGATCCACTAATATCCAGTAGCATTATGCAATGTCCAGAAGTGTTAAGAATGAGTGTGTCACCTCTGAATATGTCAATTTATATTGTGCACTAACCCTCTAATGAGTTGTTTCGAGTTTGGTGTGGAGGAAGTTTTCAAGGATCAAGAGAGGAGTATGATGCAACATGATCAAGGAGAGTGAAAGCTCTAAGCTTGGGGATGCACCCGGCGGTTCACCCCTGCATATATCAAGAAGACTCAAGCGTCTAAGCTTGGGGATGCCCAAGGCATCCCCTTCTTCATCAACAAATTATCGAGGTTCCTCCCCTGAAACTACATTTTTATTCGGCCACATCTTATGTGCTTTTTCTTGGAGCGTCGTTTCGTTTTTGTTTTTGTTTTGTTTGAATAAAATGGATCCTAGCATTCACTTTATGGGAGAGATACACACTCCGCTGTAGCTTATGGACAAATATGTCCTTGGTTTCTACTCATAGTATTCATGGCGAAGTTTCTCCTTCGTTAGATTGTTATATGGTTGGAATTGGAAAATGATACATGTAGTAATTGCTATAAATGTTTTGGGTAATGTGATACTTGGCAATTGTTGTGCTCATGTTTAAGCTCTTGCATCATATGCTTTGCACCCATTAATGAAGAAATATATAGAGCATGCTAAAATTTGGTTTGCATATTTGGTTTCTCTAAGGTCTAGATAATTTCTAGTTTTGAGTTTGAACAACAAGGAAGACGGTATAGAGTATTATAATGCTTTCAATATGTCTTTTATGTGAGTTTTGCTGTACTAGTTCATCCTTGTGTTTGCCTCAAACAACCTTGCTAGCCTAAACCTTGTATCGAGAGGGAATACTTCTCATGCATCCAAAATACTTGAGCCAACCACTATGCCATTTGTGTCCACCATACCTACCTATACTACATGGTATTTTCCCGCCATTCCAAAGTAAATTGCTTGAGTGCTACCTTTAAAATTCCATCATTCACTTTTGCAATATATAGCTCATGGGACAAATAGCTTAAAAACTATTGTGGTATTGAATATGTAATTATGCACTTTATCTCTTATTAAGTTGCTTGTTGTGCGATAACCATGTTTCTTGGGGAACGCCATCAACTCATTGTTGAATTTCATGTGAGTTGCTATGCATGTTCGTCTTGTCCGAAGTAAGGGCGATCTACACTGAGTTGAATGGTTTGAGCATGCATATTGTGAGAGAAGAACATTGGGCCGCTAACTAAAGCCATGTTCCATGGTGGAAGTTTCAGTTTTGGACAAACATCCTCAAATCTCTAATGAGAAAAGAATTAATTGTTGTTGAATGCTTAAAGCATTAAAAGAGGAGTCCATTATCCGTTGTCTATGTTGTCCCGGTATGGATGTCTAAGTTGAGAATAATCAAAAGCGAGAAATCCAAATGCGAGCTTTCTCCTTAGACCTTTGTACAGGCGGCATAGAGGTACCCCTTTGTGATACTTGGTTAAAGCATATGTATTGCGGTGATAATCCAGGTAGTCCAAGCTAATTAGGACAAGGTGCGAGCACTATTAGTACACTATGCATGAGGCTTGCAACTTATAAGATATAATTTACATGATGCATATGCTTTATTACTACCGTTGACAAAATTGTTTCATGTTTTCAAAATCAAAGCTCTAGCACAAATATAGCAATCGATGCTTTGCCTCTATGAGGACCATTCTTTTACTTTCAATGTTGAGTCAGTTCACCTATTTCTCTCCACCTCAAGAAGCAAACACTTGTGTGAACTGTGCATTGATTCCTACATACTTGCTTATTGCACTTATTATATTACTCTATGTTGACAATATCCATGAGATATACATGTTACAAGTTGAAAGCAACCGCTGAAACTTAATCTTCTTTTGTGTTGCTTCAATACCTTTACTTTGAATTATTGCTTTATGAGTTAACTCTTATGCAAGACTTATTGATGCTTGTCTTGAAATGCTATTCATGAAAAGTCTTTGCTTTATGATTCACTTGTTTACTCATGACATACACATTGTTTTGATCGCTGCATTCTCTACATATGCTTTACAAATAGTATGATCAAGTTTATGATGGCATGTCACTCCGAAATTATCTTTGTTATCGTTTTACCCGCTCGGGACGAGCGTAACTAAGCTTGGGGATGCTGATACGTCTCCAACGTATCGATAATTTCTTGTGTTCCATGCCACATTATTGATGTTATCTACATGTTTTATGCACACTTTATGTCATATTCGTGCATTTTCGGAACTAACCTATTAACAAGATGCCGAAGTGCCGATTCTTGTTTTCTCGCTGTTTTTGGTTTCAGAAATCCTAGTAAAGAAATATTCTCGGAATTGGACGAAATAAAAGCCCGAGAGGCCTATTTTCTCACGAAGCTTCCGAAGTCCGAAGGAGAGACGAAGAGGGGCCACGGGGTGGCCAAACCCTAGGGCGGCGCGGCCCCCCCTGGCCGCGCCGGCCTGTGGTGTGGGCCCCCTGTGCCGCCTCTTGACCTGCCCTTCCGCCTACAAATAGCCTCCGTGACGAAACCCCCGGTACCGAGAGCCACGATACGGAAAACATTGCGAGACGCCGTCGCCGCCGATCCCATCTCGGGGGATCCCGGAGATCGCCTCCGGCACCCTGCCGGAGAGGGGATTCATCTCCCGGAGGACTCTACACCGCCATGGTCGCCTCCGGAGTGATGAGTGAGTAGTCTACCCCTGGACTATGGGTCCATAGCAGTAGCTAGATGGTTGTCTTCTCCCCATTGTGCTATCATTGTCGGATCTTGTGAGCTGCCTATCATGATCAAGATCATCTATACTGTAATTCTATATGTTGCGTTTGTTGGGATCCGATGAATAGAGAATACTTGTTATGTTGATTATCAAAGTTATGCTTATGTGTTGTTTATGATCTTGCATGCTCTCCGTTATTAGTAGATGCTCTGGCCAAGTAGATGCTTTTAACTCCAAGAGGGAGTACTTATGCTCGATAGTGGGTTCATGCCTGCATTGACACCGGGACGGTGACGGAAAGTTCTAAGGTTGTGTTGTGCTTGTTGCCACTAGGGATAAAACATTGATGCTATGTCTAAGGATGTAGTTGTTGATTACATTACGCACCATACTTAATGCAATTGTCCGTTGTTTGCAACTTAATGCTGGAGGGGTTCGGATGATAACTCTGAAGGTGGACTTTTTAGGCATAGATGCGGTTGGATGGCGGTCTATGTACTTTGTCGTAATGCCCAATTAAATCTCACTATACTCATCATGATATGTATGTGCATTGTCATGCTCTCTTTATTTGTCAATTGCCCAACTGTAATTTGTTCACCCAACATGCTGTTCGTCTTATGGGAGAGACACCTCTAGTGAACTGTGGACCCCGGTCCAATTCTCTTTACTTGAAATACAATCTACTGCAATACTTGTTTCTACTTGTTTTCTCTGCAAACAATCATCTTCCACACAATACGGTTAATCCTTTGTTACAGCAAGCCGGTGAGATTGACAACCTCACTCGTTTCGTTGGGGCAAAGTAGCTTGGTTGTGTTGTGCAGGTTCCACGTTGGCGCCGGAATCTCCGGTGTTGCGCCGCACTACATCCCGCCGCCATCAACCTTCAACGTGCTTCTTGGCTCCTCCTGGTTCGATAAACCTTGGTTTCTTTCTGAGGGAAAACTTGCTGCTGTGCGCATCATACCTTCCTCTTGGGGTTGCCCAACGAACGTGTGAAATACACGCCATCAATCGGCTCCGGCACGATGGTAAGCGCTACATCACAGAGGGAGAAGTGAGGAATGTGCGATACCAGCGACCTCTCTCTGATCACCTCCTCAACAAATACGTGAGTCAATACGACCAACGCCGACGATACGATGACGATGACGAAAGAGATCGTCTGGCTAGCGAGAGACGCCGGGAGACATCGTCGGCATGATCGCGACGAGGAGAGATATGAGCGCCATGCCCGAGGAAAAGTCAAGAGAGCAAGACGACGTGGATAGGCACCGGGACTGTCCCTTCTTCGGACACTCGCTGGGATTCAGGAATGAGCCGATTGCCTACAATCGGCAACTGCCCAGAATGTAGACAGAAGAAGAAGGGTGCAGGTGACGTGTCAGTGTTCAAACGTCTAGGGCCTCTCCCATCTCGGAACAAGTACGATGAGTCCTCTCGGGTGGAAGATCTCGAGGAGTTAGAAGACGATGATGAAGAAGAAGAAGATAAGTACCACCGGCCAAGGTGGTGCCCTGATGGACTCAGCCGTTCCCAAAAGCGTAGGGTTCAGCGACTACGTGGTTTGGAGGAAGCTGAAAGGTTATACCTACACACGTTAAGGAAGGCGCGGCCTGATTTGGCCGCGAAAATTCAGCGAACTCTGGACGAAGAAGGTCGACCACAAAAGAAAGAGTGACGCCCCAAACAAAGGAAAGCCGATGATGAGACATCGGCTGGCACAAACATGGTGTTCGTCCTTCCAGCGGAGTTTTGTGCTCCGAGATTAGACGAAGCACCTGTGGCACAACTTGACTGCGGCCCACGGCCGGTTATCTTCGAGAAGCCACGAGAAAGAAGCTACGGACACTGAAGGCCACTGTACCTACGAGGTTATATCAATGGGCAGCCTGTCAATAAGATGCTTGGTGGACACCGGAGCGGCGATCCAACATTATGCCATACTCCATGCTACGTCGGTTGGGACGCTCTAGCTCGGATCTAATCAAGACCAACGTTACACTGAGCGATTTCAACGGCCAAGCATCTGAAGCACAAGGTGTTCTGAACGTGGATCTGACCGTAGGAAGAAAAATCATCCCTACGACGTTCTTTATTGTCGATAGCAAGAGCACCTATGTTGTCCTGCTAGGGAGAGATTGGATCCACGCCAATTCCATCCACGATGCACCAATGTTTAATACAATGGGATGGAGATGAAGTAGAGGTCGTCCACGCAGATGACTCAGCCGAGATTTCAACGGCTGGCATGAATGTTTGGGAGACGGCAGGCCAAGAGCCACTCTCAGGCGTCACTTTGGACGACTGCGAGCGCATAGACGTGACAAAAAGCGGGGTGAGGCTGGTCTTATCCACCGGCCTGACCGTGTAACGAGAGCAAAATCTATGGACGTACGTGGCGAGGCCGATCCTCGTGCTCGGCCCCAAAAAAAATATAAAAGGGATAATCTGGTCTCAAGCATGTCACGTAGCTATAGTAAAGCAAGACCAAGATGTACACCTTCATTGAGCAATACAATCAAAATGGAGGCCGATTCCAGCAATCGGCCCATATTATCCTTTACCATACGTCGATGAGTTAGGGTATGGGTTTACATCGGCTGATGAGCTGGAAGAAGTCAACATTGGTCCGGACAGAGCCGATGTTCAAGTATAGTGCCTTGGCTAACTGCAGAGCCGATATCTGCAGTTACCTGACAGATTCGGCTCGGGGGGGGGGGGGCACCTAATCAGATGAACACGTGCGATACATGGGCAGTGAAATATGGGGGGCCGATAGAAAAATCGGCCAGTAAAAAAAAGTGTACATGCAAGTCATAGCCGATGCACAGACATCGACTTTAGAACTAAGAAACAAAGCCGATGCACAGCCATCGACTCTAGTACAAATTACACAGGGAGACTCTACTGAAGGAACATTTCGAGGGCATGGAGGGCATCAGCACGAACACGATCCACCTCCGCGATCTCGGCCTCATCATCTTCGTCTTTGCCTGCTACCAGCCGCGTGTTCAAGGCGCGGATTTCGGCCAAGTCGATCTTCAGTTCAACTTTGAGGCCTTCTGCTTCTTCGAGGGAGTGAACGATGAGAGCTTCCTTAGCTTCAATGAGCCGAGGAGAGGATGGAGTTACGTTCGATATCTCCTGGTTTGATGGAGAGGCTTGCGGTTCCTTGCGAGCTCTCTTGATGCATCGGCTCTTTGTGCGTAGGCTGCCCTGCCCCGCTTTGATGGGAGTTTGGGAAACGGCAGGTTCAGGGGCTGACCTTTTCCTGGAAGCCGACGGTGGCAAGTCTGGCTGGCTCTACGTGGTGGTTTTCTCAGAATTGCCCGAGCTCGAGTCCCTTCGAGCGGACTGTGTGTCCTCACTAGAGTTTCTTCAGGGGAGGTTTGTAGAAGAAATACAAGTATGCTGCAGAAGCCTAGAAGGATGAATGAAATCAGCCAAAGCATGGGAGAAACTTACGTGCGAGCCTTCTTCAGCTGGAGTAGGGCTTTGGCGCTTCAGAAGTTTTCTTGGCAGCTACTTTCCTCACCGCTGTTCTCGCCTTGAGTCGAGTCTCGGGGGCGGCTGACCTAGTAGACACTCTGCTTTTTGAAGCCGATTTGGGTGTCATCGGCGGCTCCGCATCACAACCTTCTTCAAAGGTGGTAAGTTTTTGCGAAGGGGACCACTTGGAGCTGCTGGGAGGAATCCGAAAGGGGAGCCGTCATCATCTACGAGGTCGGGATCGTCCTGTTGCTTTGCAAGGAGACGAGCAAGGTTATGAAGGGAAATCATCGCAAAACACTTCAAAATAAATTGTGAGTAGTGGTACCTGCTCTGCAAGGATGTCATATTCAGCATCAAGTTGTTTCAGCAATGGTCTCAGAGCTCTCCTGAAGGCGTGAGTTTTCCACATTGACCACCAAGTCTCAAAACCATCGGTTGACGAGGTAAAAGAGAGGTTGTGAGGAATTGGGGCGGCTAGAGCGTCAAAGAAGGTATAACACCTCTGGCTAATGAGGGCATCAGGTAGATCAGCTCTGCTCTCCGTCAGATGGTGTGGAAAGAAGTGAGGAGATACCTGTCCGAGGCCAAGTTGCCGGGCTGCTACGACCGGCTGATAAGACTCATAACCAGGTTTGATGATCCTGTTTAAAGTGCTCATGCCAATTGGAAGGAAGCAGAGACGGATCATGATGGAATACAATTGCCGAGTATCAGCATCATCGGCAAAACTATCCAACCTGAAGGGGACTGGATTTTCAAAACAGCCGGTGAACAGCCATCGACTTTAGAGTTGCAAAGTATTATGGTCAGACATTAAATTACAGTCTGAATTTGAGGAGTGCTTGGATGACTGTCTAAATTGGTATTTGAGTCTGGCCTCATGGGCGTTGGAGGGGAAAAGTCTGATACGTTGCTATCGGTTCTTAGTGCGGCAAATGGAAGACTTGAAATTGGGTAAATGGAGAGTCAAATTGGAAGAACAGTTCTTATTGATTCAAAGGAACGACTTTACAAGAAAGAGCCGATGGCTCTCAAAAGGATCATCCAATGCCTAATGCACCACTACTACTAGTCCCATGCTAGTAGTCCCTAGTCTAAGGACCGTTGCTGCCCTCATCGTCGTCATGGCTGCCGCCGGCGCAGATGCTGGTAGGCTCCTCGTCGCTGCTCCCGTAGGCTTCTACGGGAGCCTCGTCTTCCTCGTCGTCGTCGTCGCTGTCATCGTCCCACCAGGCGCGGAGGCGCTTTGCCGGCGTATATTCGTCGGAGGAGGTGTCATCCTCCTCTTCCTCCTCCTCGTCGGAGGAGGTGAAGTCATCCCAGGAGAAGCGGTCGTCCTCGCTCTCCGCCTCCTCCTCCCCGTCGACGAGGAATCGGAGGTTGTCCTCTCCGTCGGTCAAGGACTTGTCATCCTCGGACCAGAAGGAGGAATCGTGATCCTCCTTGTCCCACGTCGTTGGGGCGAGGATGTCGTGCGCCGCCAACGAGCCCCACTCTAGCGTCGGCTCACGAAAGGGAGACGATACGTAGGAGAGACCTGATGTGGCCGAGGAGGAGGAGGAGGAAGAAGACATGGCTACAGGGGAAGGGGGTTGTTTGCCGATGGCTAGTACGGAGCAAGAGGATGAAGTGGCGAACTGGTTGGAGCGGTTAAATAAAAGGGGATATAGTGGAGATTCAATGCCACAACAGTTTCCGAGGAAGTGGTGCCCAAAGAAAAAAATATTTTGTGCCAGGTCACGCGGAGAAGTTGAGAAGGCAAGGCATCATGATGAAGGATACTGCGACGGTTCTGCTCTGCCACGACATGACCCGACGAAGAAAAAGCAGAGTGATTTTGGAATTAACATTTCCAAAACTAGGGGGGCATGTGTTATCACCAGAATTTGACCGGATCAGAGGTGGGCCGCGATTAAGATGGGCTTGTAGGATATACACGGAAGATATACATGAATCGGCCTTGTGTACAAAGTTTGGGCTAGTTTGCCCGTGTATCTGTAAATATAGTAGGATACGTATCGGTTAGATAGAACTTGGCTCGTGCACGGTTGGGATTATTCCCACGTTAGAAAGTCTACGGACTATAAATATGTATCTAGGGTTATTGAGAAAGACAACAATCACGTTCATCACAAACCAATCTAGGCGCATCGGCAACCCCTTGTTTCGAGGGTTTCTTCCGGGTAAGCACCATGCTGCCTAGATCGCATCTTGCGATCTAGGCAGTATACATTTATTTGCTGTTCATGCGTTGCTCGTCTTTGAAGCCTTGTTGATGGCGAGCAACGTAGTTATCATAGATGTGTTAGGGTTAGCATTGTTTCATCGTGTCACATGCTTTTATCCTTGCAACCCTTAGACGTCTAGCCGCCCTTACACCTATTTTAGGTGTAAGGGCGGCACCTCGCTTGATCATTGTTTAGTAGATCCGATCTGTTATGATTGCTCCTTGTTCTTCAAGGATTAGTTTAACATCTGCATAGTTAGGCCTTGCAAACGGGTTGAAGGATCCAGTAGCACGTAGGGTGTAATCTGCTGGCCCTAAATAGGATGTTCCGGAGATCAACTTCATGTTGGTTTTTAGGCCTTATCTAGGGTTGGTTTGTTATTCACCGTGCGTGGCTGCCAGGCTCAATCACGCGTAGGATGTTCCGATTATGTGGTGAAAACCCTAAATCGTTGTAGGTCGTTTTAGCTTCATATTGATCAAGCAGGACCACCATGTGATCGTAGACCTCATACGAACCATGGGTGGATCGGCTCCTTGAGCCGATTCACGAGACAACTCGAGAGCCGATCGAGGCTCGTATTTAATGTTTACGTGTTTGCCATGCGAGGAAACTAAGCGAGGCAAATCCATCACCTTCTCGATCGGGTATAGGTCGGGTGGCACGCCCTTGCACCGGCATCGGACGTGCGTGCCGAGGCTTTGCGGGCCGTCGCTCGAGGGACCAGGGCCAGCCGCAGTTCTGGGAGCCTCCCGGCTCTACTGTGTTGCCCGTCGTTGCTCGCCGGTGGGTTTCTGACCGCAACAGTGGCATGCAAGCTGAACGTCGGGGCCGATGAGGTGTCGATGGAGCGAATATCATGGCCATCGCGGAGCGACGTGGCTTCGATGACCTGGTTGATGATGGCGAGCTCGCGAGCGGCAGTAGAAGACAAGCGCGGCTGAACAGAGAGACCTGAGGCAAGAACCACAACGATCGTCGCGTTCGGCCGCGTGCAATGGGTGAACAACGCGGAGAACTGGTCGGCAAGGCTCTCCCCAGGCCTCCACTTGTTCTTCTAGAACGCAGTGGAAGTGCCACTAACAATGGAGTTGAATGGATCGTAGCGGACAAGAGGGGGAGGGTGAATGGACGCTACCCAAATTTTAAGTCTTTTTTAGTTTTTAGCAAAGCGGAATGTAAAGGTGAATACTTTAGTGGTGGAGATGTTCCTAGTATGATCCTAGGCAAGTGCAACAAGTAAAGGAAACAAACATGATAGTAAGAGTAAGGAGCGGGACAACCAGATGGTGCGGAGAAGAGACGAGGTTTGTTTCCTGCAGTTCCTCCCACAAAAGGGAGTACATCTGCGTTGAGGGGGTGCTAGCCTCACACAAGAGGCTAGGCGGCCACACCACGAAGGAAGGCCTCACCTTCTTCCTCGAGAGAGCTCCACAAAGGGGCTCCCCCTTCTCCACTAAGGCACCGGTCAAGGCGGTGGTTCCTTCACAAGGTTGGGGCGAGCTCCACAACACTAGGAGGCTCCCAACAACCTATGGGGCTAGCACAACACCAAGCTAGCCTCCATAGGTGCAGTTCTTCCAAGATCCCACCATAGGAACCCTACCAACAAGATCCACTAAGGACTAGCATGAATTTGTGAAATCTCTCTTGGTAGAACAATAGATCGGGGCCTCCTCCACCACTTCTCAAAATTTGGGCAAGGTTGGTTGGATGGTTGGGGAGATCCTCAAGGATTAAGCTCAGTAACAATGGAGGAGAGAGAGAGAGAGCGAAGAGATAAAAACGAGCTGGGGAAGAAGGGTCCTTTAAATAGGCCCCCCGAAATCCAACCGTTATGTGCAGTTTTCGCCTAAGCGGTACTACCGCTTTGGTAAGCGGTACTACCGCTCTGAATTCGAAATCCCCACAGAACTTATCCACGTGGACACATAGCGGTACTACCGCTTGCGGTACCGCTTGAGGTACCGCAATAGCCTCCAGGGCTTGCTGGATCCCAAGCGGTACCGAAGCGGTACCACAGCGGTACTGCCGTAACTTATGTTACGGTACTTAAGCGGTACCGAGGCGGTACTACCGCTCTCAAGCGGTACTACCGCTCAAGGTACCGCAAACGTACCGTAACTCGTTCTGTGGGACTTTCTCAGTGCAAGTCTCCAGAGCGGTACCGTTGGGCGGTACCAGTAGGGGTAGCGGTATTACCGCTACTGGTACCGGTAGTACCGGTCAGGCAAAAACTGCTTTTTCCTCTTTTCCTCTCGAACCATGTCACCTCGCGATACACACACAAAACTAGAAAACCTATAAGCTACGCTTCAGTCCTCCGATCTTGACGCGTCCAGCGAGGTCACTGTGCACTTGCAAATCTATCAAAGACACTCTTTGCACACAGTGAGATTATTCAAGTGTTGTCATCAAACACACAAAACACGGGGTTTAGACTTTGCTCTTTCAATCTCCCCCTTTTTGGTGTTTGATGACAACACAAGAATTTGAATGGCATAAGATATTATGATGAGATTTTAGATTTGCAAAAGCTAGACGGAGCTCCCCCTAGACATGTGCATATTTCGAATATGTGTTTGAATACAAATGCACACATTCTAGAGACATGATTCCCCCTAGATTTTACAAACCAAGCACATATGCAACAAGGATACTTGACATATTCATATAGCATATGCACAATATGGAGGCAACACAAGATCATGCAAAGAGTTTTGGGTGAAGTTATCATACCTTTGCCTTGATAATAACCAAACTCACAACAAGTGCCTCCATAGGGTTGGTGTAGCCACAAGAAGAGATAAGCAACGAGGACCAAAGGCTACAACAACGAAAGTCCCCATGCAAAACCCCATCCTAATAGGCAACTTCTCCACCTTTGGCATCGGAACACCAAAAAGGAAGATAAGCATACCAACAAGGACAGTAAGGAAATACACAACCAAGCTTGCAAAAAACCAACAAGGAAAACAAAGCTTGGATGAAACTCCTCAAAAACATGGAGAAAAATAAAAAAAAAGAACAAAAGAAAGTCACAAAGAAACAAGAAGAACTAAAAGCTCCTCAAGGAGGAGGTTGGTGGCCGAAGCCACCGTGTAAGAGTATAGCGGTGTGAGGTCGCGTAGATGTATCTAGGACTCACGGCCACAACTCAACATGAAGCTCATTAGTCACTTAGTTGACAAATAGAGAATGTTGTGGGTTTATTTATGCATTGTGGGGGAGGGATAGCTCAATAAGTTTAGACCGCACCCCCCCTATGTTCATGCGTGCTTTTCATATAGACATATAGTTAAAGAGTGGTATGTGACGTGGGCATTACCCTTTGGGTAACCAATGTTGCCCTGCCCTGTATTTCCTAGTTGGAGGCCCATGAAGGCACTCGACGGCAAGATGGGCCGTTAGGACGGTGCAACGGAAGATTCCTTGAAGAACAAGACGCGGAAGGAGCCGAACAAGGAAAGCCTGGAGATAGATCTACTGTAAACCTAGTCGTACTCGATTAGATCTCTTGAGACCTGGCCTCCTATATAAAGGCCAGGAGAGGGGCTGTCGAGGGACACGATCAATCTTAGCAATCTTAGCCAACAGAAGCTTAAAGCTAGGTCACATTAGCACTTAGCCATCTCGACGAGATCTCAGCCGAACTATTCGGCACCCCATTGTAACCCATTATCATCATAATCAAGAACAGACAGGCAGGACGTAAGGGTTTTACCTCATCGAGGGCCCCGAACCTGGGTAAATCGCTCTCCCCGCTTGTCCGTGAACCGATGTCTCGTGTCAGCTTGCAGGATTCCATCAATCCTAAGCCCCTATCGGAGAGCATTGCCGAGGAGCACCCTCGACAATTGGCGCCATCTGTGGGAACCCTGTCGGCGCAAGATCGGTCATCGGCAGATCCAATCATGACACCGGCAACTTCACCGGCAGCTTCATCAGCAACTTCGTCGACACCGTCATCGCCAAACCTGGGAAGCCCGATTCGGTTCGGCTCCTATGAGTTCACCCCGCACAGCGATTCCTCCCGCTCAAACTTCTCAGATCTACAAGGAAACATGGAGATGACCTTCGGCAGCGTCCACTACAACGTCAACGCGGAAGGAATCCTTCGACTGCTGGAATCGCCCACTTCCAGATCGACGAGTCCAAGCGCATCATCATCACTCGACCTTTCGGCTGGCCTGACAGGCTCGACGAGTTTACCCGCGCCCTCGACTCCCCGTTCCGTGTCTTCCATGTCGGTAGGATCCGACGATCCCACATCTTCGGAGTGTTGACGTCAGAAACCCACTGGCGGGCAGAGACGGGCAACACCGTAGAGCCGGGAACAACTAGGGCTGCGGCTGGCCCTAGTCCCTCTGAGCGACGGCCCGCAAAGCCTCCTGGTCGCACGCACCGATGTTTATCACAAGGGCGTGCCACCCGACCTATACCTGGTCGGGAAGGTGTGGATGATGCCTCGCTTAGTTTCTCGCAGGGCACACACGTAAACGTTAAATGCGAGCCTCGATCGGCTCTCGAGTTATCCCGTGAATCGGCTCAAAGAGCCGATCCACCCATGATTCGGACGGGGTGTCCGAATATATGGTGGTCCTGCTTGATCAAGGTAAAGCTGATTAGATCTACGACGACTCGGGGTTTTCACCGCATAATCAGATCATCCTACTCACGATTGGGCCTCGCGCTCGCGCACGGTGACCGTAAGCCGATCCTAGATAGGGCCTAAAAACCAACACAAGGTTGATCCCCGGAACATCCGTTCTAGGACTAGCAAACGCCACCCTACACGCCGCTGGATCCTCCAACCCTTTGTAAGGCCTAACTATTGCAGATATTAAACTAATCCTTGTAGAACAAGGAGCAATCGTAACGGATCAGATCTACTAAACTATGATCAAGCGGGGTGCCGCCCCTACGCCTAAGATAGGCGTAAGGGCGGCTAGACATGCAAGGGTTGCACTACGAGAGCATGCAGCATGAAGAACAATGCTAACCCTAACATGTCTAAGATAACTACGTTGCTCGCCATCAAAAAGGCTTCAGGACGAGCAACGCATGAACAACGTAGGCAGGCTTGTGCTGCCTAGATCGCAAGATGCGATCTAGGCAGCATGATGCTTACCGGTAGAAACCCTCGAGACGAAGGAGTTGGCGATGCGCCGAGATTTGTTTGTGGTTGAACGTTGGTTGTTGTTTATTCCATAAACCCTAGGTACATATTTATAGTCCAGCGGACTTTCTAATGTGGGCGTGCACTAAACCGTGCACGGGTAAGATTCTAACTTCTAAACTAAGATGCGATCTAATATGTTACAGATACACGGGCAATTAAGCCCAACTTGGCATAAAAGGCCGATCCACGTATTCCTTCTATATATATATTCTTCAAGTCCATCTTGATCGCGGCCCACCTCTGACTTGGTCAAATTCTGGTGATAACACATGCCCCCCTGGTTTTGGAAATGACATTTCCAAAATCATTACACTTTCTTTCGTCGGGTCATGTCGTGGCAGAGCAGAGCTGCCGCAGAATCCCCATCATGATGCCTTGCCCCTTCCACTTCTCCACGTGGCCGTAAAATTTTCCTGTTGGGCAACATCTCCTCGGAGACTGCTGTGGCATTGAATCTCTCTCATATCCCCTTTATTTAACCGTTCTAAACGGCTTGCGTCTCCTTCGTCCTTCTCGCATTAGCACCAAAAACCCTCTGTGCCGCCATGTCTTCTTCCTCTTCCTCCGAGTTTTCCTACGGGTCCAACTCCTCCCGCGAGACGCCGCCGGAAATTCGTGCCCCGGAAGACTGGGACGAGGAGAGCCATGCCTCCTCCATTTGGTCTGAGGACGACAAGTCCTTGACCAGCGGGGATGAAGATCTTCAGTTCCTCGCCGATGGGGAACTGGAGCCAAAAAGCGAGGACGACCAGCTCTCCTGGGACGGCTGCCCCACCTCTGAAGAAGAGGGAGAAGAAGAAGACGACGACGACGACGACTCCCTCGAAGGCTACCCGCCGACGAAGCGCCTCCGCATGTGGTGGGACGACGACAGCAGCGATGACGAAGACGGGGATGAAGCCCCCGTAGAGGGCTACGGGAGTAGCGACGAGGAGCACATCGGCAGCAGTGCCGATGAGAGTTCCGAGGATGACGACGAGGGCAGTGATGGCCCGTAGATTAGGATCGACTAGTATAGGCCTAGCAGTAGTAGATTGGTCAATAGACCCTTCTTTTGTCCTTCCTTCTTTGAGTAATCGGTTCTTCCTTTGTAAGAAATCTTGTTTATTAATGAAGAAATTTCCCCAATTTGGCATTGTCGATTCCTTTTGAACCGATTCTCGATGAGCCGATGGCAATGACACAGCCGATCTTGGTAAGCTGGCGACTTGATCTTTGAGCAAGCGACTTTAAAAGAGCCCTGGAACCGTCTTGGATGCTCAAACTGATGACTCTGTAACAGAACACCGCTCTCCAAACCAGTTGTGTCGCAAGGCTAGCCGATTCCAACCAAATCGGCTCCCTAGAGCAATGACCTTTAGGGTGAGCTGCCCCCCGAGCCTTAGTGAAGGCGAACCAGACACATGTGCCGACATTAGCCTTAACTCATGACGTAGCCCCAAGCAGAGAACCTTCCAGGTGAGCTGCCCCCCGAGTTTCTTCCGTTCTTCCCCCAAGCAGAGAACCTTCCAGGTGAGCTGCCCCCTGAGTCTCTTCCGTTTTTCCTGCGCCTTGCCAGTTAGATCGGCTCCTTTCCTTTGATGTGCTCCATCCTTGACCTGATCTGCACGTCCAGGCTGCTCTTGGCCTTGTCCTTGAAGAGAAGATCCGAGCTCTTATTTCTCTTGAGTCGATGGCCACGCACCGGCTTTTATATCCTTAAGTCGATGTCTGCTGCATCGGCTGTGCTCGAAAAATTTCGAATTTTCAGAAATTTGGCCGACTGGTGCATCGGCCCCCATACTCCAATACCCATCACCAAAAGATGAGATGCTTCCGTTGCATATCCTCGTATTTTATCCCCCTGGGTGCCCCCCCCGAGCCGATTCTGTCAAGAGAATTGATGGTATCGGCTCTGTTGGATAATATGTTGAACCCAGGCAGAACGGTGGGTGAGGATAATTTTGGCCGATTGCTGGAATCGGCCTCCACGTTGCTTGCTCGGTGAAGGTTTTGTAATGCCCCTTCATGAATTTTTTTTGGGGCCGATCACAAGGATCAGCCTCGCCATGTTTGCTCATTGACGTGTTCTTGCTATTCGTCCAGGCCGGTAGATAAGACCAGCCCAATCTCTGATTTTATCATGTTGGTGCGCTTGCTGTCGTCCACCTTGGATGTATCGTGTACCCGTGGAGCGCTAAGCTTTGCCGGAAGAACGAGCACCATGTTTGTGCCAGCCGATGCTTCATCATCGGCTTTCCTTTGCTTGGGGCGCCACTCCATTTTCCGTGGACGACCCTCTTCATCCAGGGTTCGCTGAACCTTTGCAGCCAGATCAGGCCTTGCTTTCCTCAATGTATGCAAGTATAACCTCTCGGCTTCTTCCAGGCCGCGCAATCGTTGAACCCTGCGTTTCTGGGAACGGCTGAGTCCATCAGGGCACCACCTCGGCCGGTGGTACCTGTCTTCTTCTTCTCCCTCGTCTTCTGAATCTTCGAGATCCTCCAACCGAGGGGACTCAGCTCGTTTGCTCTGTGTCGGGAGAGGTCCTAAGCGTTCGAACACGGACACGTTGGCTGCCTCCTTCTTCTTCCGGTTGCATTCTGGGCAATTGCCGATTGTTGGCAATCGGCTCATTCCTGAATCCCAGCAGTGCCTGAAGAAGGGACAATCCCAGTGCCTGTCCTCGTTGTCTTGCTCCCTTGCCTTTCCCTTGGCACAACGCTCGTGCTCCTCCTCATCGCGATTCTGCCGACGATGTCTTCTGGCTTCTCTAGCCAGACGATCTCTTTCATCATCATCGCTGGACCGTCGGCGTTGGTCGTACTGACTCACATACTTGTTGAGGAGGTGATCAGAGAGAGGTCGCCGATATCTTATGTTCTTCACTTCTCCCTCCGTGACGTAGCGCTTGCCGTCTTGGCGGAGCCGATCGCGTGGAGTGGCTTCCTCCGTATCTTTGCTATGAGAGCAGCTGCCCTCATCTCCATCCTTGCCGCCGTGGTGTCCAAGATCTACCATGTTGATATTGCACAGAAACCCGGCCGGCACCCTGCATGGCAAGCATACTCCACCATGTTCACGGCGGGGAAGGGCTGGGTATCGACCTTCATGGCGTACTGGTTGAAAACTAGACGCCCGTTCTCTATCACCGCCTGGATGTGCTGACGCCACACCCTGCAGTCATTGGTGGCATGGGAGAGCGAGTTATGCCATTTGCAGTATGGCTTTCCATTCAGCTCTTGTGCCGTGGGGAATTTGAGACCTTCAGGTATCTTCAACTGCTTTTCCTTGAGTAGGAGGTCGAAGATTTGCTCAGTCTTGGTCACGTCAAAATCAAATCCCCCGGGCGGGCCTGGTGGCTTTACCCATTTGCAGGACACGGGGGTTCCTCCCCGAGTCCACTCAGCCACTGCTACTTCTTGGTCTCCCGCAGGAACTTCGTCTTCCTCCGCATCGACCAGGGCTACTGCACGCTTGAACTTGTCTTGGTACAGGTCCGGGTGGCGCTGTTCATATGCTGAAAGTTTCTGAACCACGTGCGCCAGCGAGGGATAATCTGCTTGGGAGGCCATGTCCTTGAGCTGTGTTGCAAGGCCCGCTACTGCCAACTCGACTGCTTCCTTTTCAGTTATACGAACCGAATAGCATCGGTTCCTAAGATTCCTGAAGCGCTGGATGTATTCTGTCACAGTTTCTCCACGCTTCTGACGTAGTTGTGCTAGATCGGCAATGCTAGACTCGGAAGCTTCTGAATGATACTGCTCATGGAACTGTTCTTCCAACTGCTTCCAAGTTTGGATGGAGTTTGGTGGCAGCGACGTGTACCACCCGAAAGCCGATCCTGTGAGGGACTGTGAGAAGAACCTCACGCGCAACTCATCTGACGCTGAGATCGTGCCCAGCTGTGCCAAATATCGGCTCACATGCTCGATGGAGCTGGACCCATCTGATCCACTAAACTTTGTGAAGTCCGGGAGCTGATATTTGGGTGGCAGCGGGATCAGTTCGTAGCTGTTGGGGTACGGCTTGGTGTAGCCGAACGCTTTCCTTTTCGGCATCATACCGAACTGATCTTTCAGAATTGTACAAATCTGATCCGCTGTGATGGCTGAAGGTGTCGAACCCTGAAGGTTCGCCGGGGTGGCATACTTCACCAGCCATGCTTGCTTCTCCGGTTCTAAGCCAACTGCAGGAGCTGGGCCTTGGAGGTTCGTCGGGGTGGCGTACTTAGCCAGCCATGATTGCTTCTCAGGATCGGCTCCTGACGTTCCTCCTGCCGTTCCGGAGGCCGCTGATATTGCAGCCTGGTTCGAGAGTGCCCAGGCGTTGCAGTCTGGTACGTATGCGCACGTGTATCCGTGCGGGATCTCCTTAGGCGGCTCAGGTAGGAATTGGTAGTCACTAGGACCACCACCATCCTTGTAGACGACGTATGCCGATGAGCTCGGCAGTTCCGGTGCTGCCCATGCGAATGGCTGGGGCTGGAGCGGCATCTCTCCCTTGAAAGTCCCCAGAGCTGGTCCCGATGGAGAGTACCGGTGGCTCATGATTTCCTGGACGACGCGCAGAGCGACACGCTCCAAAGTGTTCACCAGGCTCTCAGAGTGGCGGTGCAGCGAATGAGCCACCATGTAGTTGATCTCCTGCCGCAGCGACCTGGTGCGTTCTTCCGACGGGCGGACAGGTCCACTCCATCGAGCGCGCCTTCAGGTGTGAAACCCTTCCACCTGACGCCATGGGTGCGGGTTCGGTGGAAGGAGCCGATGAGTTCGGCTTCGAGGGTTGCCTTGATCTCGTCATGTTTCTTCTTGAGCTCATCAGGCAGATCCGCGTACGTGACCGGAGTGCTTTCCGCCATCTCGGATGTAGATGGCGATATTGTCGATGTCGAAGGTGGCGGTCCCACCGGGCGTGCCAGAATGTGTTGACGTCAGAAACCCACTGGCGGGCAGAGACGGGCAACACCGTAGAGCCGGGAACAACTAGGGCTGCGGCTGGCCGTAGTCCCTCTGAGCGACGGCCCGCAAAGCCTCCTGGTCGCACGCACCGATGTTTATCACAAGGGCGTGCCACCTGACCTATACCTAGTCAGGAAGGTGTGGATGATGCCTCGCTTAGTTTCCTGCAGGGCACACACGTAAACGTTAAATGCGAGCCTCGATCGGCTCTCAGGTTATCCTGTGAATCGGCTCAAAGAGCCGATCCACCCATGATTCAGACGGGGTGTCCGAATATATGGTGGTCCTGCTTGATCAAGGTAAAGCTGATTAGATCTACGACGACCTGGGGTTTTCACCGCATAATCGGATCATCCTACTCACGATTGGGCCTCGCGCTCGCGCACGGTGACCGTAAGCCGATCCTAGATAGGGCCTAAAAACCAACACAAGGTTGATCCCCGGAACATCCGTTCTAGGACTAGCAAACGCCACCCTACACGCCGCTGGATCCTCCAACCCTTTGTAAGGCCTAACTATTGCGGATATTAAACTAATCCTTGTAGAACAAGGAGCAATCGTAACGGATCAGATCTACTAAACTATGATCAAGCGGGGTGCCGCCCCTACGCCTAAGATAGGCGTAAGGGCGGCTAGACATGCAAGGGTTGCACTACGAGAGCATGCAGCATGAAGAACAATGCTAACCCTAACATGTCTAAGATAACTACGTTGCTCGCCATCAAAAAGGCTTCAAGCACGAGCAACGCATGAACAACGTAGGCAGGCTTGTGCCGCCTAGATCGCAAGATGCGATCTAGGCAAGCATGATGCTTACCGGTAGAAACCCTCGAGACGAAGGAGTTGGCGATGCGCCGAGATTTGTTTGTGGTTGAACGTTGGTTGTTGTTTATTCCATAAACCCTAGGTACATATTTATAGTCCAGCGGACTTTCTAATATGGGCGTGCACTAAACCGTGCACGGGTAAGATTCTAACTTCTAAACTAAGATGCGATCTAATATGTTACAGATACACGGGCAATTAAGCCCAACTTGGCATAAAAGGCCGATCCACGTATTCCTTCTCTATATATATTCTTCAAGTCCATCTTGATCGCGGCCCACCTCTGACTTGGTCAAATTCTGGTGATAACACGGAGTTAACTTCGTACTACTGGTTGAACTGCGACACCAGGCACGGGCTGGGATCGAGCGACACGCCGTTCATCTGCAATGCCCAGTATTCATCGGGAGAGGACAGTATCGACAACATCGTCCAAGGAACCACCCAAAGAACAGCACACCATCAGGTTTATGCCGCCAATAACACAGGAAACACAAGGCACAGAGGAAACGGAGACCATACTCCTCGTTCCAGTAGACGGGCGAGTTTCGAAAACAGCGCCAGCAACCACGACAGCGACTACACCATCGCGGACGAAGAGTGGGAAGCCGCCAAAGCAGCAGTACTCAACAACACACCGCTCCCCGCGGGAACCTTAGTCGGAACCCTCAATGCTTATCGCTCTATACTTGAGAAAAACCGGGAGCATCTGTCGAAGGAACAAGCCACCCTCGAGAGACGCCTATCTGCGGCAGATCGATCCAGTGAACGGCGAAGAGGCTCGCAGGCGAGCGCCTCTCGAAATACTCAAGGGACAGGCAAGCACCGGTCGAGGCTATCCAGGCTTTCGGAAGATGACGCCAGAGAAATCACGTCGAACCTAACCAAGTCCTTTATGACTACGGACACCACATGCATGCCACGGCCGAAAACCATTGTAGGAGCAACTGCCAACCTTGCTGCATACCTCATCAACCAGCACCCTGAAGGATCCATGGCTCAAGCTCATCGAGGCGCCCTGGAAAGTCTCGCGATACTGGGAAATAATCTAGTTCCTCAATAGGAAAAGACCACGCTGCAGGGTGGTGGCTCAAAGTATCATGCGAGAGACGCTCGGGATGAAATCACCCAGAGCAGGATCGACAAAGCAAGGCGACGACGCGCCGCTAGGAACGAGAATGACAGTGATTCTTCGGACGAGGATCAGGAGTACGACGGCGAGCTCAGGGGAGCCGACTGTCTAAGTCACAAAATCCGCGAGGCAATGCCGCCTAGGAAGTTCAAGCCTACGCCTACCGACACTGCCAAATACGATGGGCAGGAGCCAAGATCTTGGATAGACGACTACCTGCAGACTGTGATTCTGCATAAGGGGAACCAAATTGCAGCAATGCAGTGCTTGCAGCTCTATCTCAAAGACTCAGCGCGAGCCTGGCTAAGGGGGCTGCCGAAGGGTTCCGTCAAATCATGGGACGACCTAGTAGACGCCTTCGTTGCCAATTTCCAAGCAACGTACAAGAAACCCGTCGGGATTGAAGAGTTACGGAACTGCCAGCAGAAGCAGAAGGAGTCGATGCGCTCATACATCGGGAGATTCACCAAACTCCTAAACGCGGCCGAAGACGTATCTGTCGACAGAGCAATCGACGCTTTCAGCGATGGCGTCCGTCGTGAGAGTTACATAGAAGAACTCGGACGCAAAAAGCCTAAAACCATAACCAAGTTAATGGAAATCGCCAATAGCTGGGCTGATGGCGAAGACAACGTGCGAAGGCCACGACAGCGCAGTGACGATGAAGATGATGACCAGCCGAAGCACGACTCGGGTGGCCGAAGGGATCATCACAAGAGAAGGAAGAACCGCAACTATGATGACACCAACATGGTAGCCGCAGGGTACTCTGATCGGCAGGATGATCGATACGACGACAGAAGAGACGATCGGCAGGACGGCAATCGGAACAACTCCGGGAACCGTGGCAATTATAAACCGCGGCAGCAGAGGGCCCCCGAACTGCCTTACGCTGAGCAGATCAACGCCCCCTGTTACCTGCACTCGTATGTCGACTCTAAGGACGGAAAAACGAAGTCAAGTCACCTGCTCAGGGACTGTCGGCAGTTCATTGACATGCACAAACTTATCCAGCAGGCGGGCCAGCAACCGCTACCACCACCACCTCCACCTCCACCGCAGCATCAAGTCCAGCAGGCTCAACCTCATCAACCCAACGAGGCGTTTCCACCACCACGGGGGCAGATGAGCATGATCCATAGGACATGTGTCTCAAGAAGAGAGATGAAGAAGCTCACCCGAGAGATTAACCTAGCAGAAAGCATCATGGCGAACATCCCCGAGTATGTCGAGTGGTCCTCTCAGAACATTACGTTCAGTCGAGCAGATCACCCGATGACCATACCAAAACCGGGACACGCTGCATTAGTAGTCGAGGCACAAATCGGGGGGTTCAAGATGAGCAAATTTTTCATGGATGGTGGAAGCGGATTAAACCTGATATTCGTCGACACAATCAAAAGTATGGGGATCACCATGAAGATGCTAGAAGAAACGGACACACTGCTTCCATGGGATTCTTCCAACTGCACCAGGCTACTCTCTTGGCAAAGTTTACCTGAACGTCGTCTTTGGCAAAACCGACAATTTTAGGAAGGAGAAGATCGAGTTTGAAGTAGTGAACTGGGAATCACAGTATCACGCCATACTCGGGAGACCAGCTTATGCCAAGTTCATGGCTGTGCCGCACTATGCATACCTCAAGCTGAAAATGCCTGGGAACAACGGGACAAACATCACAGTCCATGGAAGTTTTTCACGCTCGGACAACTGTGATCGCGACTTTCAAAGGATTGCTGCGAAGTTTGGGTCACAAAGAGAAATTGTCAACCCTCTGCCCAAGCTGTCGATACATGAAATCAAGGAGGAAAAACATGTCAGAGAAACCAAGAAGAAGCCAGCCGACCTTGCTCTTGAAGCTTCGGCAGCGGAAGCTTCGGCAGCAAAAGCTTCGGCAGCTGACGGCATAGAAGGCACAGGAGACAGCAAGACGCTGGCAACCACTGCCCAGACCCCTGGTGAAGTCAACAACGCCGCAGCAACCACTAACATGGTGAAAAAGGCAGAAGATGAGAAGAACCCCTTCCTTGCTTAAGCAATTTATTAGCGTTTAATTTTCCCCCCTTTATATAAACAGGGCCTTCCTTTTTCGCCCTCTAGTCTCGTGCTTACCTTATTAATGAGAACTTAAGTTTCGATCCTTTGTTAAGCATTGCAGTATTTCAAAAACATCTAAGCCGCATCACTATGCAAACATAGTACGAGGCAGAAGATCGTGCTCCAAAAGAAAAGCCTCTACGAGTGCTAAAAGATACAAAGCAAACAAAGGTGTTAACCTTTCCCTCTGCTATAGATGCCTCTACGAGTGCCGTAAATAGCAAGAGTTCGGAAATATATGAAAATACAACCCATGTTCGATATTTTACTTATGGAAATATCAAAGGACAACGGGCTCATCGGCAGAATCACTGCACCCGAAATATTCGGGAGTGACTGTTGACACATACATCGGTTGAAAGCAAAGTTGCGCATTGATAACCCACAAGTATAGGGGATCGCAACAGTCTTCACGGGAAGTAAAACCCAATTTATTGATTCGACACAAGGGGAGACACAAAATACTTGTAAGCCTTAACAGCGGAGTTGTCAATTCAGCTCGCACTGGAAACGGACTTGCTCGCAAGAGTTTATCGAGTAGTAACAGTTTTATAGCGAGTAGAAGTAGTGAAATAACGACAGCAGAGTAACAAAGACAACAGTAGTGATTATAGTAAACAGCGAGGATTAAAATAATGTAGGCACATGGATGGATGAACGGGCGTTGCATGGATGAGAGAAACTCATGTAACAATCAAAGCAGGGCATTTGCGGATAATAATAAAACGGTGTCCAAGTACTAATCAATCAATAGGCATGTGTTCCATATATAGTCGTACGTGCTCGCAATGAGAAACTTGCACAACATCTTTTGTCCTACCAGCCGGTGGCAGCCGGACCTCTAGGGAATCTACTGGAAATTAAGGCACCCCTTTTAATAGAGCACCGGAGCAAAGCATTAACACTCCGTGAACACATGTGATCCTCATATCACCGCCATCCCCTTCGGTTGTCCCAATTTCTGTCACTTTGGGGCCTCGGGTTCCGGACAGCAATACGTGTATACAACTTGCAAGTAAGATCATAAAGCAATGAATATCATAATGAATTGATAACATGTTCAGATCTGAGATCATGGCACTCGGGCCCTAGTGACAAGCATTAAGCATAACAAGTTGCAACAATATCATAAAAGTACCAATTACGGACACTAGGCACTATGCCCTAACAATCTTATGCTATTACATGACCAATCTCATCCAATCCCTACCATCCCCTTCAGCCTACAGTGGGGGAATTACTCACACATGGATGGGGGAAACATGGCTGGTCGATGGAGAGGCGTCGGTGGTGATGATGGCGATGATCTCCTCCAATTCCCCGTCCCGGCGGAATGCCAGAACGGAGTTTCTGGTCCGGAGATGGAGTTTCGTGATGGTGGCGGCGTATTGGATGTCTTCTCACGATTTCTTCTTACCCCCTGTGCGTTTTTAGGTCGAAGGCGTTAAGTAGTCCAGAGAGGGGCGTCGGAGGCCAGCCGAGGGGGCCACACAACAGGGCGGCGCGCCCCCCTCCTGGGCCGCGCCGGCCTAGTGTGTGGGGCCCTCGGGCCTCCACCTGGCTTGCCCTTCTGGCTCCGTCAATCTTCCGGGAAAATAAGACCTTTCGCATAAATTCCGAGGATTTTCCTGAAAGTTGGATTTCTGCACAAAAACGAGACACCAGAGCAGTTCCGCTGAAAACAGCGTTAGTCCGTGTTAGTTGTATCCAAAATACACAAATTAGAGGCAAAACAATAGCAAAAGTGTTCGGGAAAGTAGATACGTTTTGGACGTATCAACTCCCCCAAGCTTAGCTTATTGCTTGTCCTCAAGCAATTCGATTAACAAGCTGAGTGCGATAAAAGAACTTTCACGAACACATTTGTTCATATGATGTAAATATTCTCATGATATGGCAAGTACTTAAGCAATTCATAATAAGGTACATGCAAATAAAATCATCTAATAGCTATGTCAATCATGGAAAAGGTACCAACAAATTAATAATGAGCATCATGAATCATGTCTATCAGCAGGATTGCAATGTTCATAGAAGGATATGATAAAGTGGTATCTCGCTTGCCCGTATTTGTACAGCAAAACATAAATGCTAAGTAGAGATTATCAAAGATAAAAGCATCAAAGTTATACCACAGTTAATCACATTTTGGGACAAGCATATTATACTAAGAATGACAGTCGTGCTCTCAAGAAAGTGCTCAAAGAAAGGATGGAGACTCAATGTAAAAGTAAAAGATTGACCCTTCGCAGAGGAAGCGGGGATTAACATGTGCTAGAGCTTTTTATTTGTAAAACAAGAGTAAAATTATTTTGAGAGGTGTTTGTTGTTGTCAACGAATGATAGTGGGTACTCTAACTACCTCGTCAACCAGACTTTCAAGAGCGGCTCCCATGAAGGACGTTATCTCTACCAGCAAGGTAAATCATCCCTCTTCTCTTTTGTTTACACACGTACTTTAGTTTTATTATGGATGACACTCCCCCAACCTTTGCTTACACAAGCCATGGCTAACCGAATCCTCGGGTGCCTTCCATCAATCACATACCATGGAGGAGTGTCTATTTGCAATTTAAGTTGCTTACTGATAAATCAGGGCAAAACATGTGAAGAGAATTATTAATGAAAGTTGATTAATTGGGGCCGGGAACCCCGTTGCTAGCTCTTTCTGCAAAATTATTGGATAAGCGGATGTGCCACTAGTCCATTATGAAAGTCTGTCAGGAGTAAATGACAAGATTGAAAGATAAACACCACATATTTCCTCATGAGCTATAAAACATTGACACAAATTGAGAAGCATTTTGAAGGTTTAAAGGTAGCACATGAGAATTTACTTGGAATGGTTTGAAATGCCATGCATAGGTATTTATGGTGGACACTATGGAATAACTTGGTTTTCGGGGTTTGGAAGCACGAGCAGCGTTCCCGCTCGGTACAAGTGAAGGCTAGCAATAGGCTGGGAAGCGACAATCAAGAGAGCGATGAACTCGTCATAATCATGCTTGCGACAAAATAAATTAACGGAGGCATAAAAGTGATACAAGAACTCTGAGGTAAAGTAAATCATCGAGGCTTAATTGACATTTGTTCAGTCATATGCATGCGTGAGCATGTGCCAAGTTGATTCAAGTGAATTATTCAGAGGAGGATACCACAATGTCATACCTATCTATGAATAAAACAATGCAAGCAAATATTTATGACAGGCTACTCATATTAATAAATTGGGGCTAATCATGAGAGATCATGAACTACTAGACTTTCTTAAATGACATATACCTCACATGAACCAACTAAGCATGCTCACATGGATGAGTATATGTACAAAAATGAAAACAAATAGAGTTCATACCAGCCTCTCACCACAATCGGATTGTCGTAGATCGTCATTATTGCCTTTTCACTTGTGTAGCTTGAATAATATAAAATGAAAACCACGCTCCAGCCACCGAAGACCATTGAACTCATAATGAACTTTTACAAAACCAAAGAAGAACATCAAATATTTTTGGTGTTTTCGAATTGGAGACAAGAACAAAAGGAAACAAGCAAACAAAGCAAAATCTTTTTGGATTTTCTTATAGCAAACCAACGATAGCACACAAAGCAAAATCAAAGCAAGAAACCAAAGTAAACAAATGGTGAAGAGAAACAACAGAAATATTTTTGGTCTTTTTGTGTTTTAGGAAAGAAACAAAGCAAAAACAAGAAAATGAAAACTAAAAGAAACACAGAAAAGCAAGATGGCAGAAATCTGCCAAAACTTGACAAACAGATACGATAATCGATTTTTAAGAAATTCTTCCGCTGCTCAGCTCGAAAAGTGTTCAACTAATGAAAGTTAGATAACAACCTGGGAAACATGCACAAAAATTGGCAGCTCAAAATGACGTTCTGGCTGTGCACACGAATTTTTTTAGTAACGGTCCAGAATCTGTTTTCAGGCAACACTTCCCCAAGCATCATCTTCCTCTTATTAGAAAACCACTCTAAGAAACTAAACAAGTATGTACAAGTATCCAGCAACCATAATATGCAAAGAATGAGTGATGCCGGTATACCTCCCCCCAATCTTAGGCTTTTAGCCTAAGTGGAGATCAACCCCAGCGAGGGTCTGGGTTCCACGCCGGTGGATCATACATGGCGTAGTCATAATAAGGTCCCGATGCAGAAGAAAAGCGTGGAGGCTCCTCATGCCCAGCTTGTTGATGCGAAGAACTTGCTGCATCGGATGACGAGTCAATGTGTTCCTCGGCCTCCTCCGTGTTGTCTCTTGCACGATGGCCTCCTCCCTCTATGTATGCATTCAGTGCACCTTCCGTGACTGACCAATCCTCCCTGGAATCAAGGTTAAATAGAACAGGTGCAGGCAATCCTACTAGTTTTTCAGTTTTCTTAGTTGTTCTCCAAGTTTTCTTGTAAAATATTATCTTGTAAGACAGGTTACTCAAATTGGATGAGTCAGAAACAAATTCATGCTTAATCATGGAGACTATGTCAAGTTTCTCTATGGGAAGCTGAATATCAAGATGGTGAGGTTCTACACCATGCATAGCTAATAAACGGGAAGCAATGAGACCTCCACAAATTCCGCCCTTCTCACGGTTAGTAGCAAGTCTATAGGCTATGAAAGCACCCAAATTATAGGTCTTATTACCTTGCAATGCAGCAGCTAGAAAATCTAAATCATGGATAGATAATTTACTTGCATTCTTTCTAGCAAGAACGCACTTGGTAATGAAATAGGCAAAGTAGCGAATAGCTGGGAGTTGAATGCTACTGATTTTACCACCATCCTCTGAGAAGCTTCTTCCATGACAAATCATCTTGAAGAGGTCCAAGAACTCTTGCGGCGATCCCCTTATCTTCTCGCATGATCCCCATTGCGGAACTCTAATTGCTGCACAAAAATCATCGAATGGCAAGTTGATAGTTTTATTATAAATTTTGTACCAAACCATGGGGTTAGATCGCGACCAATTGAATTCAAAATCCTGCACTACAGACATAGTCAATTTTGCATATTGGCATGGTTCACCAACAACAAAATCATCCAACCCTGCACGAGAAATTAGACTTTGAACATCTTGCAAGATTCCTGCACTTCTCACAAAATCCACGCACGGGTAATAAGCGGGGTATACTCCTTCTTCGCGGTGAACTCTCATAACCTGTTGCACCTCCAATTCTTGTTTGTTGAGTTGGTGCCTACTCCCTTCCATTTTCTGAAATTTTTCAACAATCATTATAAAATTTGATTTGGTGACATATAATTGAGGGAAACTACTATGGGAACTTGCTAGAATACTAATCATGCATTAAAACTAGTTTTTACCACTTAGAACAAGCATGCAAGCTCACTAAACATGTTACCTACAGCAGCAAAATATTCAAGATATACTCAACCAAACAAAATTCTACTTGGATGATCGGAGGAGTCACATACCGGAGAGCAAATGTGCCAAATTTCAGACAGAAATCTGGGCTGAGCAAAGAGATCGAGAAATCTGGAGCTCTTGAGCAGAAACGCGAGTGAGAGGAACCTGGTGCGAGTTTTTTCGGGAGAGAGAAGAGAGTGGGAGGAAGAGATGAAGTGGTGGGGCAAGGAGGGGCCCACACGCCAGGGTGGCGCGCCCCCCTTGCTGGCCGCGTCGGCCTGTGGGGTGCCACCTGCAGGGTGCCCCACCGGTCATCCCGTGTGTTCCCAGGTGCCTCGTCGAAAAATAGGACCAATGGTATAATTTTTGTGAATTTTTGAAAACTTTGAAAAATGCACATTTCTGGGTGTCAATTTTATTATTACTGGGCGGAAAAAGATTTTGAAATCTCTAATTAACTAAAGAACTTTGCAAAACAAAAGTGCTACAGCAAGTAAATCAAGTGGAGGAAGAAAGAGATGTTGTTTAGTTCCTCTATGCATATAAAATGAATTTGTTAACAAGGTTGATCAAGTCTTGCCACCAAATAAATTTTACATAGCATAAGAAGAAATAAACCTCAAATCAATCATGTTACCTTGTATTGTATTGATATGGATCCAATCACGAGAGTTTGATATTCTTCTTTAGGCTCATATATAGGACAATCAATAGTTCTCACTTTGATAGTTCTCACATTAGAAATTGTATTAACTCCATATGCTTTCTCAATCCTCTTGGGAAAATAAACGGTATGCTCCTTGTCATCAACATTGAAAGTAACTTTTCCTTTATTGCAATCAATAACAGCCCCTGCGGTGTTAAGAAAAGGTCTCCCAAGAATAATAGACATATTATCATCTTCAGGCATTTCCAACACAATAAAATCAGTTAATATCAAGCAATTATTAGTAACTTGAACAGGAACATCCTCACATATACCAACAGGAATAGCAGTAGATTTATCAGCCATTTGCAAAGATATATCAGTCGGTATCAACTTATCTAAATAAAGTCTCTTATAAAGAGAGAAAGGCATAACACTAACACCCGCTCCCAAATCACATAGAGCAGTTCTAACATAATTATTTTTCATAGAACAAGGAATAGTCGGTATACTGATGGCGTGTAGTTGACATGTCCGTTGGGAACCCCAAGAGGAAGGTGTGATGCGCACAGCAGCAAGTTTTCGCTCAGTAAGAAACCAAGGTTATCGAACCAGTAGGAGCCAAGAAGCACGTTGAAGGTTGATGGCGGCGGAGTGTAGTGCGGCGCAACACCAGGGATTTCGGCGCCAACGTGGAACCTGCACAACACAATCACAGTACTTTGCCCCAACGTAACAGTGAGGTTGTCAATCTCACCGGCTTGCTTGTAAACAAAGGATTAGATGTATAGTGTGGATGATGATGATTGTTTGCGAAGAACGAGTAAAGAACAATTGCAGTAGATTGTATTTCAGATGTAAAGAATAGGACCGGGGTCCACAGTTCACTAGTGGTGTCTCTCCCATAAGATAAACAGATGTTGGGTGAACAAATTACAGTTGGGCAATTGACAAATAAAGAAGGCATAACAATGCACATACATATATCATGATGAGTACTATGAGATTTAATCAGGGCATTACGACAAAGTACATAGACCGCTATCTGATACGTCTCCGACGTATCGATAATTTCTTATGTTCCATGCCACATTATTGATGATATCTACATGTTTTATGCACACTTTATGTCATATTCGTGCATTTTCTGGAACTAACCTATTAACAAGATGCCGAAGTGCCGGTTCTCGTTTTCCGCTGTTTTTGGTTTCAGAAATCCTAGTAACGAAATATTCTCGGAATCGGACGAAATCAAGACCCGAGGTTCCTATTTTTCCCGGAACCATCCAGAACACCCGAGAGCCGCCGGAGGGAAGCCCCGGGGGCCCCACACCACACCCTTGCGCGGCCAGAGGGGGGCCGCGCCGCCCTATGGTGTGGTGGCCCCGTAGCCCCTCCGAGGCTGCCCTTCCGCCTATTTAAAGCCTCCGTCGCGAAAACCCTAGGACGAAGGACGAAACCCACGAGAAACCTTCCGGAGCCGCCGCCATCGCGAAGCCAAGATCCGGGGGACAGGAGTCTCCGTTCCGGCACCCGCCGGAGCGGGGAAGTGCCCCGGAAGGCTTCTCCATCGACACCGCTGCCATCTCCACCGCCATCTTCATCACCGCTGCTACTCCCATAAGGAGGGAGTAGTTCTCCATCGAGGCTCGGGGCTGTACCGGTAGCTATGTGGTTCATCTCTCTCCTATGTACTTCAATACAATAATCTCATGAGCTGCCTTACATGATTGAGATTCATATGATGATGCTTGTAATCTAGATGTCGTTATGCTAGTCAAGTGAGTTTTACTTATGTGATCTCCGGAGACTCCTTGTCCCACGTGTGTAAAGGTGACAGGTGTGTGCACCGTGTGGGTCTCTTAGGCTATATTTCACGAGAATACTTACTCACTGTTATGAATGGCGTAGTGAAGTGCTTATTTATATCTCTTTATGATTGCAATGTGTTTTGTATCACAATTTATCTATGTGCTACTCTAGTGATGTTATTAAAGTAGTTTTATTCCTCCTGCACGGTGTAATGGTGACAGTGTGTGCATCCGTGTTAGTACTTGGCGTATGCTATGATCATGATCTCTTGTAGATTGTGAAGTTAACTATTGCTATGATAGTATTGATGTGATCTATTCCTCCTACATAGTGTGAAGGTGACAGTGTGCATGATGTGTTAGTACTTGGTTTAGTCGTGTTGATCTTTCTTGCACTCTAAGGTTATTTAAATATGAACATTGAATTGTGGAGCTTGTTAACTCCGGCATTGAGGGTTCGTGTAATCCTACGCAATGTGTTCATCATCCAACAAGAGTGTAGAGTATGCATTTATCTTATGTTATGTGATCAATGTTGAGAGTGTCCACTAGTGAAAGTCTATTCCCTAGGCCTTGTTCCTAAATACTGCTATTGCTGCTTGTTTACTGTTTTACTCGCGTTACTACTTGCTACCATATTACCACCATCAACCACACGCCAGCAAGCTATTTTCTGGCGCCATTACTACTGCTCGCATTTATTCATACCACTTGTATTTCACTATCTCTTCGCCGAACTAGTGCACCTATTAGGTGTGTTGGGGACACAAGAGACTTCTTGCTTTGTGGTTGCAGGGTTGCATGAGAGGGATATCTTTGACCTCTTCCTCCCCGAGTTCGATAAACCTTGGGTGATCCACTTAAGGGAAACTTGCTGCTATTCTACAAACCTCTGCTCTTGGAGGCCCAACACTGTCTACAAGAATAGAAGCACCCGTAGACATCAAGCACTTTTCCGGCGCCGTTGCCGGGGAGGAAAGGTAAAAGGCACTCATACTCCGGTTCCAGGTAACAGTACTTTTCTGGCGCCATTGTGTTTGTGCTCGAAGCTATTTCCTTTAGATCCTGCAATTGCATCTTTTTGTTTCTTATTTACACTAGTTTGGCATAATGGACAACAATGAGCTTCTTATTCTATTTCCTGATTTAAAACATGGATTGTTTGATGCAAAAATTAAAAAACCTATGGAATCTTATTTGCATGCTGGTAGTAATATTAGTATGAACGCTTTGAACACCATTGTTGATAATAATGTAGAAAGTTCTAAGCTTGGGGAAGTCTGGTTTTCATGATCTTTTTAGTCCCCCAAGCATTGAGGAGAAAATTTTCTTTGATGATACTTTGCCTCCTATTTATGATGATTATAATGATAGTGGTCTTTTGGTGCCACCTACTATGGAGAGTAAATTTTGTTGTGATTATACTATGCCTCCTATATTTGATTATGAGAATAATAATGATAGCTACTTTGTTGAATTTGCTCCCACTATTACTAATAAAATTGATTATGCTTATGTGGAGAGTAATAATTTTATGCATGAGACTCATGATAAGAATGCTTTATGTGATAGTTATATTGTTGAGTTTGCTCATGATGCTACTGAAAGTTATTATCGAGAGAGGAAAATATGGTTGTAGAAATTTTCATGTTACTAAAATGCCTCTCTATGTGCTGAAATTTTTGAAGCTACACTTGTTCTATCTTCCTATGCTTGTTACTTTGCTCTTCATGAACTTGTTTATTTACAAGATTCCTATGCATAGGAAGCATGTTAGACTTAAATTTGTTTTGAATTTGCTTCTTGATGCTCTCTTTTGCTTCATACTCTATTTTTCATGTGAGCATCATTAAAACTGCCGAGCCCATCTTAACGGCTATAAAGAAAGAACTTCTTGGGAGATAACCCATGTGTTATTTTGCTACAGTACTTTGTTTTATATTTGTGTCTTGGAAGTTGTTTACTACTGTAGCAACCTCTCCTTATCTTAGTTTTGTGTTTTGTTGTGCCAAGTAAAGTCTTTGATAGTAAAGTGAATACTAGATTTGGATTACTGCGCGTGAAACAGATTTCTTTGCTGTCACGAATCTGGGTCTAATTCTCTCGTAGGTAACTCAGAAAATTAAGCCAATTTACGTGAGTGATCCTCGGATATGTACGCAACTTTCATTCAATTTGAGCATTTTCATTTGAGCAAGTCTGGTGCCTCAATAAAATCCATCTTTACGGACTGTTCTGTTTTGACAGATTCTGCCTTTTATTTCGCATTGCCTCTTTTGCTATGTTGGATGAATTTCTTTGATCCATTAATGTCCAGTAGCTTTATGCAATGTCCAGAAGTGTTAAGAATGATTGTGTCACCTCTGAACATGTGAATTTTTATTATGCACTAACCCTCTAATGAGTTGTTTCGAGTTTGGTGTGGAGGAAGTTTTCAAGGATCAAGAGAGGAGTATGATACAATATGATCAAGGAGAGTGAAAGCTCTAAGCTTGGGGATGCCCCGGTGGTTCACCCCTGCATATTCTAAGAAGACTCAAGCGTCTAAGCTTGGGGATGCCCAAGGCATCCCCTTCTTCATCGACAACATTATCAGGTTCCTCCCCTGAAACTATATTTTTATTCCATCACATCTTATGCACTTTGCTTGGAGCATCGGTTTGTTTTTGTTTTTTTGTTTTGTTTGAATAAAATGGATCCTAGCATTCACTTTATGGGAGAGAGACACGCTCCGCTGTAGCATATGGACAAGTATGTCCTTAGGCTCTACTCATAGTATTCATGGCGAAGTTTCTTCTTTGTTAAATTGTTATATGGTTGGAATTGGAAAATACTACATGTAGTAACTCTAAAATGTCTTGGATAATTTGATACTTGGCAATTGTTGTGCTCATGTTTAAGCTCTTGCATCATATACTTTGCACCCATTAATGAAGAAATACATAGAGCATGCTAAAATTTGGTTTGCATATTTGGTTTCTCTAGAGTCTAGATAATATCTAGTATTGAGTTTTGAACAACAAGGAAGACGGTGTAGAGTCTTATAATGTTTATAATATGTCTTTTATGTGAGTTTTGCTGCACCGTTCATCCTTGTGTTTGTTTCAAATAACCTTGCTAGCCTAAACCTTGTATCGAGAGGGAATACTTCTCATGCATCCCAAATCCTTGAGCCAACCACTATGCCATTTGTGTCCACCATACCTACCTACTACATGGTATTTATCCGCCATTCCAAAGTAAATTGCTTGAGTGCTACCTTTAAAATTCCATCATTCACCTTTGCAATATATAGCTCATGGGACAAATAGCTTTAAAAACTATTGTGGTATTGAATATGTGCTTATGCACTTTATCTCTTATTAAGTTGCTTGTTGTGCGATAACCATGCTTCTGGGGACGCCATCAACTATTCTTTGTTGAATATCATGTGAGTTTCTATGCATGTCCGTCTTGTCTGAAGTAAGAGAGATCTACCACCTTAATGGTTGGAGCATGCATATTGTTAGAGAAGAATATTGGGCCGCTAACTAAAGCCATGAATCATGGTGGAAGTTTCAGTTTTGGACACATATCCTCAATCTCATATGAGAATAATAATTGTTGCCACATGCTTATGCATTAAAGAGGAGTCCATTATCTCGTTGTCCATGTTGTCCCGGTATGGATGTCTAAGTTGAGAATAATCAAAAGCGAGAAATCCAAAATGCGAGCTTTCTCCTTAGACCTTTGTACAGGCGGCATGGAGGTACCCCATTGTGACACTTGGTTAAAACATGTGCATTGCAATGATCCGGTAGTCCAAGTTAATTAGGACAAGGTGCGGGCACTATTAGTATACTATGCATGAGACTTGCAACTTGTAAGATATAATTTACATAACTCATATGCTTTATTACTACCGTTGACAAAATTGTTTCATGTTTTCAAAACCAAAGCTCTAGCACAAATATAGCAATCGATGCTTTCCTCTTTGAAGGACCATTCTTTTTTACTTTTATGTTGAGTCAGTTCACCTATTTCTCTCCACCTCAAGAAGCAAACACTTGTGTGAACTGCGCATTGATTCCTACATACTTGCATATTGCACTTGTTATATTACTCTATGTTGACAATTATCCATGAGATACACATGTTATAAGTTGAAAGCAACCGCTGAAACTTAATCTTCCTTTGTATTGCTTCAATACCTTTACTTTGATTTATTGCTTTATGAGTTAACTCTTATGCAAGACTTATTGATGCTTGTCTTGAAGTACTATTCATGAAAAGTCATTGCTTTATGATTCAGCTTGTTTACTCATGTCATTACCATTGTTTTGATCGCTGCATTCATTACATATGTTTACAATATGATCAAGTTTATGATGGCATGTCACTCCGAAATTATCTTTGTTTATCGTTTACCGCTCGGGACGAGCGAGAACTAAGCTTGGGGATGCTGATACGTCTCCGACGTATCGATAATTTCTTATGTTCCATGCCACATTATTGATGATATCTACATGTTTTATGCACACTTTATGTCATATTCGTGCATTTTCTGGAACTAACCTATTAACAAGATGCCGAAGTGCCAGTTCCTGTTTTCTGCTGGTTTTGGTTTCAGAAATCCTAGTAACGAAATATTCTCGGAATCGGACGAAATCAAGACCCAGGTTCCTATTTTTCCCGGAACCATCCAGAACACCCGAGAGCCGCCAGAGGGAAGCCCTGGGGGGCCCACACCACACCCTTGCGCGGCCAGAGGGGGGGCCGCGCCGCCCTATGGTGTGGTGGCCCCAGGCCCCCTCCGAGGCTGCCCTTCCGCCTATTTAAAGCCTCCGTCGCGAAAACCCTAGGACGAAGGACGAAACCCACAGAAACCTTCCAGAGCCGCCGCCATCGCGAAGCCAAGATCCGGGGGACAGGAGTCTCCGTTCCGGCACCCTGCCGGAGCGGGGAAGTGCCCCGGAAGGCTTCTCCATCGACACCGCTGCCATCTCCACCGCCATCTTCATCAACGCTGCTGCTCCCATGAGGAGGGAGTAGTTCTCCATCGAGGCTCGGGGCTGTACCGGTAGCTATGTGGTTCATCTCTCTCCTATGTACTTCAATACAATAATCTCATGAGCTGCCTTACATGATTGAGATTCATATGATGATGCTTGTAATCTAGATGTCGTTATGCTAGTCAAGTGAGTTTTACTTATGTGATCTCCGGAGACTCCTTGTCCCACGTGTGTAAAGGTGACGAGTGTGTGCACCGTGTGGGTCTCTTAGGCTATATTTCACATAATACTTACTCACCGTTATGAATGGCGTAGTGAAGTGCTTATTTATATCTCTTTATGATTGCAATGTGTTTTGTATCACAATTTATCTATGTGCTACTCTAGTGATGTTATTAAAGTAGTTTTATTCCTCCCGCACGGTGTAATGGTGACGGTGTGTGCATCCGTGTTAGTACTTGGCGTATGCTATGATCATGATCTCTTGTAGATTGTGAAGTTAACTATTGCTATGATAGTATTGATGTGATCTATTCCTCCTACATAGTGTGAAGGTGACGGTGTGCATGCTCGTGTTAGTACTTGGTTTAGTCGTGTTGATCTTTCTTGCACTCTAAGGTTATTTAAATATGAACATTGATTGTGGAGCTTGTTAACTCCGGCATTGAGGGTTCGTGTAATCCTACGCAATGTGTTCATCATCCAACAAGAGTGTAGAGTATGCATTTATCTTCTGTTATGTGATCAATGTTGAGAGTGTCCACTAGTGAAAGTCTATTCCCTAGGCCTTGTTCCTAAATACTGCTATTGCTGCTTGTTTACTGTTTTACTGCGTTACTACTGCTACCATATTACCACCATCAACCACACGCCAGCAAGCTATTCTCTGGCGCCATTACTACTGCTCGCATTTATTCATACCACCTGTATTTCACTATCTCTTCGCCGAACTAGTGCACCTATTAGGTGTGTTGGGGACACAAGAGACTTCTTGCTTTGTGGTTGCAGGGTTGCATAAGAGGGATATCTTTGACCTCTTCCTCCCTGAGTTCGATAAACCTTGGGTGATCCACTTAAGGGAAACTTGCTGCTGTTCTACAAACCTCTGCTCTTGGAGGCCCAACACTGTCTAAAAGAATAGAAGCACCCGTAGACATCACTATCCAGCATGCATCTATGCCTAAAAAGTCCACCTTCAGGTTATCATCCGAACCCCCTCCAGTATTAAGTTGTAAACAACAGACAATTGCATTAAGTATGGTGCGTAATGTAATCAACACAAATATCCTTAGACAAAGCATCGATGTTTTATCCCTAGTGGCAACAGCACATCCACAACCTTAGAACTTTCTGTCATTGTCCCAGATTTAATGGAGGCATGAACCCACTATCGAGCATAAATACTCCCTCTTGGCGTCACAAGTATCAACTTGGCCGAGCCTCTACTAGCAACGGAGAGCATGCAAGAACATAAATAACATATATGATAGATTGATAATCAACTTGACATAGTATTTAATATTCATCGGATCCCAACAAACACAACATGTAGCATTACAAATAGATGATCTTGATCATGATAGGCAGCTCACAAGATCTAACATGATAGCACAATGAGGAGAAGACAACCATCTAGCTACTGCTATGGACCCATAGTCCAGGGGTGGACTACTCACACATCGATCCGGAGGCGATCTTGGCGATGAAGAGACCTCCGGGAGATGATTCCCCTCTCCGGCAGGGTGCCGGAGGCGATCTCCTGAATCCACCGAGATGGGATTGGCGGCGGCGGCGTCTCTGGAAGGTTTTCCGTATCGTGGCTCTCGGTATGGGGGTTTTCGCGACGAAGGCTTTAAGTAGGCGGAAGGGCAGGTCAGGGGGCCACACGAGGGCCCCACACAACAGGCCGGCGCGGCCAAGGCCCAGGCCGCGCCGCCCTAGTGTGTGGCCGCCTCATGGCCCCACTTCGTATCCTCTTCGGTCTTCTGGAAGCTTCGTGGAAAAATAGGACCCTGGGCGTTGATCTCGTCCAATTCCGAGAATATTTCCTTACTAGGATTTCTGAAACCAAAAACAGCAGAAAACAAGAATCGGCTCTTCGGCATCTCGTCAATAGGTTAGTGCCGGAAAATGCATAATAATGACATATAATGTGTATAAAACATGTGAGTATCATCATAAAAGTAGCATGGAACATAACAAATTATAGATACGTTTGGGACGTATCATATACCTGGGTCGTCAAGCTTCTTTGGAACCTTACCATTGAAAGAGTAATTAGCAAGCATAGTGGAAATCTCCTCATTAGGAATTTTCCTTTTGTTAGTGACAATATCTTTCATATAATTTGAATAAGGATGCAATTTAATAGCATCAGTCAAAGGTATTTGCAGGAATAAAGGTTTCATCCAATCGCAAAATTTATTATAGTGTTCTTCTTCCTTTGATTTTAGTTTCTTAGCAGGAAAAGGCATTTGCTTTTGAACCCATGGTTCTCTTTCATTACCATGTTTCTTATCAATAAAATCTTCTTTAGTATACTTTTTATTTTTAGCATGCTTTTCAGGTTCTTCTTCAACCTCTTCTTTATCAGAAGCATCATTCTTATCATTATCTTTATCATGTTCATTACCACTTTCGGTTTCAGCGATCGTAAATAGAAATACTATTAGGATCATTAACGAGCTCGGAGGATTCTACAACAGTTTTATGTTTCTTTTTCTTTTTCTTAGATGGAGCACTAGTTTCAGCTTTGTTGAGAATCTTGTTCAACTCTTTTGGGATGCCCTTCGAGGATATAGAGGATCCTGGGTAGAAACACTCGCTCTAGTTGTTACTTCATAAGCATGTTTTTCTTTAGAATTATTTTTTAACAAGTCATTTTGCACTTTAGTGAGTTGATCAATTTGAGTTTGAACCATTTGAAAATGTTTAACAAGTATCTTAACATCATTGGAAGTTCTCTCCACAATACCATGCAATTCACTAATAGCTTGAGAATTTTCCATTAAATGATTCTTTATTCTCATATTGAAATTATTTTGCTTAACAATATAATTATCAAACTCATCTAAGCATTGAGCAGGAGGTTTTGAATACGGAATATCTTCTCTAGTAAAGCGTTCAAGAGAGTGTACCTCAATCATGGATGAAGGGGGAGTGATCTTACATAAATCTTCTATGGGAGGTAAATTCTTCACATCTTCGGATTTAATACCTTTTTCTTTAAGAGATTTCTTGGCTTCCCTCATATCTTCATCATTTAATTTAATCATACCCCTCTTCTTCAATATCGGTGTCGGGGTTGGTTCAGGTGTAGACCAATCATCATGATTCCAGCCTATTCTAGTCAATAATTCTTCAGCGTCGTCCGGAGTTCTTTCCTGAAAACACAACCAGCACAACTATCCAGGTATGCCCTAGACTCAATGGTTAGTCCACTATAAAATATATCAAGTAAATCATGCTTTTCCAAATCATGTTCGAGCCGAGCTCTAATAAGAGAGCAAAATCTAGCCCAAGCCTCGAGCAATTTCTCTCCATCTTCCCGATCAAAATTATAAATTCTCTTGCAAAGCAATATGTTGAGCACTAGCAGGAAAGTATTTCCGGAAGAAAACATCAAGAAATTCTTTTGGACTATTAATAGAATCAGGTGGCAAACTATTATACCAAGTTTTAGCATCATCCTTTAATGAGAAAGGGAAAATTTTAGCAACGAAATAAGTACGCTTCTTAACATCATCAGAAAACAAGCTACTCAGAGTAGATAGCTCAATCATGTGTTCTACAGCACTTTCTTTTTCCGTACCACAAAAAGGGGTTTTCTCAACAATAGATATATGAGATAAATCAAGAGAAAAATCATAATCCTTATCCTTAATGTTTATATGAGATGTGGCAAATTTAGGATCAGGAGACAGTTTATATCTAACAGTATGTTGTGCAAGCAACTTTTTAATTTTTCTTGCATCAGTAGTAGCATTGCATTTATCAATAAAATCATCATCAAGTTCTACATAATCTTCATCAAGATCATCACTAGAGTATTCAACAGACTCGGGTGAATTAACAGGTGTAGCAGCATCTTCATTAGGAGTTTCAGTACTTTCAATTTATCTAGACCTAGCAATTGTAGCATCTAGAAAAGATCCTAATGAACCATCATTATCAAGCACAGCAGAAACATCATCAAAATTATGAGAGGAATTTTCAGATCTAGCAGAAGTACCAACATGTGAAGCTTGTGGTGGTGAAACAAGTTTATCTATCACAGATGGTGAATCAAGAGCAGCAGAGGTACTCAGAGTTGTACCTTTTCTTGTAGTGGATGGTAATATGGCGACTTCAGTATCGCGAGGTTTACCCATGATGGAGAATTTGCAGCGAACAATATCATCCAAGTGAACTTGCAAATAAAGCTATGCTCCCCGGCAACGGCGCTAGAAAATAGTCTTGATAACCCACAAGTATAGGGGATCGCAACAGTCTTCGCGGGAAGTAAAACCCAATTTATTGATTCGACACAAGGGGAGACAAAGAATACTTGTAAGCCTTAACAGCGGAGTTGTCAATTCAGCTGCACTCGGAAACAGACTTGCTCGCAAGAGTTTATCGAGTAGTAACAGTTTTATAGCAAGTAGCAGTAGTGAAATAATAGCAGCAGAGTAACAAAGACAGCAGTAGTGATTATAGTAAACAGCAGGATTAAAATACTGTAGGCACAGGGATGGATGAACGGGCGTTGCATGGATGAGAGAAACTCATGTAACAATCAAAGCATGGAATTTGCAGATAATAATAAAACGGTGTCCAAGTACTAATCAATCAATAGGCATGTGTTCCATATATAGTCGTACGTGCTCGCAATGAGAAACTTGCACAACATCTTTTGTCCTACCAGCCGGTGGCAGCCGGACCTCTAGGGAATCTACTAGAAATTAAGGCACTCCTTTTAATAGAGCACCGGAGCAAAGCATTAACACTCCGTGAACACATGTGATCCTCATATCACCGCCATCCCCTTCGGTTGTCCCAATTTCTGTCACTTTGGGGCCTCGGGTTCCGGACAGCAATACGTGTATACAACTTGCAGGTAAGATCATAAAGCAATGAATATCATAATGAATTGATATTCAGATCTGAGATCATGGCACTCGGGCCCTAGTGACAAGCATTAAGCATAACAAGTTGCAACAATATCATAAAAGTACCAATTACGGACACTAGGCACTATGCCCTAACAATCTTATGCTATTACATGACCAATCTCATCCAATCCCTACCATCCCCTTCGCCTACAGCGGGGGAATTACTCACACATGGATGGGGGAAACATGGCTGGTCGATGGAGAGGCGTCGGTGGTGATGATGGCGATGATCTCCTCCAATTCCCCGTCCCGGCGGAGTGCCAGAACGGAGTTTCTGGTCCCGAGACGGAGTTTAGCGATGGTGGCGGCGTACTGGATGTCTTCTCGCGATTTCATCTTACCCCCTGTGCGTTTTTAGGTCGAAGGCGTTAAGTAGTCCAGAGAGGGGCGTCGGAGGCCAGCCGAGGGGGCCACACAACAGGGCGGCGCGCCCCCCTCCTGGGCCGCGCCGGCCTAGTGTGTGGGGCCCTCGGGCCTCCACCTGGCTTGCCCTTCTGACTCCGTCAATCTTCCGGGAAAATAAGACCTTTCGCATACATTTTGAGGATTTTCCTGAAAGTTGGATTTCTACACAAAAACGAGACACCAGAGCAATTCTGCTGAAAACAGCGTTAGTCCGTGTTAGTTGTATCCAAAATACACAAATTAGAAGCAAAACAATAGCGAAAGTGTTCGGGAAAGTAGATACGTTTTGGACATATCACGCATACAACAGGATTAGCAAAACCTGCAACATGAGCTGATCACTCAAATGATTTGCTAACCAAACAGTACACATACATTTAAACGAGCAATTCAGATTTGCTCAGTCAAAATTTGCCAACGGCATTAGCACGGTAAAAGTACATATACATGTATCTACCGAATAAAAGGGCTCCATTACATAATGCAAACACTTGGATGAAGTAGCCAAAAATACCTATTTACAAAACAACCTTAATCTATGTAATCACTCTTGTGGAGCTTCTCTTTCCCTAGGTGCCTTCGAATACTCCTCAAGCTTGTCGACAATTATATTGGCAGGAAGCAATACCTTCGGATATAAAGTATCGAAGTCACCAACAGCGTTGGCGATAGCAAGCAGATTCGCTGAGGGGTAACGTGCAAGCACAAGGGCAAGCGTAAACCTGGCCCCTGCAAAAACCTGAGCTCGCACCAAGTCTCGAATCTTCTTGGCATTCCCAAACTCAGACATCAAAGTCAGCAGCGTAGGGGGAATCGCGTTTAAAGGGAACATCGTCTTCCAAACTACCCTCATGGATTTGTAGCACTTGTCGAAGAAGTGATGGACTTGCTGAACCCGATCCTGGAATTGTGCAACAGCCGAAGCCTTCGAGTGTTCCCGCCAGAAAATCTCTTCGGCTGATGACAACTGGGTCAAAGCATGCACACGCTCGTGAATCCGCTTGTTTTCTTCCGCACGGTTCAAGGCTATAACTGGCAAAGGAATCAGCAAAGGATCGGACAAGGCGTTGCTGACAAAAGGGCGCAGGAATCAAGAAGCTTACAGTTCAAACTCTCGGTAGCTTTATGCAGCTCAGTAAGAGCGTACCGCTCCACTTCGGCTGCAATCTCGCTCTTCTTACTGACAATAGTAGCTAAGGCATAAGTGCTGCGCAGGTCCTTTTCAATCTGAGTGATCCGATCCTTCATACGCTGGATTCGATCACCTTCAGGAAGAGCACCCGAAGAATCATCAACAAATGAGGGCACTGGGAAAACCTGCAGGAAACAGTGTTAAAAGGAACGACAGATATGATCAAACTGGGCATCCGAAGTAACTCCCATCGGGAGAAGTGCAAGTAAAAATATCATAACAAAAGGTGCACTAGCAACATTGCCAGCACAGAGTTTATTACAAACATAAGTTTTGCAACAGAACAATGTTTCACATCAGCTCGAAGTTAAGTTTGTTACAAAAATCAAGGGGCTTGGGTCTGAGTCGATAAACTGGGTCCAGCCGATGACTTCCTTGATGAAACTAGTTCAAGGAGCTGGCGAGCACAAGTAAGGGCAGACGTTTTAAAGGTGCTTAAGTCAACGAATTGCCCATCTTGCGTCTTCGGTAGCTCGTTAGTCATTTCTTCAATGTCGGCCTTAAAGCCATAACCCATCATAAGTTGGAAGGCAAGAAGGGCGCCATAGGTACGCGAGGTGCGTTTGAATACCTCGATAACCTCCTTGGTGTCAACCGCGAAGGCATCGATCAACTGCCCCAGGGTTTTGTCCTGCTTGATCTTGGGGAAAATCATCAAGTGCATCCGCGCTAGGGCACCTTTTCCCTTTTCAAGAAGCTCCCGCGTAAGCTGGTGGGAGGCAAGAGCCATCGACACACCATTTGCCGGTGAATTTTTTGGAACTTTGTCCAAGGCAGCGGCAGGGATGTTGGCGGCTTCTGCATGAGAAAGGAAGGAAAAAGATCATTAACAGAAGGTCGAATTCGTAAAGTACGATAATCAACAAAAAAGCATAGAAAGGATTACCAGGCAAAGCTAGCAAAGATTGGCGAAGGAGTTCATCCTTTTCGGCTGCCTGAGCTTCGGCAGCCAGCCTTGACGCCTCCTCCTCCTTCAGCTTTTCCTTCAGCTTGCCCAGTTCCTCCTTCAGGGAATCGATTTCTTGGTGGGCCTTGGCAGCTATCTTGACTACGCCTTCTAGCTTCGAGGAAGAGTATTCAACTTCCTTCTGCAGTCGAACCTTGTCTGCCTCCAGAGAAGTAAACTGGGAAGCGAAGGCCTCCAAAGAGGAAATAACACCTCGTAGATCCTTAAGGGAAAAAGGATGTTTTGCAAAGAATCGTTAGAAAAGGCACATTTTAAGAAATTTGCGTTCTATTCGAAAGGGACTTACAGAAGGAGGAGTCGTGGTAATAGCAGGAAAATCTTTCCCCTTGGAAAGGGAAGAAGCAGTCGATGCCTGGGCCGCGGGGGCTGCTTTAGGAGCCGAAGCTTCGGAAGCCGCAGCAACCGGCGGAGCAGCGCCAAATTTGGCCTTCTTAGACGGAGGCTCAGTGAAACCTTCCTCACTACAAAAAGGGAATCGTCGACAGGAGTTATGAAAAGAATGCGAAGAATAAAGGGACAAGCTATGGCATCAGGGAAGAAAGTGCTTACATGTCGAAGAGATCGTCTTCGTCGGCAAAGCCGCCGGTTGATCTCTTCGCAGGCGAAGCCCTGGTCGCCTCGACAGCTGCATTAACAAAGGAATCACGATCAGCGTCATCATTACGCACTGATCCCTCGGTGTCGCAAGCGTCGTCGGCTGAAGGAGGAGGATCGGTGTGAACTGTTTTGGAATCTATCGGATCGTCGTGTTCACTTTCCGGGCCTGCGTGCTCGACAGTGGGAAAATCAACAGGAACTGAGGAGCCTCTTCCCTCAGAGGTATCATTTGGCGAATCATGCAAGTTTCCAGAGGCTATGGGGCCCTGTCGAAAAGAAGAACAAATAAGAATAATAGCAATCATATTAGCTAAGTGGAAACAATATAGTGAGAACATCAAAAGGAAAGTTACCTCTGGTGGCAGATGATCAGCATCGAGAGGAGTGTAAGAAGATATCAATGGGATCGAGTCTTCCTGGCTAAAGGAAGTAAGGCGGCGGACTTCGTCAAGCAACTCCTTTTCCGACAGTTCGGCAGCATTAATCCTGGTTTCATCCTTTGGACCTGAATACAACCACATCGGGCGAACTCTGGCCATGACTGGTTGGACTCGACGTTTCAGGAACACTGCTGCCACCTCTGTGCCGACCATAGTTTGGCCATCGGCCTCTTTGATTCGAAGAAATTTGGCAAATAATTCATCGGCTGCTACTCTTTCGTCGGGTAAGAGAATGTTCTTCCAGGAATTCTTGGGCTTGGCTTCGAAGACGTCGGCAAAGCAAGGAAGCTGGGATTCGGGTGACAGGGAATCCTTGATGTAAAACCATTTCAGTCTCCACCCTTGCACAGATTCCCTCATTGGGAAATTGAAGTAATTAACCTCCGAACGAGCTACAAACCCCACCCCTCCGGTGACAAAGGACCCATTACTACTGATGTATCTCTTCACATAGAAGATCTTTTTCCATAGCCCAAAATGAGGTTTGATGCCCAGAAATGCCTCACAAAGGGTGATGAACACAACAACATGGAGTATTGAGTTGGGAGTGAGTTGCCATAATTGGATTTCGTAAGTTCGTAAGAGATGGAGGAGGAATTCATGAGCGGGGAGCGAAAGACCTCGATATAGGAACGACAAGAACATCACGGTAAAGCCAGCAGGAGGATTAGGCCGAGAAATCGCACCTGGAAAGATCACATTCCCCTCGTCGGAGGAGATTAATCCCAAGCTTCGGGATCTTTTCTCGTCACGCTTGGTGACGGATGACGCTGTCCAATCTCCGGGCTTGGCTATCGAACTTGGCAGCGCTGGCGGCGCCAGAGCTGGGGGAGGAGCATGCGGGGCGCTCCCCTTCGGAAGATTCAAGGAAGATTTGGCGGCGGCGCCTCCGCTAGTGGAACTGGCGGTGGCAGTAAGGCCCTTCTTCTTCACAATTGCGAGATCTGGGGAAGATCGGAAAAGTAGTGGTGGCGGCGCGGCAGTAGCGAAGAGAGGAAGAAGGAGGAGAACGAGAAGATGCTACGGAAAATGTGGAAGAAGATTAGGGATTTTTTCGCCCTTTGAAGATTTTAAGGAGAACTTGAGAGCTGTGTGGGCACGTGTCATTGCTACCGGTTCATTCAGTGGATCTTTTCTATTAAAGATTGCAGAGATCGAGGAGACGCCTTGGTAACTGCGCGAAAAAGGCCAGACACAGAGAGAAGAGGCCCAGCAGGTTACGTCCTGTCAGTCAGAATCAAGATATTAGTAAAGCATCATCAATGACGTCATGCTCAAAACATTCGAAGGAATGAAAAGGTATCGGATGGTCAACTTGAGTCTACGCACGGATTTGCTAGCATCCGCACCTAGACTCGGGGGCTACTCCCATCGGGAGCGCTGACGCGCACCTGATAAATCAACGACTCGAAGAAAAAGTGAAGGAAAAGGTGGTTGTTTGACCTGAGCCTACGCACGGATTGCAAGCATCCGCACCTAGACTCGGAGGCTACTCCCATAGGGAGCGCTGGATGCGCACCCGACAGAAAATTTTTCGCACTCCAGGATCAAGCCCGGGGACTTGATTCTGTGTAGGGTAACGTTGTTTTGCCATCGGCAGTTAACCAGCAAAAGTTGGGCACGTTACTCATTATCCCTTGCATGAGGAAAATATATCGGATGACCCACGAAGACTCGCGGAAAAACTTCGGCATAGCGAAACGTTCGAGTGGTACAACTTGAGTCTACGCACGGATTGCAAGCATCCGTACCTAGACTCGGGGGCTACTCCCATCGGGAGCGCTGACGCGCACCCGACAGAAGAAGATGATGCAGATTCAAGAAGAACAAGAACAATCAAGGAGAAGAACCTTGGGTGGAGGCATGCTTTAGTCTCTACCCGAACTACCTTCGGCTAGACACTCGGGGGCTACTGACGTGGGCATTACCCTTCGGGTAACCAATGTTGCCCTGCCCTGTATTTCCTAGTTGGAGGCCCATGAAGGCACTCGACGGCAAGATGGGCCGTTAGGACGGTGCAACGGAAGATTCCTTGAAGAACAAGACGCGGAAGGAGCCGAACAAGGAAAGCCTGGAGATAGATCTACTGTAAACCTAGTCGTACTCAATTAGATCTCTTGAGACCTGGCCTCCTATATAAAGGCCAGGAGAGGGGCTGTCGAGGGACACGATCAATCTTAGCAATCTTAGCCAACAGAAGCTTAAAGCTAGGTCACCTTAGTGCTTAGCCATCTCGACGAGATCTCAGCCGAACTATTCGGCACCCCATTGTAACCCATTATTATCATAATCAAGAACAGACAGGCAGGATGTAAGGGTTTTACCTCATCGAGGGCCCCAAACTGGGTAAATCGCTCTCCCCGCTTGTCTGTGAACCGATGTCTCGTGTCAGCTTGCAGGATTCCATCAACCCTAAGCCCCTATCGGAGGGCATTGCCGAGGAGCACCCTCGACAGTATGTGTGCATGATGGTCAAGCAAAGTTCGACGGATCAATGATATTTAGCTCATGCCTCAACTCAATGAAACGCTTCTCATCCAAGGGCTTCGTAAAGATGTCCGCCAATTGCTCCTTGGTACCAATGAAGGATAGAACAATATCTCTGCGAGCAATGTGATCCCTAATGAAGTGGTTCCTTATCTCAATGTGCTTCATCTTGCCATGAAGAACCGGATTGTAGGCGATCTTGATTGCGCTCTCATTGTCACACAAAAGAGGCACCTTGCTATACTCGAGTCCATAATCTCGCAAGGTTTGCCTCATCCATAAGATTTGAGCACAACTACTCGCCGCGGCAACATACTCGGCTTCTGCGGTAGAGACGGAGACACAATTTTGCTTCTTAGAGGACCAACACACCAAGGATCTTCCAAGAAAGTGACAAGCTCCGGATGTAGACTTCCTATCAACCTTGTCGCCCGCCCAATCGGAGTCGGTGAAGCCAACCAAAGAGAAGTCCGTGTCCCTTGGGTACCATAGTCCGAAGTGTGGGGTATCAACTAAATATCGAAAGATCCTCTTTACCGCCACAATGTGGCTTTCCTTCGGACTTGCTTGAAACCGTGCACACATACCGACGCTTAACATTATGTCCGGACGAGAAGCACAAAGGTAAAGAAGTGAACCTATCGTCGAACGATAGAGCTTGGGATCCACCGCCTTGCCGGTCTCATCAAGGGAGAGTTGACATTTTAGATGCATCGGGGTTCCAATGCCCTTGGCGTCCTTCATGTCGAAGCGATTGAGCATGTCTTGGAGGTACTTTGCTTGATTGATGAAGGTTCCTTGTCGCATTTGCTTGATCTCAAACCCGAGGAAGTACTTGAGTTCACCCATCATCGACATCTCAAACCTATTAGTCATCAACTTAGCAAACTCATCATTGAACTTTGTGTTAGTTGAGCCAAAAATGATGTCGTCTACATAAAGTTGGCATATGAAGAGCTCCCATTGACTTTTTTAGTAAAAAGAGTGGGATCGATTTTCCCCACTTCGAAACCACTGTCTACAAGTAGCTCATTTAGATGCTCATACCAAGCTCTAGGAGCTTGTTTGAGAACATATAGGGCCTTTTTGAGCTTGAAGACATGGTCCGGGAAATGGGGGTCCTCGAACCCCGGGGGTTGCTTCACATATACCTCCTCATGTAAAGGACCATTAAGAAAAGCACTCTTAACATCCATTTGTTGTAGCTTGAAGCCATGGTGATACGGATGGACTCAAGCCTTGCAACGGGTGCAAAGGCTTCGCCAAAGTCCACGTCTTCAACTTGAGAATAGCCTTGTGCCACCAATCTTGCTTTGTTGTGGATGACAATGCCGTGTTCATCTTGCTTGTTCTTGAAAACCAATTTGGTGCCGATAACATTCGGCAATGATCGGGTCGCTTCATGAGAGTCCACACATCATTCCTTTTGAAGTTGTTCAGTTCCTCTTGCATTGCTATCAACCAATCGGTATCTTCAAGCGCATCGTTAACCATGAGTGGTTCCACCATAGAGACAAAGGCGTGGTGCTCACAAACGTTTGCTAGTTGCCTCCGGCTGGTCACTTTGCTCTTTAAATCATCAATGACATTACGCAAGGAATGAGACTTGAGGCGCAAATGTCTTGAAGTAGGATCTTCACGGCGAGTATTGGCTATATGAGTAGATTCTTGTGAGTCCTCTTGGCCTTCATCATGGTTTAGATCCTTGCCTTGACCTTCATTGTTGATGAGTGGGGCATCATCATCATCATGAGAGCCGGACGACTCGGGGGTATTGGGTATGGAAGTATCCATAGAGATTGTCCCTGAGCCATTCGGTGAAGAACTTGAAGCTTGAACTTGGTCACTTGATGTCGGTTGTTGAGGTAGATGAGCTTGCGGTAGTTGTTGATGTTGTTCTTGAGTTTGTTGAGGTATGCTTGCACTTGATTGTTGTTGTTGTTGTTGATGTTGAACTTGAGATTGTTGTAGAGGTTGGCTTGCACTTGTATGATCAATGGAAGAAGCTTGGCCTTGTGGTGTAGATGGCTCCACTTGGGTGGAACTTGGTCCTTCCCCGGTACACATAGAATGTAGCTCTTGAGGTCGGCGAATGCCAACACCCATCCTTCCTATGGCATCCAGGGGAATTGCATCTCCTTTCTCACAAGAAGCACTTCGCTCCTCCAAAGATCTATCATCTTCATTGAATGTCACATCACAAGATTCTACAACTCGCCCATTTGACTTGTTGAAGACTCTATAGGCGTGAGAATCCATAGCATAGCCAATGAAAATTCCTTCTTGAGCTCGTGAATCAAACTTGGATAGACGTGTGTCCTTGACAAGCACATAGCATTTGCATCCGAAGACCTTGAAGTATGACACATTGGGCTTGTTGTCGGTGAGAATCTCATATGGTGTCTTCTCTAGACCCTTGCGAAAGTAGAGACGATTCGTAGCATGGCATGCGGTAGAGATAGCTTCCGCCCAAAACTTATAGTTGGACTTGTACTCCATCATAATCGTTCGAGCGGCTTCAATCAAGGTTCGATTCTTCCTTTCGGCGACCCCATTTTGTTGGAGAGTATATGGCGAGGAGTATTGATGTTGGATTCCTTCTTCGCCTAGGAAGTCATCCAAGGTGTAGTTCTTGAACTCCGTTCCATTGTCGCTTCTTATTGCAAGGATTGTGGCGTTGTACTTGCGTTGAACTTGATTGGCAAACTCCATGATGGTCCGTTGAGTCTCATTCTTGTACTTGAAGAAGAATACCCAACAATATCGTGAATAGTCATCAACAATGACGAGGCAATACTTCTTCCCTTCAAGACTTTCATGAGACGGTGGACCGAAGAGATCAACATGTAGGAGCTCCAAGCATCTTGTGGTAGAGATGGCCGTCTTGGCCTTGTGAGGAGCTCCATGCATTTTTCCTTGTACGCAAGCCCTACAAACACGATCTTTGCAAAAGGAAACATCTTCTTTTAGTCCGAGAATGTGGCCACCCTTGTGGAGACTTTGCAAAGTCCTCATGTTGACATGGGCTAGTCGGCGATGCCATAACCAATCCTTGTCACCTTTAGCGAATAGGCAAAGAGGAGAAGATGTTGTCTTTCCGGAGAAATCAACAACATACAACCCGCTCTCTACGTATCCAACAAAGGCTACACGGAGTGTATTGCTCCACAAGAGGACCACCATATGTTCATCGAAAAATGTACATAGACCCATGATTGCGTGTAGACACACATCCGTTGGGAACCACAAGAGGAAGGTGTGATGCGTACAGCGGCAAGTTTTCCCTCAGAAAGAAACCAAGGTTTATCGAACCAGGAGGAGCCAAGAAGCACGTTGAAGGTTGATGGCAGCAGGATGTAGTGCGGCGCAACACCAGGGATTTCGGCGCCAACGTGGAACCTGCACAACACAACCAAAGTACTTTGCCCCAACGAAACAGTGAGGTTGTCAATCTCACCGGCTTGCTGTAACAAAGGATTAGATGTATAGTGTGGATGATGATTGTTTGCAGAAAATAGTAGAACAAGTATTGCAGCAGATTGTATTCAATGTAAAAGAATAGGACCGGGGTCCACAGTTCACTAGAGATGTCTCTCCCATAAGATAAATAGCTTGTTGGGTGAACAAATTACAGTCGGGCAATTGACAAATAGAGAGGGCATGACCATGCACATACATGATATGATGAGTATTGTGAGATTTAATTGGGCATTACGACAAAGTACATAGACCGCTATCCAAGCATGCATCTATGCCTAAAAAGTCCACCTTCAGAGTTATCATCCGAACCCCTTCCAGTATTAAGTTGTAAACAACAGACAATTGCATTAAGTATGGTGCGTAATGTAATCAATAACTACATCCTTAGACATAGCATCAATGTTTTATCCCTAGTGGCAAAAGCACATCCACAACCTTAGAACTTTCTCGTCACTCGTCCTGCATTTAATGGAGGCATGAACCCACTATCGAGCATAAATACTCCCTCTTGGAGTTAAGAGCAAAAACTTGGCCGAGCCTCTACTAATAACGGAGAGCATGCAAGATCATAAACAACACATAGGTAATAGATTGATAATCAACATAACATAGTATTCTCTATCCATCGGATCCCGACAAACACAACATATAGCATTACAGATAGATGATCTTGATCATGTTAGGAAGCTCACAAGATCCGTCAATGAAGCACATGAGGAGAAGACAACCATCTAGCTACTGCTATGGACCCATAGTCCAGGGGTGAACTACTCACTCATCACTCCGGAGGTGACCATGGCGGTGAAGAGTCCTCCGGGAGATGATTCCCCTCTCCGGCAGGTGCCGGAGGCGATCTCCCGAATCCCCCGAGATGGGATTGGCGGCGGCGGCGTCTCGCAAGGTTTTCCGTATCGTGGCTCTCGGCATCGGGGGTTTCGCGACGAAGGCTTTAAGTAGGCGGAAGGGCAGGTCAAAGGGCGTTACGAGGGGCCCACACGACAGGGCCGCGCGGCCAAGGGCCAGGCCGCGCCGCCCTGGTGTCTGGCCACCTCGTGGCCCCACTTCGTCTATCCCTCGGTCTTCTGGAAGCTTCGTGCAAAAATAGGACCCTGGGCGTTGATTTCGTCCAATTCCGAGAATATTTCCTTACTAGGATTTCTGAAACCAAAAACAGCAGAAAACAAAGAATCGGCTCTTCGGCATCTCGTTAATAGGTTAGTGCCGGAAAATGCATAAATACGACATATAATGTGTATAAAACATGTAGATATCATCAATAATGTGGCATGGAACATAAGAAATTATCGATACGTCGTAGACGTATCAGCATCCCCAAGCTTAGTTCCTGCTCGTCCCGAGCAGGTAAACGATAACAAAGATAATTTCTGGAGTGACATGCCATCATACTATTGTAAGCATATGTAATGAATGCAGCGATCAAAACAATGGTAATGACATGAGTAAACAAATAAATCATAAAGCAAAGACTTTTCATGAATAGTACTTCAAGATGAGCATCAATAAGTCTTGCATAAGAGTTAGCTCATAAAGCAATAAATCAAAGTAAAGGTATTGAAGCAACACAAAGGAAGATTAAGTTTCAGCGGTTGCTTTCAACTTATAACATGTATATCTCATGGATATTGTCAACATAGAGTAATATGACATGTGCAATATGCAAGTATGTAGGAATCAATGCACAGTTCACACAAGTGTTTGCTTCTTGAGGTGAAGAGAAATAGGTGAACTGACTCAACATAAAAGTAAAAGAATGGTCCTTCAAAGAGGAAAGCATCGATTGCTATATTTGTGCTAGAGCTTTGGTTTTGAAAACATGAAACAATTTTGTCAACGGTAGTAATAAAGCATATGTATCATGTAAATTATATCTTACAAGTTGCAAGCCTCATGCATAGTATACTAATAGTGCCCGCACCTTGTCCTAATTAGCTTGGATCACCAGGATTATCATTGCAATACACATGTTTTAACCAAGTGTCACAAAGGGGTACCTCTATGCCGCCCGTACAAAGGTCTAAGGAGAAAGCTCGCATTTGGATTTCTCGCTTTTGATTATTCTCAACTTAGACATCCATACCGGGACAACATAGACAACAGATAATGGACTCCTCTTTTATGCATAAGCATGTAGCAACAATTAATGTTCTCATATGAGATTGAGGATATATGTCCAAAACTGAAACTTCCACCATGATTCATGGCTTTAGTGAGCGGCCCAATGTTCTTCTCTAACAATATGCATGCTCTAACCATTTAAATGAGTGGTAAATCTCCCTTACTTCAGACAAGATGGACATGCATAGCAACTCACATGATATTCAACAAAGAGTAGTTGATGGCGTCCCCAGAAACATGGTTATCGCACAACAAGCAACTTAATAAGAGATAAAGTGCATAAGTACATATTCAATACCACAATAGTTTTTAAGGCTATTTTGTCCCATGAGCTATATATTGCAAAGGCGAATGATGGAAATTTTAAAGATAGCACTCAAGCAATTTACTTTGGAATGGCGGAGAAATACCATGTAGTAGGTAGGTATGGTGGACACAAATGGCATAGTGGTTGGCTCAAGGATTTTGGATGCATGAGAAGTATTCCCTCTCGATACAAGGTTTAGGCTAGCAAAGTTATTTGAAACAAACACAAGGATGAACGGTGCAGCAAAACTCACATAAAAAACATATTGTAAACATTATAAGACTCTACACCGTCTTCCTTGTTGTTCAAAACTCAATACTAGAAATTATCTAGACTTTAGAGAGACCAAATATGCAAACCAAATTTTAGCAAGATCTATGTATTTCTTCATTAATGGGTGCAAAGTATATGATGCAAGAGCTTAAACATGAGCACAAAAATTGCCAAGTATCAAATTATTCAAGACATTTTAGAATTACTACATGTAGCATTTCCCGATTCCAACCATATAACAATTTAACGAAGAAGATTCAACCTTCGCCATGAATACTATGAGTAAAGCCTAAGGACATATTTGTCCATATGCAACAGCGGAGCGTGTCTCTCTCCCACACAATGAATGCTAGGATCTATTTATTCAAACAAAAACAAAAACAAAAACAAACCGACGCTCCAAGCAAAGTACATAAGATGTGATGGAATAAAAATATATTTTCAGGGGAGGAACCTGATAATGTTGTCGATGAAGAAGGGGATGCCTTGGGCATCCCCAAGCTTAGACGCTTGAGTCTTCTTAATATATGCAGGGGTGAACCACCGGGGCATCCCCAAGCTTAGAGCTTTCACTCTCCTTGATCATATTGTATCATCCTCCTCTCTTGACCCTTGAAAACTTCCTCCACACCAAACTCGAAACAACTCATTAGAGGGTTAGTGCATAATAAAAATTTATATGTTCAGAGGTGACATAATCATTCTTAACACTTCTGTACATTGCATAAAGCTACTGGACATTAATGGATCAAAGAAATTCATCCAACATAGCAAAAGAGGCAATGCGAAATAAAAGGCAGAATCTGTCAAAACAGAACAGTTCGTAAAGACGAATTTTAAAATGGCACCAGCCTTGCTCAAATGAAAATGCCCAAATTGAATGAAAGTTGCGTACATATCTGAGGATCACGCGCGTAAATTGGCATATTTTTCTGAGCTACCTACAGAGAGGCAGGTCGAAATTCGTGACAGCAAAGAAATATGTTACTGCGCAGTAATCCAAATCTAGTATGAACCTTACTATCAAAGACTTTACTTGGCACAACAATGCACAAAACTAAGATAAGAAGAGGTTGCTACAGTAGTAAACAACTTCCAAGACTCAAATATAAAATAAAAGTACTGTAGTAAAAACATGGGTTGTCTCCCATAAGCGCTTTTCTTTAACGCCTTTCAGCTAGGCGCAGAAAGTGTGTATCAAGTGTTATCAAGAGACGAAGTATCAACATCATAACTTGTTCTGATAATAGAATCAAAAGGTAACTTCATTCTCTTTCTAGGGAAGTGTTCCATACCTTTCTTGAGAGGAAATTGATATTTAATATTACCTTCCTTCATATCAATGATAGCACCAACAGTTCGAAGAAAAGGTCTTCCCAATATAATGGGACAAGATGCATTGCATTAAATATCCAAGACAACAAAATCAACGGGGACAAGGTTATTGTTAACGGTAATGCGAACATTATCAACTCTCCCCAAAGGTTTCTTTATAGCATTATCAACAAGATTAACATCCAAATAACAATTTTTCAATGGTGGCAAGTCAAGCATATTATAAATCTTCTTAGGCATAACGGAAATACTTGCACCAAGATCACATAAAGCATTACAATCAAAGTCATTGACCTTCATCTTAATGATGGGCTCCCAACCATCTTCTAACTTTCTAGGAATAGAAGCTTCACGTTCTAATTTCTCTTCTCTAGCTTTTATGAGAGCATTTGTAATGTGTTTGTGAAAGCCAAGTTTATAGCACTAGCATTAGAACTCTTAGCAAGTTTTTGCAAGAACTTTATAACTTCAGAGATGTGGCAATCATCAAAATCCAAACCATTATAATCTAAAGCAATGGGATCATCATCCCCAATGTTGGAAAAAATTTCAGCAGTTTTATCACAGGCAGTTTCAGCAGTTTTAGCAGTTTCAGGTAATTTTGCACGCTTTGCACTAGGAGTAGTAACGTTGCCAACACCAATTATTTTACCATTGATAGTAGGAGGTGTAGCAACATGTGAATCATTAACATTACTAGTGGTGGTAATAGTCCAAACTTTAGCTACATTATTCTCTTTAGCTAGTTTTTCATTTTCCTCTCTTTCCCACCTAGCATGCAATTCAGCCATCAATCTTATATTCTCATTAATTCTAACTTGGATGGCATTTGCTGTAGTAACAATTTTATTTTCAATATCCTCAGGTTTAGCAGCCATTTTATTAATTAAAGAATATTTTGACGCAGACATATATGAGATTCGGTTTTCAGCATTTGCAAGTTTAGTTTGCAACCCAGAAATCTCCATATTCAGATTTTCAAGTTGATTTCCTATTTTCTTCAACAAGGTAGATTGTTCATTCATGGTTTTAGTAAACAATTTGTTTTGCTCATATTGCGATTGCATAAATCTCTTGGTGGATCTTTCAATTTCTAACATCTTTTCCTCATTAGGTGAAACATATCTACCATAAGAGTTACCATTGGCAGGATATGGCCTATAATTATTGTAATTGCTATTTTTAACGAAATTCACACCAACATGTTCTTTTTGGGCAACCAATGAAGCTAACGGAACATTATTAGGATCAACATTAGTCCTATCATTTACAAGCATAGACATAATAGCATCAATCTTATCACTCAAGGAGGAGGTTTCTTCGACAGAATTTACCTTCTTACCTTGTGGAGCTCTTTCCGTGTGCCATTCAGAGTAATTAATCATCATATTATCAAGAAGCTTTGTTGCTTCACCAAGAGTGATGGACATAAAGGTACCTCCAGCAGCTGAATCCAATAGGTTCCGTGAAGAAAAATTCAATCCTGCATAAAAGATTTGGATGATCATCCAAGTAGTCAGTCCATGGGTTGGGCAATTTTTAACCAAAGATTTCATTCTTTCTCAAGATTGTGCAACATGCTCATTATCCAATTGTTTAAAATTCATTATGCTACTTCTCAAAGATATAATTTTAGCAGGGGGATAATATCTACCAATAAAAGCATCCTTGCATTTAGTCCATGAATCAATACTATTCTTAGGCGAGAGATAGCAACCAATCTTTAGCTCTTCCTCTTAATGAGAAAGGAAACAATTTTAATTTTATAATATCACCATCTACATCTTTATACTTTTGCATTTCACACAATTCAACAAAATTATTGAGATGGGCAGCAGCATCATCGGAACTAACACCAGAAAATTGCTCTCGCATAACAAGATTTAGTAAAGCAGGTTTAATTTCAAAGAATTCTGCGGTAGTAGCAGGTGGAGCAATAGGTGTGCATAAGAAATCATTATTGTTTGTGGTTGTGAAGTCACACAACTTAGTATTTTCAGGAGTGACCATTTTAACAGTAGTAAATAAAGCAAAGTAGATAAAGTAAATGCAAGTAACTAATTTTTTTGTGTTTTGATATAATGAGAATGCAAACAAGATAATAAATAAAGTAAAACTAGCAACTAATTTTTTTGTGTTTTGATATAATGCAGCAAACAAGGTAGTAAATAAAATAAAGAAAGACAAAAACAAAGTAAAGAGATTGGATTGTGGAGACTCCCCTTGCAGCGTGTCTTGATCTCCCCGGCAACGGCGCCAGAAAAAATGCTTGATTGCGTGTAGACACACGTCCGTTGGGAACCCCAAGAGGAAGGTGTGATGCGTACAGCGGCAAGTTTTCCCTCAGAAAGAAACCAAGGTTTATCGAACCAGGAGGAGCCAAGAAGCACGTTGAAGGTTGATGGTAGCAGGATGTAGTGCGGCGCAACACCAGGGATTCCGGCGCCAACGTGGAACCTGCACAACACAACCAAAGTACTTTGCCCCAATGAAACAGTGAGGTTGTCAATCTCACCGGCTTGCTGTAACAAAGGATTAGATGTATAGTGTGGATGATGATTGTTTGCAGAAAATAGTAGAACAAGTATTGCAGCAGATTGTATTCAATGCAAAAGAATAGGACCGGGGTTCACAGTTCACTAGAGATGTCTCTCCCATAAGATAAATAGCTTGTTGGGTGAACAAATTACAGTCGGGCAATTGACAAATAGAGAGGGCATGACCATGCACATACATGATATGATGAGTATTGTGAGATTTAATTGGGCATTACGACAAAGTACATAGACCGCTATCCAGCATGCATCTATGCCTAAAAGTCCACCTTCAGGTTATCATCCGAACCCCTTCCAGTATTAAGTTGTAAACAACAGACAATTGCATTAAGTACGGTGCGTAATGTAATCAATAACTACATCCTTAGACATAGCATCAATGTTTTATCCCTAGTGGCAATAGCACATCCACAACCTTAGAACTTTCTGTCACTGTCCCAGATTTAATGGAGGCATGAACCCACTATCGAGCATAAATACTCCCTCTTGGAGTTAAGAGCAAAAACTTGGCCGAGCCTCTACTAATAACGGAGAGCATGCAAGATCATAAACAACACATAGGTAATAGATTGATAATCAACATAACATAGTATTCTCTATCCATCGGATCCCGACAAACACAACATATAGCATTACAGATAGATGATCTTGATCATGTTAGGCAGCTCACAAGATCCGTCAATGAAGCACATGAGGAGAAGACAACCATCTAGCTACTGCTATGGACCCATAGTCCAGGGGTGAACTACTCACTCATCACTCCGGAGGCGACCATGGCGGTGAAGAGTCCTCCGGGAGATGATTCCCCTCTCCGGCAGGGTGCCGGAGGCGATCTCCTGAATCCCCCGAGATGGGATTGGCGGCGGCAGCGTCTCAGTAAGGTTTTCCGTATCGTGGCTCTCGGTACTGGGGGTTTCGCGACGAAGGCTTTAAGTAGGCGGAAGGGCAGGTCAAAGGGCATTACGAGGGGCCCACACGACAGGGCCGCGCGGCCAAGGGCCAGGCCGCGCCGCCCTGGTGTCTGGCCACCTCGTGGCCCCACTTCGTCTATCCCTCGGTCTTCTGGAAGCTTCGTGCAAAAATAGGACCCCGGGCGTTGATTTCGTCCAATTCCGAGAATATTTTCTTACTAGGATTTCTGAAACCAAAAACACCGTAAAACAAGCAATCGGCTCTTCGGCATCTCGTTAATAGGTTAGTGCCGGAAAATGCATAAATACGACATATAATGTGTATAAAACATGTAGATATCATCAATAATGTGGCATGGAACATAAGAAATTATCGATACGTCGGAGACGTATCAACCCATACGAGCAATTTGATGAATGGAAAGTAGATGGCTCGAGGTCGACAACAATTTCCTTGCTTCTGGTCATATGACTTGTGGCTCCACTATCAACCACCCATTTAGCGCCACCGAAAGCATAGTCCTACAAGGAATCAAGTCTTGGATTTAGGTACCCTTTTTTCAATGGGTCCTATCATGTTAGTAACAAGGGGTTTGGGAACCCAAATAGTCCAATCAACATTGTCCTCTTGAGGACCAATAAAGCGAACACGAATATGTCCATAGTAATCAACAAATAGAACATGAGAAGGGTTGTTAGAGCCGGCGAAACCCTTCGTAGTGGAGTTGGGTACTCCATCCATTCTTGAGTTAGGATCTCCTCCCTCATGGTTGATCTCCATATTCTCCTTGTTCTTCTTCTTCTTGGTCCTCTTACTTCTCTTCCTCTTTGGCTTGGTAGCCACTCCTCCTTCATTGCACGAGCCCTCATTGGCTCCATCTTTGGCTTCAATGACTCCTTCCAAGTACTTGGCTTGGATTTGGAGTCTATCAATTTCGGCCTTCAATCGATTGACTTCATCTTCATGGTCCGGGTGAGGGTGAGTGATATCAAACACTTGGACCTCCTTTGCCTTGTTCACCCGGAAATGTTCCAGCAAAGCTTCTTCTTGGAGAGAGTTCATCTTCATGAGTAGACGCTTGCCACTCTCCATCTTGGCAATATCACCTTCATGGTTGCAACACACGTGGTCCTTGCTCAAGGGAAAGTACTCCTTCAAAGCTTCCTCTTGCATGGAATTGACCTCCATGAGCTTAGCTTCGCTCCTCTTCAAAGAGGCTATTTCTTCCTCATGATCACAACAAGTGACCTTCTCTTTGCTCATGCGGAGGCACTCCACCAAGGACTCTTCTTGCATGCCACTCAAACTCAATAGCTTGGCCCTGGTGCTCTCAAGAGCGGCAATTTCTTCTTCATGATTGCAACATGAGGTCTTCTCCTTGCACAAGCGGTGATACTCATCCAAGGCTTCTTCTTGATGAGCATTGACCTCCAAGAGTAGACCATTGTGCCTCTTCAAAGAAGCAACTTGATCAACAAGCTCGTCATGACAAGAGTTGGGGCCTTCCTCATCTTTCTCCTTGTTGGCTTCCTCGAGAGAAAGCATCTTCTTCTTGAGCTCACCCACCAATCCAAGAGCATGATCTCGGTCCTTGGTGAGTTGAGAGATGATGGCATTGTTGGAGTCTTCAAGGGTGATGACACTAGCTTCAAGGGACATGCGCAAGTTTTGTTCCTCCTCAAGTACTTGATTGAGAGAGGCAATCTCATTTGCCGCCTCCCTCTCAAGCCTCTCCTTCTCCTCTATGAGGTCTTGAGCCGCACCAAGTTGGTCCAATAGAGCCCCAACATGAGTCTTGGTATCCCCTTGCATGTTAGTGAGATAAGAATCCAAACCCACAATCTGACGCTTAATGGTGAGACTAGTGGCATCATCAATAGATAGAGCATTAAATGGAGATGTGAGTTTGGAAGGGGATTCTACCTACGAGGATACCTTTGCCATGAGGCAACGGATGTTGTTGGTGACGAGGTTCTCATTTGGAGAGTCGAAGAGAGAGATGGAGGGAGTGTTAATGGCGATGGCGGCCACTCCCTCTCCTTCCTTGTTGGAGCACTTGTCCTCAAGTTCCTCATCCTCATCGGAGGAGTACTCTTCACGGATGATAAAGGCTGTTGGCTTCTTGGTGAAGGAGACCTTGTCGTCATCGGGCTTGGTGGAGAACTTGGAGAATCCTTTGGAGAGGGACTTAAACTTTTCCTTGCGGACAAGCCTTCCACCATTATCTTCTCTTCTCTCATAGATACAATCCGCAACAAAATGACTCTTGTCGCTGCAATTGTAGCATGTTCTCCCCCTTTGCCCCTCCCTTGGACTCTTGGAGAAGTTTCTTGGAGAATCACGAGGTCTTCTTGGTCTTGTGCTTCGGGACTTGTTTCCCTCCCAAAATCTCTTGGCGGCGAGGGCCATGTGCTCATGATAGTTGGTCTTGAGATCATCCGGACCCCACTCAATGGGATCCTCATCGCTTTCACTAGCTTCATGCACCTTCATCTTCAATGCGAGGTTGGGCTTGCGGGTGTTGTGGGCGCGAGCAACAAGATCCTCCGCATTCTTCTTGGAGATGTCCAAAGAGATGACTTCGCTAAGGACTTCATCGGATGTCATAGCACGGAAGGAGGCGTTTTGGCGGATGGACATCAACTTCACTTCCTCATAAGGGAGGAGAGCGTTGTAGAACTTTCGCTTGATCCAATGGTCATCCACAAACGTTGCTCCAAGATCTTGCATTTGTACGGCGAGAGCGATGAGGCGGCGATACATTTCTTTGGGGGACTCTCCTTCATTCATGACGAAGTTGTCGGCCATGTTGTTCACTTCATCGAAACGAGAGCTTTGGATGCTCTCATTTCCGAGAAAGAGCTTGTCGAGTTTATCCCATGCTTCCTTGGTGGTCTTGAGTGAGCGGATATGAGTGCGGTCCTTGGGCGTGACGGCCATGTGGATCATGTTGATGTCGGTGGCGTTGAGTTGGTCATCCACCACCCCTCTTTTTTTCAAGTTCTTTGGGTCTCGTGGTGAATACCCCTCCTCAATGATGCGCCAAAGCTCGGTAGAAGTGCTGCGCACATGTGAACGCATTAAGAATTTCCAATTTTCGAAGCTATTTGATTCAAGTAATGGTGGCGAACCATGCGACAAGATATGTGGCATAGGTATTGGAACGTTTATGGTGTAATCACTTGCTGGTGGCATCGCATGATTATCCCTTGAACGTTCCGCAACCGGTGTCTCATCCTTCCCCTTCGTTGAAGTGCCGGTCTCCCCAAGCTCTTCCTTTTGTGGATCTTTTGTCGATTGCGCAACAAAATCAGCAAGAGGAAATTGACTAGCTTTTGGTGGGGGATCCGCGGCACTTGCCTTAAGATCATTGGTAGGGGTTGGCTTTTGAGCAACCAACTCCATCATCATTGCCTTCATTTGGCTAACGATGGATGACTCCAATTTCTTGAGGTCATCCAACGTAGCCGTTGTGCTATCGATGGTAGGTGATGGAGCGGGTGGCTCAAGGGAAGGGGACCCATTCACAACCTTCTCTTGTCCGGCCATTTCTTAGGCGGTAAAGCCCGAGCAAGAAAATATTTCTCTGATACCAATTGAATGGATCGTAGCGGACAAGAGGGGGAGTGAATGGACGCTACACAAATTTTATGTCTTTTTCAGTTTTTAGCAAAGCGGAAGGTAAAGGTGAATACTTTAGTGGTGGAGATGTTCCTAGTATGATCCTAGGAAAGTGCAACAAGTAAAGGAAACAAGCATGATAGTAAGAGTAAGGAGCAGGACAACCGGATGGCGCGGAGACGAGGCGAGGTTTGTTTCCCACAGTTCCTCCCACAAAAGGGAGTACGTCTGCGTTGAGGAGGTGCTAGCCTCACACAAGAGGCTAGGCGGCCACACCACGAAGGAAGGCCTCACCTTATTCCTCGAGAGAGCTCCACAAAGGGGCTCCCCCTTCTCCACTAAGGCACCGGTCGAGGCGGTGGTTCCTTCACAAGGTTGGGGCGAGCTCCATGATTGTGCGTAGTTAACACGTCCGTTGGGAACCCCAAGAGGAAGGTATGATGCGCACAGTAGCAAGTTTTCCCTCAGTAAGAAACCAAGGTTATCGAACCAGTAGGTGCCAAGAAGCACGTTGAAGGTTGATGGCGGCGGGATGTAGTGCGGCGCAACACCGTGGATTCCGGCGCCAACGTGGAACCCGCACAACACAACCAAAGTACTTTGCCCCAACGAAACGAAGTGAGGTTGTCAATCTCACCGGCTTGCTGTAACAAAGGATTAGATGTATAGTGTGGATGATGATTGTTTGCAGAAAACAAGTAGAACAAGTATTGCAGTAGATTGTATTCAATGTAAAAGAATGGACCGGGGTCCACAGTTCACTAGAGGTGTCTCTCCCATAAGATAAATAGCATGTTGGGTGAACAAATTACGGTCGGGCAATTGACAAATAGAGAGGGCATGACCATGCACATACATGATATGATGAGTATAGTGAGATTTAATTGGGCATTGCGACAAAGTACATAGACCGCTATCCAGCATGCATCTATGCCTAAAAAGTCCACCTTCAGGTTATCATCCGAACCCCTTCCAGTATTAAGTTGCAAACAACAGACAATTGCATTAAGTATGGTGCGTAATGTAATCAATAACTACATCCTCGGACATAGCATCAATGTTTTATCCCTAGTGGCAACAAGACATCCACAACCTTAGAACTTTCCGTCACTGTCCCGCATTTAATGGAGGCATGAACCCACTATCGAGCATAAATACTCCCTCTTGGAGTTAAGGGTAAAAACTTGGCCGAGCCTCTACTAATAACGGAGAGCATGCAAGATCATAAACAACACATAGGTAATAGATTGATAATCAACATAACATAGTATTCTCTATCCATCGGATCCCGACAAACACAACATATAGCATTACGGATAGATGATCTTGATCATGTTAGGCAGCTCACAAGATCCGACAATGAAGCACATAAGGAGAAGACGACCATCTAGCTACTCGCTATGGACCCATAGTCCAGGGGTGAACTACTCACTCATCACTCGAGGAGGCGATCATGGCGGTGAAGAGTCCTCCGGGAGATGATTCCCCTCTCCGGCAGGGTGCCGGAGGCGATCTCCCGAATCCCCCGAGATGGGATTGGCGGCGGCGGCGTCTCAGTAAGGTTTTCCGTATCGTGGCTCTCGGTACTGGGGGTTTCGCGACGAAGACTATATGTAGGCGGAAGGGCAGGTCAAGAGGCGACACGAGGGACCCACACAGCAGGGCCGCGCGGCCAGGGCCCAGGCCGCGCCGCCCTGGCGTGTCGTCACCTCGTGGCCCCACTTCGTGATCCTTTCGGTCTTCTGGAAGCTTCGTGCAAAAATAGGACCCTGGGCGTTGATTTCGTCCAATTCCGAGAATATTTCCTTACTAGGATTTCTGGAACCAAAAACAGCAGAAAACAGCAACTGCTCTTCGGCATCTCGTTAATAGGTTAGTGCCGGAAAATGCATAAATATGACATAAAGTATGCATAAAACATGTAGATATCATCAATAATGTGGCATGGAACATAAGAAATTATCGATACGTCGGAGACGTATCAGCATCCCCAAGCTTAGTTCTTGCTCGTCCCGAGCAGGTAAACGATAACAAAGATAATTTCCGGAGTGACATGCCATCATAACCTTGATCATACTATTGTAAGCATATGTAATGAATGCAGCGATCAAAACAATGGTAATGACATGAGTAAACAAATGAATCATAAAGCAAAGACTTTTCATGAATAGTATTTTCAAGACAAGCATCAATAAGTCTTGCATAAGAGTTAACTCATAAAGCAATAAATCAAAGTAAAGGTATTGAAGCAACACAAAGGAAGATTGAGTTTCAGCGGTTGCTTTCAACTTATAACATGTATATCTCATGGATATTGTCAATGTAAAGTAATATAACAAGTGCAATATGCAAGTATGTAGGAATCAATGCACAGTTCACACAAGTGTTTGCTTCTTGAGGCGGAGAGAGATAGGTGAACTGACTCAACATAAAAGTAAAAGAAAGGCCCTTCGCAGAGGGAAGCATTGATTGCTATATTTGTGCTAGAGCTTTTGGTTTTGAGAACAAGAAACAATTTTGTCAACGGTAGTAATAAAGCATATGTATCATGTAAATTATATCTTACAAGTTGCAAGCCTCATGCATAGTATACTAATAGTGCCCGCACCTTGTCCTAATTAGCTTGGATTACCGGGATTGTCATCGGAATACACATGTTTTAACCAAGTGTCACAAAGGGGTACCTCTATGCCGCCTGTACAAAGGTCTAAGGAGGAAGCTCACATTTGGATTTCTCGCTTTTGATTATTCTCAACTTAGACATCCATACCGGGACAACATAGACAACAGATAATGGACTCCTCTTTAATGCATAAGCATGTAGCAACAATTAATGTTCTCATATGAGATTGAGGATATATGTCCAAAACTGAAACTTCCACCATGATTCATGGCTTTAGTTAGCGGCCCAATGTTCTTCTCTAACATTATGCATGCTCTAACCATTAAATGAGTGGTAAATCTCCCTTACTTCAGACAAGACGGACATGCATAGCAACTCACATGATATTCAACAAAGAGTAGTTGATGCCGTCCCCAGGAACATGGTTATCGCACAACAAACAACTTAATAAGAGATAAAGTGCATAAGTACATATTCAATACCACAATAGTTTTGAAGCTATTTGTCCCATGAGCTATATATTGCAAAGGTAAAGAATGGAAATTTTAAAGGTAGCACTCAAGCAATTTACTTTGAAATGGCGAAGAAATACCATGTAGTAGGTAGGTATGGTGGACACAAATGGCATAGTGGTTGGCTCAAGGATTTTTGATGCATGAGAAGTATTCCCTCTCGATACAAGGTTTAGGCTAGCAAGGTTATTTGAAACAAACACAAGGATGAACCGGTGCAGCAAAACTCACATAAAAGACATATTGTAAACATTATAAGACTCTACACCGTCTTCCTTGTTGTTCAAAACTCAATACTAGAAATTATCTAGACTTTAGAGAGACCAATTATGCAAACCAAATTTCAGCAAGCTCTATGTATTTCTTCATTAATAGGTGCAAAGTATATGATGCAAGAGCTTAAACATGAGCACAACAATTGCCAAGTATCAAATTATTCAAGACATTTTAGAATTACTACATGTAGCATTTCCCCATTCCAACCATATAACAATTTAACGAAGAAGATTCAACCTTCGCCATGAATACTATGAGTAAAGCCTAAGGACATATTTGTCCATATGCAACAGCGGAGCGTGTCTCTCTCCCACACAATGAATGCTAGGATCCATTTTATTCAAACAAAAACAAAAACAAAAACAAACCGACGCTCCAAGCAAAGCACATAAGATGTGATGGAATAAAAATATAGTTTCAGGGGAGGAACCTGATAATGTTGTCGATGAAAAAGGGGATGCCTTGGGCATCCCCAAGCTTATACGCTTGAGTCTTCTTAAAATATGCAGGGATGAACCACAGGGGCATCCCCAAGCTTAGAGCTTTCACTCTCCTTGATCATATTGTATCATCTCCCTCTCTTGATCCTTGAAAACTTCCTCCACACCAAACTCAAAACAACTCATTAGAGGGTTAGTGCACAATTAAAATTTACATGTTCGAGAGGTGATATAATCATTCTTAAAACTTCCGGACATTGCACAAAGCTACTTGGACATTAATGGAACAAAGAAATTCATCCAACATAGCAAAAGAGGCAATGCGAAATAAAAGGCAGAATCTGTCAAAACAGAACAGTTCGTAAAGACGAATTTTATTGAGGCACCAGACTTGCTCAGATGAAAATTCTCAAATTGAATGAAAGTTGCGTACGTATCTAAGGATCACTCACGTAAATTGGCATAATTTTCTGAGTTACCTACAGAAAATTAGGTCGAAATTCGTGACAGCAAGAAATCTGTTTCTGCGCAGTAATCCAAATCTAGTATGAACCTTACTATCAACGACTTTACTTGGCACAACAATGCACAAAACTAAGATAAGGAGAGGTTGCTACAGTAGAAACAACTTCCAAGACTCAAATATAAAATAAAAGTACTGTAGTAAAAACATGGGTTGTCTCCCATAAGTGCTTTTCTTTAACGCCTTTCAGCTAGGCGCAGAAAGTATGTATCAAGTATTGTCAAGAGATGAAGCATCAACATCATAATTTGTTCTAATAATAGAATCAAAAGGTAACTTCATTCTCTTTCTAGGGAAGTGTTCCATACCTTTCTTGAGAGGAAATTGATATTTAATATTACCTTCCTTCATATCAATGATAGCTCCAACAATTCGAAGAAAAGGTCTTCCCAATATAATGGGACAAGATGCGTTGCATTCAATATCCAAGACAACAAAATCAATGGGGACAAGGTTATTGTTAACGGTAACGCGAACATTATCAACTTTCCCCAAAGGTTTCTTTGTAGAATGATCAGCAAGATTAACATCCAAATAACAATTTTTCAATGGTGGCAAGTCAAGCATATTATAGATTTTCTCAGGCATAACGGAAATACTTGCACCAAGATCACATAAAGCATTACAATCAAAGTCATTTACCTTCATCTTAATGATGGGCTCCCAACCATCCTCTAGCTTCCTAGGAATAGAAGCTTCACGTTCTAGTTTCTCCTCTCTAGCTTTTATGAGAGCATTCGTAATATGTTTTGTAAAGGCCAAATTTATAGCACTAGCATTGGGACTTTTAGCAAGCTTTTGTAAGAACTTTATGACTTCAGAGATGTGTCAATCATCAAAGTCTAAACCATTATGATCTACAGCAATGAGATCATTGTCCCCAATATTTTGAAAAATTTCAGCAGTTTTATCAATTTCAGCAGTTTTAGCAGTTTCGGGCAATTTTGCACGCTTTGCACTAGGAGTAGTAACATTGCCAACACCAATTATTTTACCATTGATAGTAGGAGGTGTAGCAACATGTGAATCCTTAACATTACTAGTGGTGGTAATAGTCCAAACTTTAGCTAGTTTTTCATTTTCTTCTATTTCCCACCTAGCATGCAATTCAGCCATCAATCTTATATTCTCATTAATTCTAACTTGGATGGAATTTGCTGTAGTAACAATTTTATTTTCAATATCCTTATTAGGCATAACTTTCAATTTCAAAAGATCAACATCAGCAACAAAACTATCGACTTTAGAAACAAGTATATCAATTTTCCCAAGCTTTTCTTCAACAGATTTGTTAAAAGCAGTTTGTGTACTAATAAATTCTTTAAGCATGGCTTCAAGACCAGGGGGTACACTCTTATTATTGTTGTAAGAATTCCCATAAGAATTACCATAACCGTTACCATTATTATAAGGATATGGCCTATAGTTATTACCAGAATTGTTCCGATAAGCATTGTTGTTGAAATTATTATTTTTAATGAAGTTTACATCAACATGTTCTTCTTGAGCAACCAATGAAGCTAACGGAACATTATTAGGATCAACATTAGTCCTATCATTCACAAGCATATACATAATAGCATCAATCTTATCACTCAAGGAAGAGGTTTCTTCGACAGAATTTACCTTCTTACCTTGTGGAGCTCTTTCCGTGTGCCATTCAGAGTAATTAATCATCATATTATCAAGAAGCTTTGTTGCTTCACCAAGAGTGATGGACATAAAGGTACCTCCAGCAGCTGAATCCAATAGGTTCCGCGAAGAAAAGTTCAATCGTGCATAAAAGGTTTGGATGATCATCCAAGTAGTCGATCCATGGGTTGGGCAATTTTTAACCAAAGATTTCATTCTTTCCCAAGCTTGTGCAACATGCTCATTATCCAATTGTTTAAAATTCATTATGCTACTCCTCAAAGATATAATTTTAGCAGGGGGATAATATCTACCAATAAAAGCATCCCTGCATTTAGTCCATGAATCAATACTATTTCTAGGCGAGAGATAGCAACCAATCTTTAGCTCTTCCTCTTAAGGAGAAAGGAAACAATTTTAATTTTATAATGTCACCATCTACATCCTTATACTTTTGCATTTCACATAGTTCAAAAAAATTATTGAGATGGGCAGTAGCATCATCAGAACTAACACCTGAAAATTGCTCTCTCATAACAAGATTCAGTAAAGCAGGTTTAATTTCAAAGAATTCTGCTGTAGTAGCAGGTGGAGCAATAGGTGTGCATAAGAAATCATTATTATTTGTGGTTGTGAAGTCACACAACTTAGTATTTTCAACAGTACCCATTTTAGCAGTAGTAAATAAAGCAAACTAAATAAACTAAATGCAAGTAACTAATTTTTTTGTGTTTTTAATATGGAGAACAAGACAGTAAATAAAGTAAAGCTAGCAACTAATTTTTTTGTGTTTTGATATAACGCAGCAAACAAGAAAGTAAATAAAATAAAGCAAGACAAAAACAAAGTAAAGAGATTGGATTGTGGAGACTCCCCTTGCAGCGTGTCTTGATCTCCCCGGCAACGGCGCCAGAAAAAGAGCTTGATTGCGCGTAGTTAACACGTCCGTTGGGAACCCCAAGAGGAAGGTATGATGCGCACAGTAGCAAGTTTTCCCTCAGTAAGAAACCAAGGTTATCGAACCAGTAGGAGCCAAGAAGCACGTTGAAGGTTGATGGCGGCGGGATGTAGTGCGGCGCAACACCAGGGATTCCGGCGCCAACGTGGAACCTGCACAACACAACCAAAGTACTTTGCCCCAACGAAACAGTGAGGTTGTCAATCTCACCGGCTTGTTGTAACAAAGGATTAGATGTATAGTGTGGATGATGATTGTTTGCAGAAAACAGTAGAACAAGTATTGCATTAGATTGTACTAGTCTTCAACCCGTGCAGCCTGCACGGGCTAGTGATTTTTTTTCCAAAACATTACATCTGAAATCCAAGATAATGTTGTAGTGATGATCAATATGTGTTCTAGTGCAAATTTACAGCTAAGTTTTTAAGTGTACAACCAAGCACCATAATGAGGTAATTACTTGTAGGACATAAATATAAGTTTCAGTAGTTATGCTGATAATGTATGTAGAAATCATCAAAATTCCATGGCTAATGTACTTGAACACAAATACTGGCATGCATATGTGATCTTTCAGATACCATGTCGTATTTGCTTGAATTTCATATCTCCCGAACTAATCGCACAATATTTTTGCGACAACTTGCAGTAAGTATTGATTCTTTCACGTGGTTTGGTGGTGCAAAGGAAAAAAACACGACAGTAAGGTAAATAATAAATGAATAAATGCACATACATCATAGGCTTAAGTACATGATCAAGACCAACAATCTGGTGAGCATGGAAGACGATGTACTCTTCGTCCTTAAGTTTGTCTTGATCCCACCGTAGTACCCTCCAATAGTCCATCATGCATGATGCATGCAACGTACTACTCTACATCATCTATGCATATTCCTCTGATCATTTTACTATTATTTTATCTTTTATCCTACCAATCAATTTATACTAAATTATGGAATGTCCATCTATAAAATACGGTGTATGACCGATGCTATAGTATAGGAAGATGTTAGGGATAATAATTTTTTATAGCGGCTATTGCAGAGTGTCGCTTGCATGTTTTTAGTCTCATAGTTTTAGAGGATACAAAATGTATGTTCTAATTGGCAGCGTATTACAATACTTTCAAAGAAGAGATACGGTAAATGAAAACATTTTCTTGCTATGTGCAAATGGGTTGCATGAAGGCCTAAAGCTCTAGAACACGAATTGGAAGAGATGAGTAGAAGAAAAAGAAGAAAACATTGCACATTACCTTGTTCGTCAACTAAACATGTTCAGCAATAAATGATTGATCTTCATAAGAACATCACTCTGAAGATTCTCTGGTTACTATTGACACCTGCAATACATATCAAGAAATGCAGAAACTTGGTATACATCATTTGTTAAACATGAAGCTCCAACTATCGCGAGGTGCTGAAGGAATCAACACTGACTCGCTAATTAAGTGGGTATCCTATGATATTTATTCTTTTTCACTAATATTCAGATCTTCACGATGGAAAAAATCCCAGACAAATGACCTAAGCATGAAAGCAACAATAATAATTCACACTATCAAAAATAATTAGGACTGAACACAAAATATTAATCAAACAAATCTAGAGTCTAGGATTCTTTCATGCCCTATAATTTGGGTTTCAAATCAACTTATTTATTTGAACAGAATGCAGCATAATAAACGGGGGCACAAATATGAACAAATATTTTCTATAAAACATGCTGGCATATTGATTTTTTATAATAGCTATGGAAATATGTTTTTGAATATGCAAATAAGATTAAACTGGTTATATAAAGTCACTAAGAGTGGAGGGTAGCATTAGCGAGCTCGAGTAAAAATATTACCTGACGAAAGCAGTCCGTTCAAGGACCCAGCTATGACTAAAGCCGGGCCTTTGGCCTTCTGTTTAAAGTTCAATGACCATGCATGTTGGTGCATGCACCTGCTGTTCAACTATAAATTCTATTTATGCCCGCACTGGTTCACGATCTAAATACATGAACGGAGAAAGAAACTATCCCAGCTATGCATCCATTAAGTCTGACTTCTAATAATTTCCAATGTTCATTAGAACCAAGTAGTATCATCCAAGTAGAAATACCTGAGAATATGCACATAGAGATATGGCCAAATCTCAGACTGGATGCATTGGAGTTGGAGCAGTCCGGCTATCCCGCACGCAGCGATCAGCCGCAAGCATGAGTCTGTCCGGATCTTAATCTTTGCCTCTCAATTCATTGCTCTTGCATCCCTGCTAGTGCTAGGAGGCAGTGGCACTTGGAGACAGCCAGACAGGCGTGGGCAAGGTATAGAAAGCGCGAGACATAACCGAGATGAAAGGCGGCCGCATCAGCTGGCATCTAGCACGACATAGATACATGCGGCAGATCGGAGACCCTAGCAACCATCTGGCTGACAACGCGCGGAGGTAAACGACGTGGGCGTAAAGAAAAGAGAAGGATCGATGCATGTGTACCCGAGTAAATCTCATCCATTTTGTTTTAAAAAAATGACGGTCGTTGTAACTCAATCTCTCAATCTCGACACACATGACCTTGAACCGTGCATGCATGATACATCTAATTTCAGGGATGCGTGTATGAGCTGGACTCCACGTACCTGATTTGTTTAGCCCTGGAGTGATTAAATCTAGGAGTACATTATATAGGATAGAAATTATTTGAAGCCTCGTGACCGTGTTTTCCACGACATGCACCGTACAATAATTAAACAAACGTGTCCACGTAACAGCTTGTGTACCATTATAATCATAACTTTCGCGATTAATCATAACCGTAAATTTTAGATCTAATTGCCTTAATTATTCTGATGATGTGGATTAACGTGGTTTCTCGTATGGGGCCTCCAATTAGTAAATATAAGATTCAATGTAAAAGAATGGACCGGGGTCCACAGTTCACTAGAGGTGTCTCTCCCATAAGATAAATAGCATGTTGGGTGAACAAATTACAGTCGGGCAATTGACAAATAGAGAGGGCATGACCATGCACATAGATGATATGATGAGTATAGTGAGATTTAATTGGGCATTACGACAAAGTACATAGACCGCTATCCAGACATGCATCTATGCCTAAAAAGTCCACCTTCGAGGTTATCATCCGAACCCCTTCCGGTATTAAGTTGCAAACAACAGGACAATTGCATTAAGTATGGTGCGTAATGTAATCAATAACTACATCCTCGGACATAGCATCAATGTTTTATCCCTAGTGGCACTGTCCCAGATTTAATGGAGGCATGAACCCACTATCGAGCATAAATACTCCCTCTTGGAGTTAAGAGTAAAAACTTGGCCAGAGCCTCTACTAATAACGGAGAGCATGCAAGATCATAAACAACACATAGGTAATAGATTTATAATCAACATAACATAGTATTCTCTATCCATCGGATCCCGACAAACACAACATATAGCATTACAGATAGATGATCTTGATCATGTTAGGCAGCTCACAAGATCCGACAATGAAGCACATAAGGAGAAGACGACCATCTAGCTACCGCTATGGACCCATAGTCCAGGGGTGAACTACTCACTCATCACTCCGGAGGCGATCATGGCGGTGAAGAGTCCTCCGGGAGATGATTCCCCTCTCCGGCAGGGTGCCGGAGGCGATCTCCTGAATCCCCCGAGATGGGATTGGCGGCGGCGGCGTCTCAGTAAGGTTTTCCGTATCGTGGCTCTCGGTACTGGGGGTTTCGCGACGAAGACTATATGTAGGCGGAAGGGCAGGTCAAGAGGAGACACGAGGGACCCACACAGCAGGGCCGCGCGGCCAGGGCCCAGGCCGCGCCGCCCTAGCATGTCGTCGCCTCGTGGCCCCACTTCGTGATCCTTTCGGTCTTCTGGAAGCTTCGTGCAAAAATAGGACCCTGGGCGTTGATTTCGTCCAATTCCGAGAATATTTCCTTACTAGGATTTACGAAACCAAAAACAGCGAGAAAACGAGCAAGCGGCTCTTCGGCATCTCGTTAATAGGTTAGTGCCGGAAAATGCATAAATATGACATAAAGTATGCATAAAACATGTAGATATCATCAATAATGTGGCATGGAACATAAGAAATTATCGATACGTCGGAGACGTATCACTCCACAACACTAGGAGGCTCCCAACAACCTATGTGGCTAGCACAACACCAAGCTAGCCTCCATAGGTGCACTTTTTCCAAGATCCCACCATAGGAACTCTACCAACAAGATCCAGTAAGGACTAGCACAAATTGGTGAAATCTCTCTTGGTAGAACTATAGATCGGGGCCTCCTCCACCACTCCTCAAAATTTGGGCAAGATTGGTTGGATGGTTGGGGAGATCCTCAAGGATTAAGCTCAGCAACAATGGAGAAGAGAGAGAGATAAGAGATAAAAACGAGCTGGGGAAGAAGGGCCCTTTAAATAGGCCCCCCGAAATCCAACCGTTATGTGTAGTTTTCGCCTAAGCGGTACTACCGCTTTGGTAAGCGGTACTACCGCTCTGAATTCGAAATCTCCACAGAACTTATCCACGTGGACACATAGCGGTACTACCGCTTGAGGTACCGTAATGGCCTCTAAGGCTTACTGGATCCCAAGCGGTACCAAAGCGGTATCACAATGGTACTGCCGTAACTTATGTTACGGTACTTAAGCGGTACCGAGGCGGTACTACCGGTCTCAAGCGGTACTACCGCTCAAGGTACCGTAAAGGTACCGTAACTCGTTCTGTGGGACTTTCTTAGTGCAAGTCTCCAGAGCGGTACCGTTGGGCGGTACCAGTAGGGGTAGCGGTATTACCGCTACTGGTACCGGTAGTACCGGTCAGGCAAAAACTGTTTTTTCATCTTTTCCTCTCCAACCATGTCACCTCGCGATACACACACAAAACCAAAAAACCTATAAGCTACGCTTCAGTCCTCCGATCTTGACGCGTCCAGCGAGGTCACCGTGCACTTGCAAATCTATCAAAGACACTCTTTGCACACGGTGAGATTATTCAAGTGTTGTCATCAAACACACAAAACACGGGATTTAGACTTTGTTCTTTCAGGAGCACCGAGTGATGGAGCGGTAGAGCGTCAAACATTATGCAAAAATCTTCTCGAGGAATGATGGAGTAGACGACGTGTCCCCAAGGTCCGTAGGTGAGTGAAGGCGAAACCAGTCCTTCCACGGGAGACTCTCAGGCTGGTGGAGTTTGTGGACGAAGTTAAGCAGCAAGCACATGTTTTGCCGGTGGAGATCTCTGACGCTGAAGCACCCTCCTGTTTAGGCAACAAAGCTATATTTTCGTATATAGCTAGACCAACTTTATAAAGTTTGACATTGACCGAACCTAATATGCATCCTAAATTGAGAATGAGGGAGTAGTTTGAAGAAGAAAAATACAAAGGTGCGCGCATTCTAGACAAGTGGCTTTCCTTAGGCATTTATTCTGTGGAGTTGCATCATTTTCTCATGTCCACATAGCAATGTTTACATTACCAAGGAACCATTCACTTGTATTTTAGTTTGACACTGTGGTAGAATGTCGATAGACTTGGCTGCTGTGTAAAGAGAGAAGTACGTTTCTATGCCAAAGTTGAGGCTTCGGCTGTTTCCAATGGCGTCATTGATATTGTTATCAAACTTCGAAATGATAAATAACAACCCAACTTCCAGGTGACGAGGCGGTTCCTCGGTAATATCCACTATGAGGGGTTTGGGTTTAGAGAAAGGCGACGATGAAGGTTCCGGGAGCGAGGTGGTACACGATGTACCCAGGTTCACGTCCCCGCGGTGGAGGATCGCTACGTCCTGCTAGAAATCTAGTATATGAAAATATGTGTACAGGGGGCCTCCATAGACCCTCCATAGACGGAGTTGTTGTATCTAGTCTAGTTCTAATATGCGGGTTGCGATGTCTAGGCGTGTTGCCTCTATGATTTATGTTTCTGATTGTGTTCTAAGGGGTGCCCCTGCCTGGCTTTATATATCAGCCAAGTTAGGGTTTACAAGAGTCCTAGTAGGATTCGTGTTGGAGTCTTCTTTCCTTGTAGTCCAAGTTGAGAACGCGTGCAGGTCCAGCTTGTTGAGTCCTTGTGCTGGTCCAGCTTCATAGTTTGCACCGGGTATGGCAATGTCGAGTACCCGAAGGGTTATACCCACATCACCAGGACATTTACAACGTTTTCAGGTTTGATACTTTCAATCCGGATAACAGGTGCATTATGGTAGCTTTTTCCTGAGAGGTCCTAGGGTTCTCTTTGGGAATTTGGTAAAAAAACAATGTTTACCGAATCAACCGTTATCTTTTAGGGTTTTTATCAATGGATTGAAATATGCGAAAACCAAGATATGTTGGGTGATTAAGGCAAAGTAGTTCTTAGTGGGGTGATGTTTGAGTTGGTTTATAGTGATGAGGTGTATGTGGTGGCTTCGTCAATCTTAAATCTCCACATATGTGGTCAAATGTTGTGTAAGTGTGATGGTTGTGATGTGTGTGTTTCTATGAGTCTATGTTGTATTCGGCGTTTTCAAATGATAATAATAATAATAATAATAATAATAATAATAATATGCACATACAAGAACCAGATAAAAACGGCACAGAAGATATGCATGCAGTTGGACGGTACGAATCGACATGCTAGTGCTTATAAACAAATATGTCCATGTCAACATGCTAAAATGAACAAGTCGATACTAGGCAACATAGTGATGAGGGTCATCAACGCCACCATGACGCCAAACAAGGCACCGCCCTACATGTATCCATCAACATGTGTCCATCACCGAGACCCCGTTGTGCCACACAAACACATAAATTAGCTTGCTAGTTGCTTATTTTTTCTACACTAGCTAGTTGTATTGATATGGTTTGCCAAAAAAAATTTCCCCTTTGGCCCTAAATAGTTGTCCTAGTTCAATGAATGTCGACATATTTTAGCTTATTATTTGACTAAATGCACGACGAGTATTTATAGCCAGAGAGAACTATTGTAGTAGATATTTCTAGGCTCAACGTTCTTTGTTATTCGAAGACCAGGTTGTTTTAAAAAAAGGGCAATTCGAATTCTCTCACGGGCCCGGGTGTACACGAATTCTCTCACCCAGCTCATTCTGCTCGACCGCGGTCTGCGGCCCAGATACAGTTTTGTTTTTCTTGGGCCGGACTCGAATTCTTAACCAAACAGATATAGGTTCACGCTATCGATTAATTAGTACCACACGGCTCGGCTAAGACAGTTTCAAGCGCCTTATAACCGGATCGGTGCAACCAACGAGCACCACATGGAACATGTGGTCAGCTACCCATAGTTTGAATGACTGGTATATGGAGTTGAGTGTGCATGCACGGCTCAGCTGGGACTGAATTTGGGTTCAGTCGCTTATCACAAATCTGCACACGCACACCGACATGGTGTGAACAGCTAACGATGTTTTTTTACATCCACAATTCACAAGAAAAACGGATCGAGGCGGATAATATGCTCATGGGCTGATGCCGGCGATTATATCTCGGGCCGTGGCCCAATAGCTGCGTCCAGGTACTGGCCAGCGTTTCGCACGTCGTCTCGGGGTGTCATGGCTTAGCTAAGTATGTTTGCACCGGTTTATAAGGAGTTCACAGCGTCGAAGAGTCACCACATGGTGTATGTGGTGAGCAACCTAAACAAACAAATATCAACATAGAGATATGATATTGTGAGTGCTTGCAGTCCGCAGCGTCAAACTCGCAAATCTGCACACCGAAATGGTGTGTTCAGCAATTTTTTTTGAATTTAACTCTCTAATCTGCACACGGATATGGTTTTTTTTTCCGTATTTTCTGCTTGCTTCTTGTCCTTTTTTTCATGTATATAAATTGTTTTTCACCGCAAATGACAATTAATTTAAACTCGGATAGTATTGCCTTTTATCTGATGAAAAATCTGCACATCAATAGTACGTTTGGCTATTTACCGCACTTTTAATATTTGACGGCAATGATAGTTATTTTGCCTTTGCTTGCAAGCGTCGCCGAGGACGCACCTATACATCGGTGCCGGCCCTTTGCATACGTATGACGGTATGAATCTGGAAATTTCAGCACACGTATGATACACTGGTGTGGCAAACTGGCAAGATTACTATTTTCTTCTAGTTTCTGAAAATATGGCGGTACTAGTCTATGTGAAGGGACATGAAGGTGACAGCTAATAAATCTAGTGTTGCTTTTTAATTTTGACTATCTATATATTAGTATTAGTTAGATATTTATACCTCTTTTCACGTCCCGAAATATGAAATTCAGATAGATACGACAAGGCAAGGCTCTGCTGAAAAAATAATTAATTAAACACAACATAAAGAAAATTTACTCCACAATTTGAACACAAATGGAGTGGTTAGGTTGGGATCCTGGGTAGAAACTAGTGAGAAACAATTTCGACATCTCTTAAACTGTCAACTTTTATAATTAATATAAATAAATTCGACACCACTATCGGTTACCTTTGAAGTTTTTACACAAAAATGTCAATGATACCTACATTTTCTGTTTGGCATCTGTTTCATACACATGGAGTTGTAGGATGCCAGCTAGGCCTGCTGTCTTAGTGGTAGCAAACTAATAGTTTGAAGGGGAAAAAAAAAGTACAAGCTGCGTGCAGTCTAGACAAGTGGCTTTCGTTTAGCATTCATTTTGTGGAGTTGCATCATTTTGGCATGTCCACATAGCAATATTTACATTACCAAGAAAAGCTAGCGGAGCTACAAAGGAACAAAACCAGGCGATGGCCCACCCAGGAAATTGCTAAAAATTGAACAAAACCAATGGGTTGATTTTTTTTGTTTTCAAAATGGAGGAAATATCGCCCCAGCTTCTGCATCCAAAGGATGCACACGGCTTTTTTTTATTAGATTATTCACGAAACCTTACAAGAAATAATACAAAAGATCAATCTCGAAGCAACCTTACTATACCTACAATGGGATGAAGAGGGTGACAATACGCCAACTCACATCATCCAAACTAAATGTCTTCCCAAACCGCTCAATAGCAGGTGAGAAGCATATCCAATCAAGCAGACTCTCAGCGCACGCCAACGCCCACGCCACAGGAGTTGCTCCCGTCGTCTTTCTCGACTCCATCTTCAAGAGAGATCATCGCATTAACTTTGCAAGACCTGCCGTCGATGCCACCATGACGCCAGACGGCTCCACCACCTGCACCTATACATCATCCCGCATCCGTCATTGATACCCTGCAAGCACCACGCCACTGAGACTCAGCGCCAACAATGTGGTAGATGAACACCACTCCACCGAAAACCGCCAACATCCAGCAACTGCTCCAAAAACGATGCTCCAAGAGGTAGAACGACGTAGGGTGCGCCGCCATCGTTCGATCCGGGAGACCCGGACCTAGGGTTTCCCCCGGAGCAGCACAAGTGAGAGACCGAAGACTGCGACGACGATGCCTTCAAGAAGGTAGCGGCGCGACACGTCGCCATCGTCCACCAACCGAGGTCGGAGCACGGTTTTCACCGGCAGCCGCGCATCCCCAACTCGCCGAGTGTAGTGCCAAGACGGGCAAAAGATGACGCCTTCGACAAGGTAACGACGTCGACCGACGCCGCCATCATCCGCCAAGACCGAGGTCGAGGCTCAGTTTTCACCGGCCGCCATGACACCCCGGACTAGATCACCATTGCCGGAAACCTGTGTGAGATCCCTTGATCCCCCACACAGGACTACCAGCCTGGCCGACCACCTCCGACGATGAAGAAGGCAGCCTCCTCCGTCGAACCCGAGGCTACTGCCCCGGGCGTCCTCGTGCCGCGGGAAGATCCCAAGGTCACCACTCCGCACCGACGAGAAAGGGAGGGGATGGCGCAGCCCGTCCCCCACCAGCCACCACCGGTGTGCCACCGACGAGAGGCACGGGAGGCCGCGGCACTGGCCACCGTTGCCCCTCCTTCCTCCGACCGCCGCCGCCCAGCCATCACACGTGGGCAGGGGATCTACCGCCGCAGCATCGAGGGGATCCCCCAGCCGTCGTCCTCGCCGCGTCAAGAGGGAAACCCGCCGCCGCCGCCACGCCCCGCGGCCTTTGCCCGGCGGCGGCTAGGGTTTCTGGGAGGGGGTGTGGGAGAGGGGGTGCGGGAGAGGGGCCACTGCTCACCAATGGGTTGATAGCCCATCAACAAAAATTCCGATTGCTGATCGGGAGACTGATACAAGCTATGTAGAGGCAAAAACGGGGACTAATTTGGGTGCAGCTGCCATACCATTACGCAATAGAAGGATTGCGGCTACTGCGACCTAGTTCGGCTGCTTACTGTATTACTATCCGTTCTCTTGTAACGCTTTAATACAATTACACAAGCACTATGCCGAGAGTCCAACTGCAGCGTCAGATACAGAATTAGTCCACCAGCTGACACAACAGCAACAATACATCAACGGGGATAGTTTGAAAAACAAATCCCTTGTAACTCCAAATTCCAAATTACCATGTAACAGCAGCAGCACACTAGCTAAGATGTGATTCTTTTTTTCGGAAATTTAGTTTTAATCTTGGGTGCATATGCTATTGCCACCAGGAAAAATATATTAAAATGTTGAAACAAATCCGAACAAATTTGCATGTATATCTTGATATTATATGTGTGTATGCGAGGCTTCACTGGAAATAAATATTCTTTTGTGAAACGGCTTTGGGCGCACATAGAACATCAAGCTATATGCGCGCCATTTTTTATCATATATTTAAATGCGTCTCCTGGATGCCAAAACGTCATGTACTCATGTCCATCTTTTAGCTCTTCTTTAATCCACCCCCCCATGTATTTGTTTGAAGGAACACCGTTCACTTGTATTTCAGGGTGTGTTTGGTTTGTGCCAAGATTGCCCTACCAAAATTTTGGCTAGCCAATATTTTAGTTGAGCTATTTCTTGCCTACAAGTTGGCTAACATTGGCTTAAAAAAATTCACTAGAGGTGGTAGTGGAGCATTGGCAAGCCAAAAAAGTTGGCAACTATCCAAACAACAACCAATCTCTTGGTCATGACCAAAATATTGGTAGGGTATGGTTTGGTAGTAATCCAAACACACCCTCAGTATTGACATTTTGTTAGAATGCCAATAGACTTGGCTGCTGTGTAAAGAGAAATGTACGTTCCTATGTCAAAGTTGAGGCTTCGGCTAATTCCAATGGTGTCATGGGTATTGTTATCAAAGTTCCAAATGATAAATAGCAACCCCAGCTTCTAGTAAATTTACAACCGTCGGGCTTGATACTTCCGATCCGAATAATAGGTGCATTATAGTAGCTATTTTTAAGAGGTTCTAGGTTTATATCAAACCGAGAAGTATGTGTTGGAAAAGATCAATTCAAGTGAGACTTCAAGAATTTTGTATAAAAATTGTTTACCGAACCAACCGTTATCTTTTTGGGTTTTTAGGCCAGAACCAAGATATGTGGGGTGATTTAAGCGAATTTTTTTTCGGGGGGAAGGGGGTGACGTTTGAGTTATTTAATAGTGAGGCGTATGCGGTGACTTCATCAATCTTAAATCTTCACATATGTGGTAAAACGTTGTGTAAGTGTGATGGTGGTGATGTGCGTGTTTGTATGAGTCTACTTTGTATTCAGATTTTCCAAATAAATAATAATAATAACAATAATAATATGCATGTACAAGAGCCACATACAAACGGCACAAAAGATGTGCATGCTGTTGGACGATACGAATCGACATGCTAGTGCTTATGAAAAAAAAATTCCCATGTCAACGTGTTAAAATGAACAAGTCGATACTATACAACATGATGACGATGAGGGTGAGCAAATTAAAGAGAAAACTTTGCAATTTTTACGAATATACATCAATAAGTCTTATATGAACAAAAAATTGATGGACACAACTAGGGTTTAAGCTAGGACACATAAATCACCAAGAGGCACGACAAATTTTACAACTCATTATTACCGGCGATGAGGCGGGTGGAGGAAGAGAATGTAAGGCCAAATGACATGTCATTTGTACTTTTATTTGGTTTTCAGTAGAAACAGTTTTTAAGAAGTTAATATACAATACATGACAAGAATGAGTGTAACAGAGAAGACTATGAACTAATACAAAAGGTCAAAAAAACCTATAACTTTGCATGATGGTCACAAACTTTTGGGAATTTATTGTCGAGCACCGAAGTATTTCAGAACCCGTAATACCTTGCATAAGGAGGAAGTGTGGGAGAATAGTTTGTTAATAATTAATTACCAAGCAAAACAACCAAAGAAGTGTTTGCATGGTGTATTTTCTCTAGAGGGTTCTATCCAATCACTAAATCTCAAAGTTAATATGTTTTTTAAGGAGATTGAAATCTCTAGCCTCTATATACTTTTCAAAATTATATTATTCAATAAAGCCTCACAAAGTGAAGACATCGATCAATCAAAGCCACCTTCATGGTGATCTTTGTCACTACACCTACAAGTTTGATGATCGGTGGCCATGATCCGGACCATGTGCTCTGCCGTCATACCGATACACACAATCTAATCCGGGTACCAAACCAAGCTACGCAACAACAATCCAAAAGCACAAACCAGTCTAGCAAACTTAAACGTTGGAAAAAAAAGTTCCATTTGTCCCTAAATAGTTGTCATAGATTCCGTTAATCTAAACCTATTTTAGCCTATTAATTGATTAAATTCACGACAAGTATATAGAGTTAGAGGGAGTACTGTTGCAGATATTTCTAAGCTCAATTTTTTTTTGTTCATTCGAAGCCAAAGTGTACCACGAGCCCGGGTGTATAGGAATTATCGCACCCGGCTCGTTCTGCTCGACGGTCCGCGGCCCAGACGCAGTTTTGTTCTTGGGCCGGACCCTAGTTCTCAACCAAACAGATAGCTTCACGCTCGATTAGTACCACACGGCTCGGCTAAGAAAATTTCGAGCGGTTTATAACCCGGTCCGTGCGTCCAACGATCACCACATGGTATATGTGGTCAGCTATACAAAATCTGAATGACTAATGGTATATGGAGTGGAGTGTGCATGCACGACTCAACTGGGATTGGAGGTGGCTTCAGTCAATTATCACAAATCTGCACACGCACACCGACATGGTGTGAACAGCTAACGATTTTTTATTACATTCAGAATTCACACAAAGAAAACGGATGGAGGCCGATAGCATGCACATGGGCTGATGCCGGCGGTTCTATCTCGGGCCGCGGCCCAATAGCTGCGTCACGGTACTGGCCAGCGTTTCCGACGTTGATTCCTTCGGTTATTTGTTTAGTACCACACGGCTTAGCTAAGTTTGTTTCCACCGGTTTATAAGGAGTTTCCGGCTACAAAGGGTCACCACATGGAATATGCGGTGAGCAACCTGAACAAACAAATATCCTGAGAAAGATATGATATGTGAGTGCTTGCAGCCCGCAGCGTCAAACTCGCAAATCTGCACACCGATATGGTGTGTTCAGCAATTTTTGACTTTTTTTAACTCTATAATCTTCGCATGGACATGGTGTTTCGCTATTTCTGAATTTCTAACTTTAAACTCGCAAAAGTGCACGTCGACATGATATTTTTCGCATTTTCTGTTTGATGGTTTATCTTTCTTCTTGTAAGGTATTTTTCGCCGCAAATGATTTTACTAATGTAAAACCATGCATTATCGCCTCTAACACGGTAGATAAGGGGCCTTTGAAAATACGTATCCTCAACGACCAATGGTTAACGACGGTTATGTGGAGTAGTTTTACAAGAATAGTTAACTCTATAATTTCGCATGGACATGGTCTGTTCCACTATTTCTGAATTTCTAGCTTTAAACTTGCAAAAGTGCACGTCGACATGATATTTTTCGCAGTTTCTGTTTGATGGTTTATCTTTCTTCTTGTAAGGTCTTTTTCGCCGCAAATGATTTTATTAATTTAAAACCATGCATTATCGCCTCTAACACGGTAGATAAGGGTCCTTTGAAAATACGTATCCTCAACGACCAGTGGTTAACGACGGTTATGTGGAGTAGTTTTACAAGAATAGTTAATAATGAAATCATCATATATCTATAAAAAGAGTCTGCACATCCAGTGTGTTTGGCTATTTATTGCAGCCGAATGATAGCCCGCAAGGTTCTTTTTTTTTACTTTCCTACAAGTGCAACAATTTTTATAGATCAACAAGGAAAATGATAGACTATTTTTTGTATTTTCTATATTAGACAAAGAAAATAATAGTATGCTATGCTCAAGACAAATGATTAGCTATTTTTGTCTTCTTACATTCGTCAAGGCAAATGATAGTCTTCTACTCAATCCGTTTCATAATTTTTATTTTTTTGTAGTTAAATTTTAATTAAAACAATGGTAATAATAATGACGGCCGGCCGGCGGAGGCGCATACCTTGCGAGCAAATCGGCGAGCATCTTGGCTGCCCCATGTTGACAGCAGGCTCGAAGACGACGACATGGCGACGGTGGCACGGGGTATGTAGAGGAGAAGGCGCGGGCGAGGCAGGGAGAAACGCCGACCTTGTGCCCGTCGGTGGCGACGACGCCCGGTCGGTACAACGCGGCGGAGCAGCCGGTACTGCTGGCAGGAGGTGCGGGCGAGGTGGATCTACGGCGCGGCGGCGAGCAATAGCGGGGCCGGTGGCGGAATCGACCGGAGGCTGCGGGATTTCACGGCGGCGGCGCGGTGGGAAATGGAGGGCACGGTGGAGGGGGAAATTTCCAGCCGTTGGGTATTTGTGCGTGTCCGGAGCGATGCAGCACGCTGTAGCCGACGCGTCATATTTGGCGCTTGGGATTGTGCAAAAAGCCGCGTGCCCCAAATTTTTTACAGAGCCGCGTCGTATGCGACGCCCGCTGGATGAGCGATTCCGGCTCCACGCGCTACAAATCAACGGTTTATACAGCGTCATGGTCTATATAGCAAGTCTGTTGGAGATGCTCTAAGCTCAATTTTTTTTGTTCATTCGAAGCCAAAGTGTACCACGAGCCCGGGTGTACACAGGGGTTGCTCGCTACCGAGCAGGTCGGTGGCAATCGGGGCACCGCACACCCCCAATTGGCTTCTGGGCCAGGCCCATATACGGATGTTTCGTTTTCTGTTCCGGTTTCCGATTTTCCACTTAGATTTTTCGATTTTTCCTCACTTTTTTTTTGGATATGTCTAGTTTTCAAAAAAAAGTCTGATCATTTTTGAAAATTTGGAATTTTATCGAACTTGAACATTTTTTTGGGACTAAACATTTTTTTCAAATTTTTTAAAATTTGAACATTTTCAAATATGAACATATTTTAAATTTAACATTTTTAAAATTTTGATTTTTTATTTCTAAAAAAAATTCGTTTTAATTATTAACATTTTCTAAATTTGAACATTTTTCACGTTTGAACGGTTTTTAAATTTGAACGGTTTTCAGATTTGAACATTTTTTAATTAAAACATTTTCTTAATTTAAACAATTTTTAAAATTTAAAATTTTCCAAATCTGAAAAATAAATATAAACAAAACCGAAAATAGATAACAAAAAAGAAAATAAAACAGAAAATAAAAAAGAAAAATGAAACAGAAAAGAGAGAGAAAATCAAAAACGAAAAATGCCTACCTAAGCCAGGCCCATACCCGCGCGGGGGTGTGTGGTGGCCGGTACCCACCGACCTGGTCGGTGTATAGGTTTTCCCCACGAATTATCGCACCCGGCTCATTCTGCTCGACGGTCCGCGGCCCAGACGCAGTTTTGTTCTTCGGCCCGACTCGAGTTCTCAACCAAACCGATAGCAGGCAATCAATTAGTACCACACGGCTGGGCTAAGCAAATTTTGAGCGGTTCATAAGTAGGTCGGTGCATCCAACGAGCACCACATGGAAGATGTGGTCAGCTACCCAAAACTTGAATGGCTAATGGTATATGGTGTGGAGTGTGCATGCACGCCTCATCTGGGACTGAATTTGGGTTCAGTCGATTATCACAAATCTGCACACGCACACCGACATGGTGTGATCAGCTAACGATAGTTTTTTTTACATTCAGAATTCACAAGAAAACGAACGGATCGAGGCGGATAACATGCTCATGGGCTGATGCCGGCGGTTATATCTCGGGCCGTGGCCCAATAGCTGCGTCCAGGTACTGGCCAGCGTTTCGCACGTCGATTCCTTCGGTTTGTTAGTACCACACGGCTTAGCTAAGTATGTTTGCACCGGTTTATAAGGAATTGACAGCAACGAAGGGTCACCACATGGTGTATGTGGTGAGCAACCTAAACAAACAAATATCAACATAGAGATTTATGATATGTGAGTGCTTGCAGTCCGCAGCGTCAAACTCGCAATTCTGCACACCGATATGGTGTGTTTAGCAATTTTTTTGAATTTAACTCTCTAATCTGCACACAGATATGGTATTTGTTTTTCGCATTTTTTGCTTGCTTCTTGTCCTTTTTTCTTGTAATGTATATTAGTTGTTTTTCACCGCAAATGACAATTAATTAAACTCGGATAGTATTGCCTTTTATCTGATGAAAAATCTGCACATGAACAGTACGTTTGGCTATTTACCGCACTTTTAGTATTTGACGGAAATGATAGTTATTTTGCCTTTGCTTGCAAGCGTCGCCGACGACGCACCTATACTTGTCCTTTTTTCATGTATATAAGTTGTTTTCCACCGCAAATGACAATTAATTTAAACTCGGATAGTATTGCCTTTTATCTGATGAAAAATCTGCACATCAATAGTACGTTTGGCTATTTACCGCACTTTTAATATTTGACGGAAATGATAGTTATTTTGCCTTTGCTTGCAAGCGTCGCCGACGACGCACCTATACATCGGTCCGGCCCTTTGCATACGTATGAATCTGAAAATTTCAGCACACGTATGATACACTGGTGTGGCAAACTGGCAAGATTACTATTTTCATCTAGTTTCTGAAAATATGTTGGTACTAGTCTATGTGAAGGGACCTGAAGGTGACAGCTAATAAATCTAGTGTTGCTTTTTAATTTTGACTATATATATATATTAGTATTAGTTAGATATTTATACCTCTTTTCACGTCCCAAAATATGAAATTCAGATAGATACGACATGCCAAGGCATGAAGAAAATTTACTCCGCAATTTGAACACAAATGGAGTGGTTAGGTTGGGATCCTGGGTAGAAACTAGTGAGAAACAATTTCGACATCTCTTGAAGTGTCTACTTTTATAATTAATATAAATAAATTCGGCACCACTTTTGGTTACCTTTGAAGTTTTTACACAAGAATGTCAATCATAGCTCCATTTTCTGTTTGGCATCTGTTTCATACACCACTTCTGCGCCGGTGCTCCCCCTAGCAGAACTTTAGCCGCGAGAAAAATATGAACGGTGGAGATCTTTAAATACCCCTTCGTAAGTGGGGATTTGATTGTAAAATTTAAAAATCTGGCGTGTACATACAACCTTGTAGTGGTCCATATGGCTCGTATTGTCTTGTACGAATAATTTCTGCACGTACCGTACTATACGGCCCCACAATATCACCGACGGTAGCGGATACGACCGGAGCGCCCTTAGTTAGCAAGATCCCTGTCAGCGTAGCGATATCATCGTCCGACGGCGCCGGTGTTGGATCCTAGTGGATGCGTATGCATCCAGCAGGTTTCGAAACCGATGCACGACGTGGAGTGGTAGTTAAGCAACTAGGATGGTTACCTGGTCACATAACTTTTTTTTTCCAACACAGCGTATAGATATCGTATGTATACATACGGATATACATAGGTTGGATATATGTTTCGACGGGATTAGAAAAAAAAACTCGAATTTAACCCCTTAACTTCTATTAGGGGGGAGCACCGGAGCAAGACTCTTCATACACATGGAGTTGTAGGATGCCAGCTAGGCCTGCTGTCTTAGTGGTACCAAACTAATAGTTTGACGGGAAAAAAGTACAAGCTGCGTGCATTCTAGACAAGTGGCTTTCGTTTGGCATTCATTTTGTTGAGTTGCATCATTTTGTCATGTCCACATAGCAATATTTACAATACTAAGAAAAGCTAGCGGAGCTACAAAGGAACAAAACCAAGCGATAGCCCGTCCAGGAAATTGCTAAAAATTGAACAAAACCAATGGGTTGATAGCCCATCAACAAAAATTCCCTTTGCTGATCGCTATGTAGAGGCAAAAACGGGGACGTGCACGTTTGGAACCTGGGTACGCGCGTACCCAGTTTTCCAAAAAAAATGAAAAAACGATATTTAAAAGTTTCAAAAAAATGTGAAGTAAAATTTTGCGTGTACATATTATGTTGATACTTACACGTGTGCGTTTTCACGAAAAAATATCATTGTATGTGTCCTACACAAAAATGACAAAATGCCCTAATGATAATAGTGAATAGGAATTTGTACTATTCACAGGATCCGAAAATTGCATTTTGTCATTTTTGTGTAGGCCACATACAATGGTATTTCTTCGTGAAAACGCATACGGGTAGGTATCAACACAATATGAACATGCAAAATTTTAGTTCACATTTTTTTGAAACTTTTAAATAGCATTTTTTTTGAATTTTTCATAACTGGGTGCGCGCGTACCCAGGTTCCGTTTGGCATTTTCGCAAAAACGGGGACTAATTTGGGTGCAGCTGCCATACCATTACACAATAGAAGGATTGCGGCTACTGCAACCTAGTTCGGCTGCTTACTGTTTTACAATCCGTTCTCTTGTAACGCAGTAACGCTTTAATACAATTACACAAGCACTATGCTCAGAGTCCAACTGCAGCGTCAGATACAGAATTAGTCCACCAGCTGACACAACAGCAACAATACATCAACTAACACATCAACGGGGATAGTTTGAAAAACAAATCCCTTGTAACTCCAAATTCCAAATTACCATGTAACAGCAGCAGCACACCAGCTAAGATGTGATTCTTTTTTTCGGAAATTTATTTTTAATCTTGGGTGCATATGCTATTGCCACCAGAAAATATATATTAAAATGTTGAAACAAATCCGAACAAATTTGCATGCATATCTTGATATTATATGTGCGCATGCGAGGCTTCACCGGAAATAAATATTCTTTTGTGAAACGGCTTTGCGAGCACATAGAACATCGAGCTATATGCACGCCATTTTTTTAATCATATCTTTAAATGCGTTTAGAACCTATTAAAAATATATGCTCCCGGATGCCTCTTTTAGCTCTTCTTTAACCCCCCCCCATGTATTTGTTTGAAGCTCCGCAACTGCAAGGAACACCGTTCACTTGTATTTCAGGGTGTGTTTGGTTTGTGCCAAGATTGCTATACCAAAATTTGTCTAGCCAATATTTTGGTTGATCTATTTCTTGCCTACAAGTTGGCTAACATTGGCTTAAAAAAATTTAACTAGAGGTGGTAGTGGAGCATTGGCAAGCCAAAAAGTTGGCACCTATCCAAACAACAACCAATCTTTTGGTCATGACCAAAATATTGGTATGGTATGGTTTGGTAGTAATCCAAACACACCCTTAGTATTGACATTTTGGTAGAACGCCGATAGACTTGGTTGTTGTGTAAAGAGAAATGTACGTTCCTATGTCAAAGTTGAGGCTTCAGCTAATTCCAATGGTGCCATGGGTATTGTTATCAACACTACTAGGAAAAGGCCTAGCCGTAAGGTTGACTTCAGTGGCGCACCATGATGGCCGTGCGCCACTACTACTTAGCAGTGGCGCACCACAAAATGGTGGGCCACTGTTACAAATGTAGTAGTGGCGCACCTTGTTTGTGGTGCGCCATTACTAATTCCTGGCAGGAGGCCAGCTCCCACCCAAAACTAATAGTGGCGCACGTCTCCATGGTGCGCCACTGCTACATGGCTTACTTATAGCGCATGTCTTTGTGGTGCGCCACTGCTAGGAGGTGGCCAGGGCCCTTTAGAGATGAGGGCTTTAGCAATGGCGCACTCGCTTGGTGCGCCACTACTAGCTATGGCGCACCGCCGATATGGTGCGCCACTGCTAAGTTGGGCAGGGCGTGGGTTTACGAGTAACGAGGTGAGCGGTGGCGCACCACTTAGCGAGTGCGCCATTGCTATGTCACCCTAGCGAGTGGCGCACGGCTAGGTGGTGCGCCACTGCTAACCTGGGACCATTTCCTGCTTTTCACCCTCCACTCACATGTGCCACCCACTTTCCTCAAACACTCTTCCACCACCACCTCCCACCAAATCTGGATCTGGTCGTGTTGCCCCTCCTTCCCACCTCATTTTCACCTCTTCATTCACCAAAATTAAGTTGGTAAACTTAATTTTCTTCATAGGTAACTAATGGTGAAGCTTTCTTAGCTCAATACCCTACTCAATCTCAACTTTTTACCTCATCCAACACTCTAGGTCTCACCGTATCGGTAACTTTGTTGGTTTTATGCTTTGTGTGTGAACGGTTCCGATCGTCTTGCACACACGTCATGCACATATGTTATGTGCGAAGCTCGATGATATCATGTGTACGTGCGCATGCGCGAAAAGCGTCACGTGCATGTGTGTTGTATGCGAAGCCTCCGGATCCACATGTGTGTTGTATATGCGAAGCCTCCACACATGTGTTGCATGTGTTTTTGTTTGCAGGGATTTGAAATGCGATGGAGTTGCCAATATTTTGCCGAAACGTTGATTCATTTCCGTTTCGGCGAATGTTGGGCATACTACGCATATACATGTCCTATTTTTAGGGAAGGTCATGCCAAAATTTTCTTTTGGTATGCTAAGATATCCATTTTCTCTATATCCGCGAGCGACCATGGTCCGCATGATGAGCGAAGGCGTTGTGGCTAGGTTTTGAAAGCCGCGACGGACGAGATGATTAGAAATAACCAAAAGGAGATAAGATGTCCGTGTCGAAGATGCAAGCTAACGAGTCTTATGGACCCTAAAGCCGATATGGTGCGGGACCACCTTCTCATGCGTGGTTTCATGGATGGCTATCGGTGGGAAGGCGACGAAGATGATTATGAATTTGTCCATGGGAATTCAACAAGAAGTAAGGAAGGCCGAGGTGATCGGGATGTAGAAGATCTCGGGCATGATCAGGATGTAGAAGATCCCGGAGATGATGATGACCACAATGTAGGAGATCCTGGACCGGATGATGAGGAAGATCAAGATGGAGGTCATCATGACGATCATGAAGATGAAGACGATGAACCATCGTCGATGGACTGGGTGCAGGACCCTTATCTTCAAGAGCTGCTTCTCAAGCAGACGAGTAACGCAAGAGCTGCCGCCCGAGAGAAAGCCAAGATGGATCAAGCTGGAGGTAGACGCTGTTACTCCATTGTATGAAGGATGCAGGCCGGAGGATACCCGCCTGAAAGTAACGCTCATGGCTCGGGAGATGAAGGTAAAGCACAAAATGACCGACACATCCTTCAACGACAACATGTCATTTCGGCAGGAACGTCTTCCCAAAGGTAACACGTGTCCGACTAGTATAGAGGAGGCCAAGAAAATCGTGTGTCCTCTGGATTTACCGCATGTGAAATACCATGTGTGCTTGAACGATTGCATCATTTATCGGAACGAGCACGCAGAGTGTACCATATGTCCGGAGTGCGGCGTCGGTCGGTACAAGAAGGGGAAGAAAGCTCCTCGGAAGGTGGTGTGGTACTTTCCAATCACTCCTCGTCCGCAGCGGTATTTCGTGGATCCTAAGCAAGCAAAGCTAATGCGGCGGCACGCGGAGATGAGGAAGGGAGAAGATGACGCGAGATGATCCGAAGAAAAAGAAAAAGGACAGGATGTTGAGACACCCTTCGGATGCTAGCCGGTGGAATGCGTTGGACCTCGAGTACCCGGAATTTGGGGACGATCCTAGGAACATAAGGCTGGGCGCGAGCACCGATGGAGTCAATCCGTTTGGCGGTCGAGCAGCACGCATAGCACCTGGCCCGTGTTTGTGTGGATGTACAACCTCCCCCCTGGTTGTGCATGAAGAGGAAGTACATTCAAATGAGTATGCTAATTGAAGGGCCGAAACAACCAGGGAACGACATCAATCCGTATATGGGGCTTCGAAAGAGGAGCTAGCCACGCTATGGGACACGCACTGCCAATACGTGGGACGCCGCCGCGGAAGAATATTTCCCTATGAGAGCCTCAATGCTCACGACGGTGCACGACTTTCTCGGTTACGGATATGTCGCGGGGCAGGTGGTCCACGGATTCAATGCATGCGTAAGGTGCATGGACGACACAACGTACCGCCGGCTAGATAGAGATCCCGGGTCCTCGAAAACGGTGTTCATGGGACATCGAAGGTGGCTTCGCGAGGACGACCCATGGAGGAAACGCAAGGATCTGTTCGATGGTGAAGACGAACCCCGAAGACGGCCACGTACGAGAAGCGGCGAGCAAATAGACGAGCTATTGAAAAATTGGAAAGAGTGCCCACCGCCGGGAAAGAAGCGAAAGGCGCCGGAGCCGCTGCTTAAGGTATGGAAGACGAGGTCTGTTTTCTGGGACTTGCCGTCTCGGAAGATCCTCCGTGTGCCTCACAGCCTTGATGTCATGCACATCACGAAGAACGTGTGCGAGAGTACGCTTGGTACCCTCCCGAACATGCCGGAGAAGACCAAAGATGGGCCGAAAGCAAGGTACGACTTGCAATCAATTGGGATCGGGGAGGAGCTTCACGCGGGACGCCCTAATGATGATGATGACGATGACGATGATGAGGCGGAGGACACGCAAAGTCGTCGCAAGGGAAAAAATGCCAAAAAGATTGAATATTACTGCCCCCCGCGTGCTTCACTCTAAGTCAGAAGGAGATCGAGCAGTTTTTCGACTTGTCTCCTAGGAGTAAAACTTCCCTACGGTTACGCGGGGAAGATAAGCGAGTACCTAGACAAAGCGAAGCGAGAGGTTCGGCGGGATGAAGTCTCACGACCGTCACGTGCGATGACGCGGATACTTCCGGTTGCAATCCGTGGGATCATGGACGCGCACGTCCGGTGAAACGCTTTTGGCCTATGCAACTTTTTCGACGTCATCTCTCGGAAGTCCGTTGGCGTGAGGCAACTTAGAAGGCTACGAGGAAGAGATCGTGGTGATCTCGTGCGAGCTTGAGATGTACTTCCCGCCCGCTTTCTTCGACGTTATGGTGCATCTGCTGGTACATATCGTGGAGGATATCATCCAAGCGGGGCCGACGTTCCTGCACGGCATGATGCCGTTCGAAAGGATGAATGGTGTCATCAAAGGGTACGTTCGCAACGGGGCACGTCCGGACGGAAGCATAGCCAAGGGCTTTCGACCGAAGAGTGCATCTCCTTACGCACGAGTTATCTAGAAATCGAGAACCCCGTTGGCCTGCCCGTAAACGAGGCATCTCGGGAAGCTCGCTGGATGGGGTCACCGCGACGGTAGCCGCGAAATGCATGTCGACTTCAAGGGTCGAATCGCCGACTTTGAAAGAGCAAACCTAGTCGCGCTACAACACATAGACGTGGTCGATCCTTGGGTGGTAGAGCACAAAACCTTCATCGCAAAGACGTACGGTGATCGGGGCCAACGAGAGGACGGACGGAGATATAATCAAAGAGCACAACTCAACCTTCACGCGGTGGTTCAAGGACAAGATGCCGACGTACCCTATAGACGAGGATTCTTCTGCGAAAGAAAAACTCATATTCGCCTTGTCACGGGCGCCGAACACAACCTGATGACATTTCGGGCGTACGATATCAACGGCTACACATTCTACACCGAGGAAAAGGACATGAAGAGCGATTATCGAACTCCGGGGTAACGATGGAGTCCTACACCGGTGACGTCAAGCGGAGATACTACGGAAAGATCGAGGAGATCCGGGAGCTGAGCTACGCCGGAGAGAATGTGCCGATGTTCCGTGTCGAGTGGGCCAAGAACGTCATAAAAGAAGACCGGCATTTCACCACCATGGTTATACCCGAAGCCAAATCCAAGACAGCGGGCGCAAAGGTCACCGCGAAATATGAGCCATGGGTACTAGCTTCCCAAGTGGACCAATGCTTCTTCATTACCGACCCGCAAAAGCCCAGCCGTGTTGTCGTGAGGAGAGGCAAAAGGAGCATCATCGGAATGGATGGAGCCGCCAACGAGCTAGACTTTGACCGAGTACGGCGATCCGAAGATGGAAGATGACGACGACGATGATGAAGAACCATACACAACAAGAAGAAGCAGGACCACCCTACCTAAAGGCCGTCCATTCAAGAGAAGAAGTCTAGGAGTTCCGGGGCTAAATTATTCAACCGCGAGAAAGAAGGGCAAGAAGATTGTGAAAAGATAATTATGTATCATTTTCTTTTTTTTGAGATCAATTATGTATCATTTTCTTGTATGAATAATGGATGTCATATTGTTAATCTACACATTGTACCGATCAAAATAGACATATAATTTATATTTTTGGATATTCTACATAATTATAATTATTTATGCCTTTTATGTTGGTGTATTATGCTATTTATTATAGTATTAAATCAATTTAAAAAAAGGGAAAAAAATTGGGGCTGCCAGGGTTCGAACCTGGCCGGCCAGGGTTAACCAAACAGGGGACAGATAGCTAGCCACTGCGGTACGGTGCGGATCTTGTCAATAGTACGAGCCAAATTCTTTTTGACCCTATCCTAAAGTCGTAGTGGCGCACCCGTTGACAAGGGATTAACTTGTCAATGCCTATGGATTGTAGGCTAGGGTTTAGTTAGAAGTAGAGGGCAAGTAGATCTCGACTTCAAACTCCAGTTTCTCGATTCTATAATTTTCTCGGGTTCCAAACTGGACGTCGAGGTTGATCTTCCCCAATGGGTAACTTGGTTTCTCTGGTGTGATTCCGTGGAACCTTGTGTCTGTTGGCTTCAGGTTTGCTAAGGATATGTTCATCTTCCTCAATGTATCTGCATACATGAGGTTTAAGCTGCTGCCACCATCTATGAATACTCGAGAAACGTCAAATCCTGCGATAACTGCCGGCAGAATGAGTGCCGACCGCCCTGGTCGAGGAACTTGCTGCGGGTGGTCCGCTATGGTGAAGCCGATGTCTTGCCCCGACCAATTGAGGTACTCAACTCGTTGGTGGAGGCATTTTCTCCGCCATAAACACCTGTCGTGAGATTACTTTTGAGCTCTATTAGATGGCCTTCCCTTCGAATCATCGACACTCGCTCCGTTGGAGTTAGGATCAACATAGGGTGGTGGTGGCAGGTGCTGCCGCTATTCTGAGCTGGTGTTGATTGCCTTCTGTAATCGCGGGAGGTGGCGGTAGATGAACTTCGCTCCTAGGCTCCCGAGGGTTTCTCTGTGCTGCTCGTGCGTGAGCGTTTTCTGCACATCTGAACATTGCTTGGAAATTTCGACAATCTTTCTGCAGGTGTCCTGACTGTCTTTTCCCATTGCTCTGTCGAGGAAGAAGTGCATCTGGCACGGTCCGTTCAGCATTTCTTCGGGAGACATAAAAGGTCGTGGAAACCTTGGCCCACTATTTTGCCTCGTTACGGGAGTCGTCCCTATTATCGCCTCGCTGCTCATTGCTTCTCCGATAATCGTCTCCGTTGCTTGCTCCCGTATTTGACCGAAATCCTGCCGAAATTTGCCCCGGGGCGTCGTAATTCGGATACTGCCGAGGAAATCGTCGCCTCGTCCGATAATTTCGACCACGGTCCTCCTCTCGGCGACTGTGTCGTTTATTGTGGACAGCGTCTTCTCCGTCCGCCCATCTGTTTGCTATCTCCATCAACGCGGATACTCGTTTTTGGATTGGTCCTTCCCAAGTCCTCGACAAAATCTCCGCGCCTGATTCCTGCGACAAACGCATCTATTGCTCTCTCATCAGATATATTTTCTGCCGAGTTTTTTATGATGTTCCACCTTTGGATGTATTTCCTCATTGACTCATCTGGCTTTTGTCGACACGCCCTCAACTCTTCCAACGATGCAGGCTTCTTGCATGTGGATCTGAAGTTCTTGACGAAAACGTCCTCGAAACTTTCCCAGCTGTCGATGGATCCTGGCGGAAGTTTTTTGATCCAAGATCGTGCGGCTCCACTTAAGTGCACCTGAATACTTTGCATCGCTGTTGCTCTAGTTCCTCCAGTTAGCTTCACCGTCTCGAGGTAATCAATTAACCGAGTCCTCCGGGTCTTGCAGGCAGTCGAACGTTTTGAAGTGATCGGGTAACTTGAATCCCGAGGGGACTCGAGTTTTCGGACTCTTCTCGTGAAGCACCGTAGACCGCACATACCCTCGTCATTAAGCTCCGGGGACCGCCGATGGTCTCTTCTGCTTTCCCTTGCTCTGTCGACCCTTGCTTGCACTCCTGTGTCTCTTGCTCCACTTGGTCCTTCCGGAGCTGCCGCCGTTACTCGCTGCGGGTCGTGGACTATTTTGCCTTGCTCGCTCCTTCGGGAGGCGTTGCTACGAACGCTCGTCCCCATAGCTCCAACTCCTGCCAATGCCATGTTGTATAATGTTTCCCTTGGATCTCCCGGGGGTGGCTTGGATGCGAGGATGTAAGCTTGTGTCGCCATATACCCGACTTACGGTGTCCTAGGGATAATATTTCCTCTTGTATCTATCGACATAAAGGACATGTCGAGGTTTTGAACCAAGTACTCTCTGTCGCTTCGGGTATGTGTTGTAGCCTTGATCTTCCTCTCGTTCCGAGCCTCCCGTGGCTATCACCCGAAATTCTAGACTCGTCCACTTAGATCTGCCCTTCTCCTGCTGGATGCAGAAGCTGCCGCCTTTCTCTTGTTCAACTCAGTCTGTCTGTTTTTCTATTTCTCGGGCAGTTCGTGCGAGCATATATTGATAAGCTTGCAGTTCTTGAGCTGTAGCTGTTGTCGTCATTGGTTCCGAACCATCTATGGCTTTTGCCGCTCTATCCCAGGCTGCTCGTGGAAGTTGGACTCGACGCGTGGTGTGGGCCCGACATATTTAGTGCCCATACCTCTCCTTAGATCCGAGGGATCGACAAAAGGATTTCCCAATTGGTCGAAAGCCTCCGACGTTTCCTCTTGATCTTCGATAGCATAAATCCGATGATATTTTGTACTCAGATCTATGTTGGGTTCGGTGACATCATTGTTGAGATTGATGAAGACCTTGCCCCCTGTGAGAGATTTGTCGATGAAGTCGTAGCTGTCGACATCGCTTGAGCCATCGCTTATATATGAGTCCGCAGATGACCCAAACGATGCGTTGCTGAAGATCTTGGCGAGTTTCTCTCTTGCTCTGATGCTGACGTAGCGTGTTGCCGAAGTTTCTTCTTCTGACTCAGTTGACGATGCATAGCTTGAAAAGTCAGAATCGACCGCCGACGATCCCGACGAGATCGGAATTTCGACACGATACGATCCTTCCTTCTCGACGCGAAAGTGGAACCTTCCGAACGTCATCTCCAAGGGCTCCGCCAGATACGCATATGCATCCAAACGGGAGGGTGGGTGAGGAACAAAATCAACGGGACCGGTAGCGATCCGTTTACCTCGATCCATAGTGTTGCTTCCGGTTGACGATGTCGAAGATCTTGAACGTGCCATCGAGATCAGATCCTTACGCCTCTAATTCCCACGGACGGCGCCAATTGACAAGGGATTAACTTGTCAATGCCTATGGATTGTAGGCTAGGGTTTAGTTAGAAGTAGAGGGCAAGTAGATCTCGAAGGTTTCAGCCGAAAAGTACTCGACGAATATGAAAACTAGGGTTTGCGGACAATGATTCGATGATCTTCTCGTCCCTCGACCCCCCTTTATATAGGTGGAGCCGAGGGATTCGTGCTATACAAGGATTACGGAGTCCGGGATGGTTTCTAACTCATCCCGCCAGATTACAAATAACACTCCCTATTACAACTCTATCTTTTCCTTAAATACATCTTGGGCTCTCGAGTCTTCTTATTCTTCGGGTAGTGGGCCTTCAATAAACCCCGGGTACTATATTAGGCAGGCCCATTTGGGATGCCTATGTCACCCGTAGTGGTGCGCCATTGCTAAGCATCACTGTGGCGCACCCCTAGCAGTGCGCCATTGCTTAGGGGGGTCGGGGACTTAGCCATCCCGACCATCTCTTCTTCTCCCCATCCCCATTCCCCAATCGATCCTCTCCTCTCCGACGGCGGCCTCCTCTCCGACGCCACCTCCCCGGCGACACGAGCGACGCCCTCACCACCCTGGCGACGCCCTCCTCTCCGCCGGCGACGCCCATTCACCACTGCGCCCTCCTCTCCGCCGGCGACGCCCATTCACCACTTGCTCCTGGATCTCCGAAGCCACCTGCTCGCCCACTGCGCCCATTCCCCACCACTGCAACCTTCCCTTCTGCCTCGCGACGCCGCCCCTTCCCTCGATCTGCCTCGCGACGCCGCCCCGTCCCTCGATCCACCTCCCACCGGCGCCCCCTGAGCACGCCGCCACGCCCTCGACGCCACGCCGCGGAGCAGGATCACGAGGAGCACTCCGCCACGCCCTCGACAGCTGCCTCTCGCCTCGCCGCCCAAGTCCAGGACCAGGAGGAGGAGCACCACCAGGTGGAGGGCGACCTCATCCTCGACCTCGCCGCCGAGGAGCCGCACGCCCTCGACCTCTGACCGCCTCCAGCCACCATCACCGTCGCCGCAGGTGAGGCCCCTCTCCCCTCCCTCCCTCTCTAACCTAACTGGTGCACATACATTGTTCCTTTTTTGTTCAATTTAAGGGGAAAAAAGAACACAAACTCTACTTGTTGTAACTTTGTATGCTTCACTATGTGCTAGTCTATGCACCTTATGCAAACCAAATGAGGAATTTTGATTTCACAAAAGGTGGTTCTCCTTCTGCTGAGAGCAAATGTAGTTCTTTGTAGTTCATTGGAGTTCATAGGAATGCTCTCCGTAGTGTTGAATATGTCTATGCTATGTCTCTCGGTTATATGCATATCATAAAGGTAGCAGCATTTCCATTGATCTTGGACTCTTGGTAGTGTAGCAAGAAAGGAAGGGGGAAAATCATGGAAAATATCATGGAAAAGCTGCTGCTGCTGTTAGGTTGTTGCTTAGGTGCTGCTGCTGTTAGATGTTGCTTAGGTGCTGCTGCTGCTGTTAGGTTCACAATTGCTGCTACTGCTTAGGAGCGATGAGTGTTGTTGCTTAAAATTGATTTAGTAACTCACAAGTGAAATTTGAACACCTTGAACTGCAAGCCTGCTGCTTAGTAACTCACAATTGCATGCTATTAAGAGCATTGTTACATGTAAAGTACACTTGTTTATAAATCAAAACTCACAATCTTCCCATAGCCTATTGTTTATAAATCGAACTCGTGTCCGGATGTTCACATTTTTTGTAATTCAGTTTGCTCGACATTATTAGTAGTAAAATGAAATCACTTCGGATTGTTGTAAGCTCTGTAATCGAGTAGCAAAACTCTCTAATCACAATCTGTCACTTCTACAGATTTTCCAAGTTTTTTATTGGTAGCAACCATGCATTTCATGTTGGTTTAGCTTATAAGTGTTCAAAATGTTCTTACATGTTGTAACCCTAAAGATCTACTGGTAAATATGCTACATTATTTTCTTTTGGTTGAGGGATTGCTTGAAGTCTCCTCTAAATTAGTGTATGAAATCGTTATAGCTTCATCCAAGCTGGTTCTTTCATGTCCTGAAAGCACCAGGAGAGTAAGACCTCTTATAATTGATATTGCCCTATTGTACTTGTGAAGTTTTAGGCTTAATAACAGAAAGAAATAAGGAATTAATAGAGAGAACACCAAGTTAAAAACAATTTGAGATTTTTAAACCTGGGTACCTTACTCTGTCGAAAGCATACAAGTGTCTGTAGGCTTTCAAAACTAGAAGGCTGAAAAAATTGTTTGTGTTCTTGACATTTGGAGTATGTGTGTTTTGATTCCAGCCTCTGTACAAGTAACACCACAATTGTTTTCACTGAAATGAATAACCACCATTGTGTACTGTACATGTACACTCAAATATGAATAACCACCATTTTAGTTGCTAGGTTGATTGTTGCTGCTGCTAGGTTCTTAAAGTTACCGATTTGTTACTGATTTTTCTATTCATTTAATAGTTTACATCATCTTTCACAGCCCTTGAACAAGAGCACCCGACCGTCGCTGCCGCATCTTCCTCGACCCGGAGCAACAACTCACCTCTCGGAGACTCCACGCGACTCACGGTGAGCAACACCTCACCTCTCCCGGTCCCGATGGTGCTGATGGTGCTTGCTGCTGGTGCTCCTAGTGCTTGCTGCTACTAGTGCTTGCTACCGGTGCTGATGGTGCTTGATGTTGGTGCTCCCGGTGCTTGCTGCTGGTGCTACTAGTGCTTGCTGCTGGTGCTACTAGTGCTGATGGTGCTTGTCTGTTGGTGCTGATGGTGCTTGTTGCTGCTTGCTGCTGCTTGCTACTGCTGCTGGCTGCTAGCTGCTAGCTGCTTGTCGCTTGCTGCTTCTCGCTTGATGATGCTTGCTGCTTGCTGCTTGCTGTATCGCCCATGGTTAGCTGATGCATATGGTGTATATGAGGAACAATTGTATATGTGCCATGGTGCTCAGCTGGTGGATTGTTTTGCATGTGTATATGGTGACATATTCTTGTGCGAGGATCGACAGAGATGCCCATTATCGCCGAAATGTTGATTCATTTCCGTTTCGGCGAAAATGGGGAACTCATATGTCCATAGATTAGCATAGGTCATGCCCAATTTTGTTAGTGGAATGGATCGTAATATGGTTCAAAAATGTAAACATGTAGGATGGCCGGTCCCGGTGGCCGGCGAGGCGGTCGAGGCCGCGGTCCCGGGCGCCCCGCGGCCGGGGAAGGGGCCGCCGCGGTGGAGCAGCAAGGGCCCCACGGTCACCGTCACCTGCATCCTCCTCGTCTTCGCATGAGGAACGCTGCTTCGAGTTCCTCCTCCGCATCGACGACGACCCACTCGGCATCAAGAGGCTACCGGACAAGTTCGCCGAGTTCGTCGACGGCGTCGAGCCGGCGCACTTGCAGCTACGGGAGGCTAGCTGCAACTTCTGCCGCTGGTCCGTGGAGGTCCTGTTCGACGGGCGAGGGCAAGATGTACCTGCACACGGGGTGGGACAAGTTCGCCCGTGACCTCCACCTCGAGCCCGGCTGCCAGCTCACCTTCCTGTACGAGGGGGACGGCGAGATGATCGTCAAGGTGTTCGACGACACCGCCTGCCGTGTGCACTACCCCCACACCGGCGAATCCGGCTCGGACACCGATAGTTAGAACTTAGAGTGTTGTCAACTCTATCTTCGTTGCTTCGTGTTGTTTGAATTCTATATTAAATTGTATGAAGCTACGATGTTAGGTATGATGATGTTATGTCCAAATATCAATCTCTTGTGCATCCTACCTTGCCTCGCCGACACCATCCCGGGATGTTCATATTTGTTTGGACCAACAATGTATGAGGCCCTTGTCATTCCATTTGCTTTGGTATCTCAAAATGCCGATGATTAGAATGTTCGGTCAACCGTACACTCCGGGGTGTCGCTAGTGAGCCTGGTGTGATGGCACAAATATCAATCTCTTGTGCATCCTACCTGGCCTCACTAACGCCATCCCGGGATGTTCATATTTGTTTCGACCAACAATGTATGAGGCACTTATTCCATTTTGTCATTCCATTTGCTTTGAGATTTTCAAAATGCCGATGATTAAAATGCTTGGTCACCATACACTCAGGGGCGGTGTTAGTGAGCCTCGTGTGATTGCACAAATATCAATCTCTTGTGCATCCTACCTGGCTCGCTAACTCCGTCCCGGAATGTTAATATTTGTTTCGACCAACAATGTATGAGGCATTCCATTTAGTTCATACTAGCTACTTGTTTCTTATTTGAGTTGGCACTTCTTAATTGCATTGGCCGATGATTAGAATGGTTGGTCACTTGTACACTCCGTGGTGACGTAAGTGAGCCTGGTGTGATGGCACAAATATCCATGTCTTGTGCATCCTACCCGGCCTCGCTTACGCCATCACGGAATGTTAATATTTGTTTTGACCGACAAAGTATGAGGCCCTTGTCATTCTTCCATTTGCTTTGGTATCTCAAAATGCCGATGATTAGAATGTTGGTCACCTATACACTTGGGGGAGGGGTCAGTGAACCTGGTGCGATGACACAAGTATCAATCTCTTGTGCATCCTACTTGGTTTCACCGACGCCTTCTCTAAATGTTAATATTTGTTTGGACTGACAAAGTATGAGGCCCTTGTCATTCTTCCATTTGCTTTGGTATCTCAAAATGCCGATGATTAGAATGTTGGTCACCTATACACTTGGGGGAGGGGTAAGTGAACCTGGTGCGATGACACAAGTATCAATCTCTTGTGCATCCTACTTGGTTTCACTTACTCCGTCCCTAAATGTTAATATTTGTTCCGACCAACAATGTATGAGGCATGCCTTTTAGTTCATACTACTTGGATCGTTTTTGAGTTTGCTCTTATTCGTTGCAAACATCTATGAGCGTGCACTAATGTTTCTTTGGGTTGTGCATATGTACGCAGATATGACGTGGTATGTCGTGTACAAGGGCAAGGTTCCCGGAGTCTACAACGACCGGGAGGAGTGTCGGAGACAGGTTCACCGTTTTAGCGGTAACAGCTACAAAGGGTACACCACTAGAGCGGAGGCCGAAGACAGATACGCACGCTATCTGGCGGGAGAGAGGACGGAGCGGAGGAGGAACCGGATGAAGACCACTTTCATCGGGACGGTGCTAGTAGTGACTCTAGCTCTCTTCTATGTGATGCTAGTTTAGATGATCGACCTTGTGCCACTACTAGCTCATTTGTGACTTGTAACACCGTAACTTGCATTGTAACCTCTAATGTGAATGCTTGTGAATCATGTGGGGCTAATGTGAAGAACTATGTATGGATAAGCTGTGCTGTTGTTTATATGCTGTTATATATCCCGTATTGTGCTATTGTACTGTCATATACAACCTGTATAAATACCTGCCAAGATACAAAAAAAAATCGAAATCTTAGCAGTGGCGCACTAGTGGACCATCTGTGGCGCACTACCACTAAGTAGCAGTGGCGCACTGCTCTGGATCCAGTGGCGCACTGCCCTGTGATCCTCTCCGAGACTAGCAGTGGCGCACAAGGATAAGTAGCAGTGGCGCACGTCCTGGAGAGGGCAGTGGCGCACGTACTCACGCAGCAGTGGCGCACCTACTAGCTGGACCAGTGGCGCACGCAAGACGGTAGCGAGTGGCGCACCTCTTCTACACGGTGGTGGCGCACCGCCTCGACCAACGAGTGGCGCACCACTTTGGAGTAGTAGTGGCGCACGGGGGGAATGTCAATGGCGCACCAGGTAGTGCGCCACAGGTATCCAGGCTAGTAGTGGCGCACCCCTAGTGCGCCACTACTATGTGTTAGCAGTGGCGTGATAACAGTGGCGCACCACTAGTGCGCCACTGATGGCTATATGTGGTGCGCCACTGAAAGCCTTTTTCCTAGTAGTGCAAAGTTCCAAATGATAAATAACAGCCCCATCTTCTAGTACATTTACAACCGTCAGGCTTGATACTTCCAATCCAAATAATAGGTACATTATAGTAGCTATTTTTAAGAGGTTCTAGGTATATATCAAACCGAGAAGTATTGGAAAAGATCAATTCAAGTGAGACTTCAAGTGAACCAAGATACATGGGGTGATTTAGGCGATTTTTTTTCGGGGGGGGGGGGGGGGGGGGGGGGTGACGTTTGAGTTATTTGGTAGTGAGGCGTATGCGGTGACTTCATCAATCTTAAATCTCCACATATGTGGTAAAACGTTGTGTAAGTGTGATGGTGGTGATGTGCGTGTTTCTATGAGTCTACGTTGTATTCGGATTTTCCAAATAAATAATCATAATAATAATAATAATAATAATAATAATAATAATAATAATAATAATAACAATAATAATATGCATGTACAAGAGCCACATACAAACGGCACAAAAGATGTGCATGTTGTTGGACGATAAGAATCGACATGCTAGTGCTTATGAACAAATTTGCCCATGTCAACGTGTTAAAATGAACAAATCGATACTATACAACATGATGACGACGAGGGTCAGCAAATTAAAGAGAAAAGTTTGCAATTTTTACGAATATACATCGATAAGTCTTATATGAACAAAAAAAATTGATGGACACAACTAGGGTTTAAGCTAGGACACATAAATCACCAAGAGGCACGACAAATTTTACAACTCATTATTACCGGCGATGAGGGGGGTGGAGGAAGAGAATGTAAGGCCAAATGACATGTCATTTGTACTTTTATTTGGTTTTCAGTAGAAATAGTTTTTAAGAAGTTAATATACAATACATGACAAGAATGAGTGTAACAGAGAAGACTATGAACTAATACAAAAGGTCAAAAAAAACCTATAACATTGCCTGATGGTCACAAACTTTTGGGAATTTATTGTCGAGCACCGAAGTATTTCAGAACCCGTAATACCTTGCATAAGGAGGAAGTGTGGGAGAATAGTTTGTTAATAATTAATTACCAAGCAAAAGAAGCAAATAAGTGTTTACATTTTTCTATAGATAAAGGAGCATAGCCCCAGCCTTTGCATCCAAGAGATGCACATAGCTCTCTGCTTTATTAAATTATTCGCAATGACTTACAAGGGGAATACAAAAATCAACTTGAAGCCACCTTCCTAGCGACAACTCGCTATACCTACGATGAAGGGGGTCACCAAGAAGAAGGCCATACTCCCTGACGGTACACCAACGCATATCATCCAAAAAGCTAAACCCTGAGGGTGTGCCATTGCACACGTCGCAGAGTTCGCAACCGCCATTCATCTCGAACCCATCTCCAAGTGAGATCAACGCATTGACCGCGCCAGGCATGCCGTCGATGTCACCATGACGCCAGACAGTTCCACCATCCTGCACGCGTCCAGCAGTCCTCGCCCGTCTTCGATACCCCGCAGCTCCACGCCGCTGAGAATCATCGATGACAACGTGGTAGATGAACACCACTCCACCAAGGTCCACCTCTATCCAGCCGCTGCTCCGAAAACAATGCCCCAAGAGGTAGCGTGACGCAGGGAGCACCGTCATCGTCCGATCCAGGCTGGATCTTGGGTTTCCCCCGGAACATCACGAGTGCGACGTCGATGCCTTCAAGAAGGAAGCGACGCTTAACGCCGCCATCACCCGCCAATCGTGGCACGGTTTTCACCGATAGCCACGAGTCCCCAACTCGGCGAGAGCAAGCGGAGAGGCCAGCAAAGATGATGCCTTCGCAAAGGAACGACGCCAATAGCCGCCATCATCCGCCAAGAACGAAGTCAAGGCGCGGTTTTCACCAGTGGCCCCTTAACCTCTGGCTCGTCGTCGACTAGATCTTCATCGCCAGAGTCGACGGATTATGTGATCTGCCACCCTAGCACCGAGCCGACCTCCTCCGGCGAAGAAAGAAGCCACCACCACCAAACCCGGATCAGCCCGGGCATCCTTGGAGAAGCAGGGGTGGCCTGAGGAAGATTCCCGTAGGTGCACCCCACTCCGGTCGCTGCCACTCTGCTCCACCGCCAGTTGAAACGGGGGGACGGATCGCTGCCGCGCCCCCGATCTCCTGGCCGAGGGAAACCGCCGCCGCCGCACCGCACGGACTTTGCCTGGCGACGCCGAGGGCAACGGTGGCGGGAGGGTTGGGGGTGCTGAGGAGGCTGAGGGGAGGAGAGTGGTGGGCGCCCCGGCGTGGCACGGCGGCCGCCGCGCGGAGGCGGTAGGGTTAGGAGGATGCGAACAATAGATTGATGGGAAAAGCTAACTGAAGGCGCCGCACGCGTTGTGTCTCGTGCGACCTAAATAAGTGTTTACATGGTGCATTTTCTCTAGAGGGTTCTATCCAATTACTAAATCTCAAAGTTAATATGTTTTTTAAAAGGAGATTGAAATCTCTAGCCTCTATATACTTTTCAAAATTATATTATTCAATAAAGCCTCACAAAGTGAAGACATCGATCAATCAAAGCCACCTTCATGGTGATCTCTGTCACTAAACCTACAGTTTGCTGATCGGCGGCCATGATCACACACAATCTAATTCGGGTGCCAAACCAAGCTGCGCAACAACAATTCAAAAGAACAAACTAGTCAAGCAAACTTAAACGTTGCAAAAAAAAGTTCCATTTGTCCCTAAATAGTTGTCATAGATTCCGTGAATTTAAAACTGTTTTAGCCTATTAATTGATTAAATTCACGACAAGTATTTAGAGTTAGAGGGAATACTGTTGCAGATATTTCTAAGCTCAATTTTTTTGTTCATTCGAAGCCAAAGTGCCGTACCCAGCTCATTTTGCTCGACCGCGGTCTGCGGCCCAGTTACAGTTTTGTTTGGCCGGACTCGAATTCTTAACCAAACAGATAGGTTTACGCAATTGATTAGTACCACACGGCTCGGCTAAGCAAATTCCAAGCGGTTTATAAGCCTGTCCGTGCATCCAACGGGCACCACATGGCACATGTGGTCAGCTATCCAGTTGAATGGTTAATGGTATATGGAGTGGAGTGTGTTTGCACGCCTCAACTGGACTGGAGGTGGCTTCAGTCGATTATCACAAATCTGCACACGCACACCGACATGGTGTGAACAGCTAACGATGTTTTTTTACATCCACAATTCACAAGAAAAAAAGATCGAGGCGGATAACATGCTCATGGGCTGATGCCGGCGGTTATATCTCGGGCCGTGGCCCAATAGCTGCGGCCAGGTACTGGACAGAGTTAATTTCCGGCGTTGATTCCTTCGGTTTATTTAGTACCACACGGCTTAGCTAAGTATGTTTCCACCGGTTTATAAGGAGTTCACAGCGACGAAGCGTCACCACATGGTGTATGTGGTGAGCAACCTAAACAAACAAATATCCAGAAATTGATATGATATTGTGAGTGCTTGCAGCCCGCAGCGTCAAACTCGCAAATCTGCACACCGATATGGTGTGTTCAGCTATTTTTGAATTTAACTCTACAATCTGTGCACGGGTATGGTATTTTTACATTTTCTGCTTGCTTCTTGTCCTTTTTTCTTCTTGTATATAAGTTGTTTTCACCGTGAATGACTATTAATTTAAACTCGGATAGTATTGCCTTTTATCTGAAAAATCTGCACATCAACAGTAAGTTTGGCTATTTACTGCATTTTTAATATTTGACAGAAATGATAGCCTGCAAGTTATTTTTTCAATTTCCTACAAGTGCAATATTTTTTTATAGACCAACAAGGAAAATGATCAACTATTTTTTGTTAATTTTATATCGACAAAGAAAATGATAGTATCTATGCTCAAGACAAACGATTGGCTATTTTGTCTTTCTACATCCATCAAGACAAATGATATATAGTCTTCTACTTTGCCTGTTTCATAATTCTTGTTGTGATTATAGTTAATATTTAAAGTAAACCAACGGTAACAATTACAAAACGGAGGAACAGAAGGCTTTTACAACTTTCCACTAGTGAAACAATATTTTGTATTGTTTATACCAACAAGGCTATTGATCGGCTTTTTAAGTGTTTCGCAAGTGTGATTTTTTTTTCATTCAACAAAAAATGATTGTCCGCTCAGAATATATATTTTCACAAATGCATTGGTATTTTCTCTGAGATGGCCTATCCTGATTTGTATTCGCGTGGGAGCACACACGAAGACACGTGAAGTAGCACGCTGCACAATGTGACAAGTTGATGTCCCCTCTCTACGAGTCGCTTGGGCCCCGAGATAAGGCCGAGCACCGAATTATAGTGTAGTGCACCGTGCACGGACACATGCGCGGAGCCTATAAGTAGCTTCCGCCGTCCCAAATTAGTTGACGCGATTATTTTTATCTAAAATGAGTGAACCTAGGACTGAAAAACATATATATTGATCAAATCTAACCAAAACTCCATCAACTACATTTTAACCGAGATATTACAAATTAAGATTTCTAAGCGCAATGTTTTTTTAATGTATTTGAAGCCCAAGTGTACCACGAGACCAGGTGTACAAGAATTGTCGCACCCAGCTCATTTTGCTCCACCACGGCCCAGACACGGTGATGTTCTTGAGCCGGTCTCGAGTTCTTGACCAAAAGAAAGAAAAAAAAGTGAAAGGAAAAGGGCTTCATCCCTTCCTTCACGTTCTTCATTCTCCCCCTTGTCTTTCTTGCCCCAGTGGAAAGGAAAACAAAAGGCGAGCTGCCTCCGCTGTGAAGGGAAGGAAGGAGATAGCAGGGGCACGAGCGCAGCCAAAGCCATGGATGCTTCAGGTGTCAACCCGAGGCTGCTAGCGCTCATCGAGGTAACTACCACCTACCGTCCTAAAGCCTAGACCCGAACCCTAAATCTGCACCACTGTTGGGCTAACAGGGAACCCCCATGTTCTTCATTCTTGGTAGTGCTCGTCGATGCATTAGGGCATCAGTTCGCAGTGCAGCCTTCTTGTTATGTTTTTGCGATGTAATATCACATCGCAAAAATCTTTGCTTGGTTGATCATCCAAAATAGAGTTTGGACGGCGAATAGGCTCCAAAAGAGAGGATGGCCAAATTGTGGAACATGCAATCTTTGTAATCAAGCACAAGAATCTGCCTCTCATCTTCTTTTCAAATGTCGGTTCACCATTCGTGTGTGGTCAAGGGTGAAGAATTGGCTAGGACTACAAGACGTTAATCCCGCAACTTGGCGTACTATGAGGAATGTAAAGGAGTGGTGGAAGGAGGCGATTCACAAGCAAGAACAATCAAAGAAGGCCATGCACTAGTAGAAAAAGAGGCTGCCGTCCACCCCCATTAGTCGCCAAAATATAGGAACCGCGACTAAAGGGGTCTTTAGTCGCGGTTCGGGAGGCGAACCGCGACCAAAGGCCTGGGCCCAGGGCGCTCGGTGGCCAGCTGGGGCGCGGGAGGGGCTTTAGTCGCGGTTGGCCAGGCCAACCGGGACTAAAGCCCCACCCCCTATATGTACCGTTCAGCACACTCACTTAGCCATTTGGTGCCACTTCTCTTCACAATCTTCACAAGTGGGTGGTGGGTTTGATTTTGGTTCCTCTTATGCATACAAGGTGTTCGATGAAATGCCCGAGAGAAACATGATATGAAGTGTCTGAGCCACACTTGAGCTTTCTCATTTATTTTTCCTCGATCGCGGTTAGAAACTTGAAACTTTCATGTGTCATTGATAAAATATGCATGTGTGTAGTTCATTGTTTAATTTCTATTATTTGTAGCTAGTTAGTTTAACAAATGCATGATGGTTAATTATATATTTTATATAATAATAATGCAGATGAATCGGCAATGGATGTACGGTAACCGACTCTCCGGCGAGTTCACTACGGGTTTGAAAGGTTTCCTCGTAGTGGCTAATGCGAACAAGCAGGGGGATTTTGTTATATGTCCATGTGTTGGCTGTAAGAATTAGAAGGGTTACTCTTCCCCAAGAGAAGTTCACATGCACCTTCTTCGGCAGGGTTTCATGCCAAGCTATAATTGTTGGACCAAGCATGGAGAAAGAGGGGTTATAATGGAAGAAGATGAAGAAGGGGATGATATCATCGATGAAAACTATCTTGATCATTTCGGTGATACTTTCATGGAGGATGCTGAAGGTGGGGAAGGTGAAGGGGAAGGGGAAGGTGAAGAAGAGGCACGTGATGAGCCCGCTGATGATCTTGGTCGGACCATTGTTGATGCACGGAGAGGCTGCGAAACTGAAAAGGAGAGGAAGAATTTGGATCACATGTTAGAGGATCACAAAAAGTCGCTGTACCCCGGATGCGATAATGGTCTGAAAAAGCTGGGCTGCACACTGGATTTGCTGAAATGGAAGGCACAGGAAGGTCTATCTCGACTCGGGATTTGAAAATTTGTTGAAAATGATGAAGAATATGTTTCCAAAGAATAACGAGTTGCCCTCCGAGTACGTACGAAGCAAAGAAGGTTGTCCGCCCTCTAGGTTTAGAGGTTCCGAAGATACATGCATGCATTAACGACTGCATCATCTACCGCGGTGAATACGAGAATTTGAATGAATGCCCGGTATGCACTGCATTGCGTTATAAGATCAAAGGCGATGACCCTGGTGACGATGTTGAGGGCCAGAAACCCAGGAAGAGGGTTCCCGCCAAGGTGATGTGGTATGCTCCTATAATACAACGGTTGAAACGTCTGTTCAGGAACAAAGAGCATGCCAAGTTGTTGCGATGGCACAAAGAGGACCGTAAGTCGGACGGGGAGTTGAGACACCCCGCAGATGGAACGCAACGGAGAAACATCGACAGAGAGTTCAAAGATTTTGCAGCTGACGCAAGGAACATAAGATTTGGTCTAAGTACAGATGGCATGAATCCTTTTGGCGAGCAGAGCTCCAGCCATAGCACTCGGCCCGTGACTCTATGCATCTACAACCTTCCTCCTTGGTTGTGCATGAAACGGAAGTTCATTATGATGCCAGTGCTCATCCAAGGTCCGAAGCAACCCGGCAACGACATCGATGTGTACCTAAGGCCATTAGTTGATGAACTTTTACATTTGTGGAGCAGACCTGGTGTACGTGTGTGGGATGAGCACAGAGAAGAGGAATTTGACCTACGAGCATTGCTTTTCGTAACCATCAACGATTGGCCTGCTCTTAGTAACCTTTCGGGACAGACAAATAAGGGATACAATGCATGCACGCACTGCTTACATGAGACTGAAAGTGTGTATTTGCCAAATTGTAAGAAGAACGTGTACCTGGGGCATCGTCGATTTCTTCACCGACATCATAACGTAAGAAAGAAAGGCAAGCATTTCAACGGCAAGGAAGATCACTGGCCGAAACCTGCGGAACGTACTGGTGCGGAGGTATTTGATATGGTCAAGGATTTGAAAGTCATCTTTGAAAAGGGTCCTGGCGGACAATCAGTTCCACAGGGAGCTGACGGGCACGCACCCATGTGGAAGAAGAAATCTATATTTTGGGAGCTAGAATATTGGAAAGTCCTAGATGTCCGCTCTGCAATCGACGTGATGCATGTTACGAAGAATATTTGCGTGAACCTGCTAAGCTTCTTGGGCGTGTATGGGAGGACAAATGATACAAAGGAAGCACGGCAGGACCAGCAACGTTTGAAAGACCCTGATGACCGGCATCCGGAATGTTTCAAGGTCGTGCCAGCTACGCTCTTACCAAAGAAGAGAAGGTCATCTTTTTTGAATGCCTGAGCAGTATGAAGGCCCCGTCTGGATTCTCGTCGAATATAAAGGGAATAATAAACATGGCGGACAAAATGTTCCAAAACCTGAAGTCTCACGACTGCCACGTGATTATGATGTAATTGCTTCCGATTGCTTTGAGGGGGCTCCTACCGGAAAATGTTCGAGTAGCCATTGTGAAGCTATGTGCATTCCTCAATGCAATCTCTCAGAAGGTAATCAATCCGGAAGATCTACCACGGCTACGTAACGATGTGGTCCAATGTCTTGTCAGTTTCGAGTTGGTGTTCCCGCCATCCTTCTTCAATATTATGACGCACCTCCTGGTTCACCTAGTCGAAGAGATTTCCATCCTCGGTCCTGTATTTCTACACAATATGTTCCCCTTTGAGAGGTTCATGGGAGTATTAAAGAAATATATTCGTAACCGTGCTAGGCCAGAAGGAAGCATTGCCAAGGGCTATGGAAATGAGGAGGTAATTGAGTTTTGTGTTGACTTTGTTCCTGCTCTTAAGCCGATTGGTCTTTCTCGATCGCGGCACGAGGGGAGACTAAGTGGAAAAGGCACGATCGGAAGGAAATCAACGATATGTATGGACGGCCATTCTATGACTGAAGCACACCACACAGTTCTGACCAATTCCAGCTTGGTGGCTCCGTACTTTGAGAAACACAAGAATATTTTACGCTCGGACAACCCGGGAAAGCCTGAATCCTGGATTAGAAAGGCCCACATGGAGACTTTCGGCAGTTGGTTGAGAAAACATTTAATGAATGACAATCATGTTGGAGATCAACTGTACATGTTGGCCAAGACACCATCTTCGACTATAACGACTTTCCAAGGGTGCGAGATAAATGGGAATACATTTTACACGATCGCCCAAGATAAAAAGAGCACCAACCAAAATAGTGGTGTCCGCTTTGATGCAGCAACCGAGAATGGGCAAAAGGTCACATATTATGGTTAGATAGAGGAGATATGGGAACTTGACTATGGACCCTCCTTTAAGGTCCCTTTGTTCCGGTGCAAATGGTTCAAGCTAACAGGAGGTGGGGTAAAGGTGGACCAGCAATACGGAATGACAATGGTGGATTTCAACAATCTTGGTTACCTTGACGAACCATTCGTCCTAGCCAAAGATGTCGCTCAGGTTTTCTATGTGAAGGACATGAGTAGCAAACCGAGGAAACGAGAAAGATAAGAAAACGATCGGTACATCATGCGATGATCCAAAGCGCCACATTGTTCTTTAAGGGAAAAGAAACATCGTGGGAGTGGAGGACAAGACAGACATGTCATAAGATTATAATATGTTTGGTGAAATTCCGCCCTTCAAAGTGAACACCGACCCAAGCATTAAGTTAAATGATGAGGATGCTCCATGGATACAACACAATCGTAAGCAAGTAGGGACACAAGGGAAGAAATGATGTGTAATAATTTATTGTACCAAACTTTGTTGAATGGATCATGTGAATTATATTATCTGTGATGTGTTTGGTGTCCATTTTCGAATGATTTGATTGATTCGAGATACCACTGATGATACATGAAATTTGGAGTGACTTAGTCATACTCCTGCCTAGGCGTATAATATGCATACTCGTAGTCTTCATAGTCGCCGCCGTTGTACTGGTAGTCGCCGCCTTCTAAGTTGTCGTCGTCGTCGTCGCTGTCGTCGGGCGGCGCTCGTGGCTCGAACTGAGGGTAGCGCAGGCGAGGGATATCGCCGGCCGTGATGTAGTCCATGACGCTCTGTAGAGTCCGCCCGTACCACCATAGCCGACGGCCGGCCTCGTGGAAGTTCCCGGGAGGCGGACCGTCCTCCTCATACTCGGCGAGCGCCCTCTCACGCCGATTGATGAAGAAGGCGTCCCAAGTATGCTGGTTATCGGGATGCCGGCGGGGATTCATCCGCTGCTCCGGCGTGAGGTCGAGGTAGTAGTGGTTCGTGATGGCCGCCCGGCGCGCAGCACTCGAGGGACGGGAGGGACCGGCACGCCTCCCGCGCTTAGGCTCCGGCCCGGCGGGGACGCGCTAGCCCGGTGGGCAAGGGTAGTTCGAGGCGCAAAGCTCCTCCACCTGCTGGTAGGTTAGAGTGGGTACGGTGGAAGCCATGAGAGAGTGATGAGAGATTGTATAGATGTGATAATGCTGGCCAAGCCGGGCTACATATATGTAGTGAGAAATGACGGGAAAAATGGGAGCGGGAAGACAGGAGGCGGGAAGAAAGTGGCGGGAAGAAAGAGGCAGGAAGAAAGATGCGGGAAGAAAGAGGCGGGAAGACAAGGAAGAAAGAGGTGGGAAGAAAGAGACGGGAAGACAAGGAAGAAAGAGGCGGGAAGAGGGGCTGATCCGTGGGACTTAGCATCCAACGGCTCCGACCGTTTTAATCCAACGGATGAAAAAGGCCACGGATCAGCCCCGTGCCACACGTGTCGCTTCCCCGTGCCATGTGTCGCCACCGCTTCCACGTGCCTCGCCCCGCCGACGCCGTCGTGCGACGTGTAGCCGCGGCTTACACGTGTCATGACCCGTGTGCGCTATATAAAGCGTTGCGTGCATGCGCAACCACACGGCGCGGCTTATTGATATATTATTTGTATTTTTAAGATTTTAAATGATTTACTTTTATTTTTCTGAATTTATTGATATATTATTTGTATTTTTAAGATTTTAAAATGATTTAGTTTTATTTTTCTGAATTTATTGATATATTATTTGTATTTTTAAGATTTTAAAATGATTTACTTTTATTTTTCTGAATATATTGATATATTATTTGTATTTTTAAGATTTTAAAATGATTTACTTTTATTTTTCTGAATTTATTGATATATTATTTGTATTTTAAATTTTTTAAAATGATTTACTTTTATTTTTCTAAATTTATTGATATATTATTTCTATTTTTAAGATTTTAATGATTTACTTTTATTTTTCTGAATTTATTGATATATTATTTATATTTTTAAGATTTTAAAATGATTTACTTTTATTTTTTTGAATTTATTGATATATTATTTGTATTTTTAAGATTTTAAAATGATTTACTTTTATTTTTCTGAATTTATTGATATATTATTTGTATTTTTAAGATTTTAAAATGATTTACTTTTATTTTTCTGAATTTATTGATATATTATTTGTATTTTTAAAATTTTAAAATGATTTACTTTTATTTTTCTGAATTTATTGATATATTATTTGTATTTTTAAGATTTTAAAATGATTTACTTTTATTTTTCTGAATTTATTGATATATTATTTATATTTTTAAGATTTTAAAATGATTTACTTTTATTTTTCTGAATTTATTGATATATTATTTGTATTTTTAAGATTTTAAAATGATTTACTTTTATTTTTCTGAATTTATTGATATATTATTTGTATTTTTAAGATTTTAAAACGAAAGTATTTCGAAAAATACCCTTTAGTCGCGGTTGGCCTCGCCAACCGCGACTAAGGGTCTTTCCGCTCGGGAACCAAATTTCCGGCGAAAAAACCCTTTAGTCGCGGTTGGTGTGGCCAACCGCGACTAATGGTACCCCTTTAGTCGCGGTTTGCGACACCAACCGCGACTAAAGGGGGTCCCTATATATACGAGGGCGCGAACGGCCGCACCACTTCTTCATCTTCGCCGAACCGATCGATCTGAGAGCCACTGCAGCCGCGCCCTCGCCGTCGTCGCCCTCGTCGCTACCGTCGCCGCGCGCCCTCGTCGTCGCTGCCTTGTCGTTGCCGCCATCGCCGTCGCCTCCCTCGTCTCGTCTCGCCACGCACCCGTAAGAGAATCCCCAAATCCGCCGCGCCCCGTATGTCGCCGGCCGCGCTCGCCGTCGCCGCAGCCGCCACTCACATGTGCCGCGCCGCCGGCCAGTGTACACGGAGAGAGAGAAGGGGCGACGCGCCGCCGGCCAGAGAGAGAAGGGGCAACGCGCGCGGCTTTTCATAGGAATTTTATAAAAGTTGCAAAAATTCACAAACAGATGGTTTTGTAAAAGTTGCAAAAATGCACTTTCCCAAATCCTTTTCATACGAATTTTATATCCAAATTGATCAGAAAAACATGATCTACCCAACCATGAACTTAGTTTCAACTTTTGAACAACTAAAATTTGGTCACTTTCAAATCTGAATTAAAATTGATGAATGTTGCATAAATCATAACTTTCTTTCTACAACTTCAATTTGGACAATCTTTACATCTAAACTAGACCATGATAGCTCGCGTTGCTGCGCCCGTCCATCTTTTCAATATAACGATAGACATTTTTCCAAATAAAATGTGGCATTAAACATGCTAGAACACATTTTTTATTAGGAGGATAATACAAAGAAAAGTGCATCCGTGCACATATGTTAGTCACAGAATCTTTGATATCATAGTTGAAAAGATAAGAATATGTCATACCTGAATTTGAACATTTTTATTTAATGAATCTAGATCCTTACATGTAAATAACACATTCGAAATTGAATTAACCTCATGCACGCATTCCATTTTTTCCCATACTGCATGATAATTATACTTTAATCATGCTTGCTAGTGATAGTATTTTAAATCGAATGCAAGAAACAACAGGTGTTAATAAAGGTTAATTTATAAAAGAGGCATGTTTTCAAGAGACACACCTTCACTACTGCACGATTCCAAAATTGACATGGTCAACTGAAAATGAACCGGTGACATTGAAAGAATAAACAGTTTTTTTCAACCTATCTTTTGACATCCAGCAAGAGCTTGTCCAGGGAGGAGTATAACAAGCAGAAATCCCCATGCCTTGCAGAGTAAAATTAGTACACAATTAAGCGACATTTCGATTGATGAATGCAAATCTCAAGTGTTATGTACGACATTCACCCAGTTTGGAGAACGAGCACCTACCTGTGCCAGTTCATGTGCTTGTACATGAGTCCCTCCATCATCCCTCCTCAGTTGAATTCTGGGTTGCTCCATGGTGGATGCGGCATCAACCCCTAGTCAAGAGTTCAACCGTTCCTGGCATGGTAGGCATTGAAGACCAACATATAGCCAACAGAAGACATCCAGAAGAGAAAACGAACACGAATAGCACGAAGAGAAAACCTAGGCAAGAAAAATGGATGCCACATGAACCTTTTAGCTACTGATTTAGCCTTAGTTCACAAAAAAAAAATTTAGAACACAGTACAACGCAGACACTCGCAAATACGCACGTACAAACACCCGTATGAACCCACGCACGCACACCCTACCCCTATGAGCACCTTCAAGGGACTGAGCCGGCATATCTTGAGGTTGCGAAGTCACCACTGCCGCCTCGCTGTTGACGGACACTTCACCTAACACTGAAAGCATAGCGCCGGTTAAATCCTGAAATAAATCCATATAAATACAAACACCCATGCCAAGTCTAAACTGTGGATAGCACTGGATTGAACAGAACAAAACCAAGAGCTATTTAGTCGTTAGTACAAAGACCTTTTCAAAGCAAACAATCTGCAAATGATGTAGATTGAGCTCACGCATAATAAGCATGATGATTGTATCTGCATTGCATACCTCCTATAGTCATCGGAAAAGTAGATGTTGACCACTTGAGTAACCAAAAATATAATAGCTAATCAAAGGCATGTGAGTGTGCAAAAAAGTGCTGGTAAATGGACAAACATACATGTTCCCTATTGCATTCACAAAAAGTACTTAGACAATCACTATTGCAAAAATAAAATCTAGATAACATATGCACATGTGGCTGGGATTTAGTAGCTTCTCAATCTCAATGTAACAAGCCATAAAAATTACTGGTCTTGGCTCGCTTATGGACAGAACAGAATGTGACACCAAGGCGCCCCCACTACAATCTGATTACCTCTGCGCATTATACTGTACTGTTCATGTAATCTGTTTTTTTTTCGAAATGGAGGAAATATCGCCCCAGCTTCTGCATCAAAAGGATGCACACGGCTTTTTTATTAGATTATTCACGAAACCTTACAAGAAAAAATACAAAAGATCAAACTCGAAGTAACCTTACTATACCTACACTGGGATGAAGAGGGTGACAATACACCAACTCAAATCATCCAAAACTAAATGCCTTCTCAGACCGCCCAATAGCAGGTGAGAAACACATCCAGTCAAGCAGACTCTCAGTGCACGCCAACGCACACGCCACAGGAGTTGCTTCCGCCGTCTTCCTCAACTCCATCTTCAAGAGAGATCAACGCATTAATCTTGCAAGACCTGCTGACAACAAACATAGCATGAAAGATACATATACATAATCTAACCAAATACACATGGATACTAAAGCATGAAAACATAAGGCATGGCACTCCAAGCAGAATGAAAGATACATATACATAATCTAACCAATCACACGTACGTAAATACACATGGATACTAAAGCATGAAAACATAAGGCATGACACTCCAAGCAGAATAACTTGCCCGACAACTATAAGGAGCCACGTCAAGATATCCCCAATCCAATATATCAGCCCAGCTTTCAAGTGCTAGATTTTTCTGAACGAATTGAGCGGACCCAGGTCAAGATATCCCCAATCCAAAAAAAAAAAAAATCAACAACGAGCATATATTAATATCGAAGATACCAATTACACCCAGCCTCTGCAACAACGCATTGCCCTAGTGGCCTTACGGATGCACAGCAAAAAAAAGAATTACAGGAAAAAAGAAAAGTCACGCTACGGTAGTTTAAACATTGAAACAAAAGCACCAACACCACCAAAACAGCACCATAAGTCCAACTTCTTCAAAAGCGGCGCTTCCAAGAAGGAAACAGTGCACAGTGCTGTTGTCGCCCGATCAAAGATCCGGGTTTTCACCCTGAAGAAGGTCATCACTCTCAAAACAATGTCTTCAACAAGGCCATTTCCAGGTACAACCAATTAAGACCAGATCTTGGATTTTCACCCTGAAAGATAAGACTTTGGTCTTCTCCTGTGCAGTCGCCCCCACTTGCATGCCGCTACTCCAAGTCACGAAACACCAAGCCAACACCTCCTCGCTCCAAAGAACGGATCCTCCATTGCTAGTCCTCGGATCTCGGCCTTCATGACATTCTCTGCCAGCCCATGGAACGAGAACATACCCCATGATATTAACAGCTAGCAGAGCTTCGAAGCGCTCCCTCTGAAACCAAACGGCCAGAGTAAAACATGGGTGCGCACGACCGAGTCTCACCCGATCCAGCAGTCTCCAGGCGTGAATCGCCCATGGAAGATCGCCGGCGGCGCCTCCCGGAACCCGTCACTCTAGCCAGATCAATGGGGACACAGCTCTGGCAGATCAGCATCTTAACACAAAAAGGAATCCTAGGACCACCGCCTTTATTCAGGTCGCGCCCCCACGCCGGCGACCATCCCAGGCCGGCCAATGTTGCCGCCGGATACACCAAGCGCAGATCGCGTTGTCCGAAGACACCGCACACGCCCTGGGCACCACCGCAGTCGAACGCCAGCCCACCACCGGTGACATCAGCCGTCGCCGGCTTCCACGCCTCTCCACCTCGCCGCCGGAACGCGATGACAGATCGAAAGATCCAGCACCACCATCTGCAGGCCGACTCTCTCCGGCGAAGAAGAGAGCCGCCTCCACCGTCGAACCCAAGGCTACTTCCCCGGGCGACCTCGTGTAGCGGGAGAAGCCTGAGACCATCTCCACGCACCGGTGAGAGGCTTGGGGAAATGGCGCACCATGGGCCTGGCCGCCGCCCACCACCAGCCCCTGCCGGCGTGCTGTAGGGGGGAGCTGGCGGGAGGAGGGGGCCGCAGCGCAGAACACCGCCGCCCATCACCATCCGCGGCCCGCAAGCAGCGTCGAGGAGGAGGTGTCCCGTCCGCCGCCCGCCGCGCTTCAACGAGGAAGGGCCCCCGCCGCCGCCACGCCCCACGGTCTTTGCCCCGGCGGCGCTACCGACGGCGGTTAGGGTTGGGAGGGGTGCGGGAGAGAAATGTACGTGGAGCCTCCTGATCGCGAGCACGCGATACAACCTCCCATATCCCCAATCCAATATATCAGCCCAACCTCCAAGTCCAAGATTTTCATGAACGAATTGACCGGAGCCAGCATGCACTCCTTGCACAACATGCATGTAGAACAGCTAAGAGAAGGACGTGAACCCTAGCTCCTCGAGGATCTGCAGCCGGAGGGGAGAACAAGGCGACAATGCATGCACAAACACTTGAACTAAAAAATAGATGTAGGCAGTGCAGACTTAACGTACATCCAACTTTAGCACCCGGCGAGTGGCACACTTTAGTCACCATTAGTGGCTTCCACCAACTGACTCTTCACTGCTGGTTCTAACGCACCGGCAGATCGGCTTCAGTCAGTCACGACGCACCATTGAACACCTGCAGCGCCCCTCCTCATCTCTCTCCCGCAAGAAATAGAATAAAAACGGCAAGCTGCAGCCTGCAGGAGTTCGTACCTACCGGCTACCGTCCCTGTTTCTTCGGGAGTGGGACCGAGTCGCCGTTTCTTCGGTCCATCGCTGCCTTACTCGTCGGCGGCGCAGAACCTATAATCGAGCACACCGCTCGATAAAAACCTACACGAAACGAGAAGATGGAAGAAGCCTTTTTTTCTTATCTTGACCGGTACGTGAGGAAACCTGCCTAGGCCCGTTTGACAGTTTCGGGGCCCAACAAACCCGGTGCAGCCTAACTCAACGTCGGGAGTAGCAGCCCTGTAAACGAAAGCTGGCCTTTTTAACGACCGATCGATGTAACAGCCTGCTATTCGGGAATGCTGGCTGCCTGCACACCGTTAGATGTCGAGATCGAACGGCCAAAAACGTGAAAACTCCTAGCTAGTTCCATTTTACTGTTACTTAATGCATCAGCGAAACATGAGAAAATCAAATATCACCATGTCATGCATCATTGTCCGCATCCCTGGTTCGGCCAAATTAAAAGTGCAACTTCAACTAAATGTTATGTGTGGGTGTTTTTAATCGCCGCCGATTATGTGACTAAAAACGTCGATCGCCGCCGATTATGTAACAAAAAAGAAACACCGCCGCGCCCGCGCCTCCCTCGTCGATCGCCGCGCGCGCCGGCCAAGTTACATGCGGCGCCGCCCCCGGCCCCCCTTTCTCATCTTTTTTTTAATTAACTTAACAAAAAATTTAAACTCCGCCAACGCGCTCAACAACGTCCTCAATAAACGGGGAGCATCTCTGTAGTACGTGCCGATCACCCAGTCATGCCAAATAAACGGTCTCTCGGTCACGCGGTCACTGCGAGGCGAGGTCGATCGTCCGCATATACGCGTCCCCCTCTCGCCTCCCTCGTCGCCCTCTCTCTTTATATGTAGAAGAGATGTGATAATGCTGGCCAAGTCGTAGTCGGACTCCCCTTTTGCCACCGCCCTTCCGCCACCGCCACCGCCCCCTTCTTCACTTAATTAATTAGTTTTTACTACATGTTTTCAGGACTGACATATGGCGTACGATAGAGCTGACCCGATTATGGCCAACTATGATCCGGAAGCTGAAGAACATATAATGGGCCTCATAAACGGCGATGTTCTTTATGTGCTGACCGAACAAGATGAAGAAGAGGATGTCTCTTCTTATTTGAACCTTGACGGTGAAGATGAAGGTCGTCAGCGAGGTGATGACGATGGAGGTCAACCGTCGATAAACGACGATCTTCAATTGCAAGTAGCAACCACCTCCGGCGAGGTATATATATACATTGAGCCTCTGGTGATACAAACTTACTGATTTGAATAAATATGTGTACTAACGCGCGCGACTCTCTTTATTATTTTAGCCCTCGGCCGGATCGTCGAAACAATCGAGTACGTCGTCAAAGCGTGGCGCAACCAAGATGCTGAAACAAGGAGAAACATATACCATCGAGATTGTCAGTGCAACCGGCAAGCCGATGGAGCCCCAAAAGCACTCCACCAAGTTTATCAACCAATGCGGAGCCGTTGTTAGAGACAACGTCCCGATCACCGTCCAGGAGTGGAATGAGCCAAAGAAGGCACGTCTTGGTTTCAGTTTTGTCGACAAGAGAACAAAAAAAGATTGCTGGAAAAAGTTTATGGAACATTTCGTTCTACCTACGGAATACAACAGATTCGATGAATTCGATAACGAGATTCCGGGTGGACGTGAGAGGAGGAGGCTAGTCAAACAGTTCGCTCTTCATAAGATGGCTGACGCATTCCGGAAATTCAAGCAAAATCTAGCCCGTGACTATGTCAACAAGAACAAGACTCCGGATTTCAAAGGACAATATGAGAAACCGAAAGATGATTGGCCAGAATTTGTGAGGCAAAAGAAATCGGAGCAGTTCACTGAAATATTGAAAAAAAATAAGGAAAATGCGGCTAAGAAAGAGTACAATCATATTATGGGGCCAGGAGGGTACCGCCTTTCGGAGCCTAAGTGGGAGAAGATGGAGAAGGACCTGAGGGCGCGAGGAATCCCTCTAGGTACGAGAGGGATGGGACCCAAGGGCCAAAAGCTGGTGGTACGGGCATGGGGGATCGCTAGACCCGGAGACGAGGGTGTGTGTTCACCGGAAGAAAGCGTTTAAACCCACCCAAGCCCTTATTGACGCAATGAGGGATGCTCAAGAGGGGAAGATCAAGTTCAATAGAGAGAATGACGCGCTGACAAAAGCCCTCGGGAATCCTGAACACGGAGGACGTGTACGAAGCAAAGGCGCCATTCCGTGGTCCGTCGGGTTTTGCCAGGACGATGACCCGTACGGTTACAGAAGCCGTAAGAGAAAGACGGATCGGGATGCAGATTTTATGGGAAAGTTGGCATCGGAACTCCATGAGGTGAAGCAGATGGTGTATGAACTAGCAAAAGAAAGATCGGCTGCTGCAGGGCCGCATGAAGATCTCGGTAGCCATCAGCAGAGAAGCAGTGTGGCTTCCACGGAAGCCCCGCCTAGTGCTAATGCACCCTTGCTGGCCCCGGCTGGTGCTACCTCGGCTGGTGCTAATGCACCGACGATCGAGATTCCTGCACCGGAGTGAAAGATCGAGATGTCGCCTAGAGGGGGGGTGAATAGGCAATTACAAACTCTTTCGGATTTGTCTTGTAAGAATGCGGAATTAAACTAATGTTTAGTTTACAAGCACAAACCCTAAATATGCTAAGTTCAACTAAGTGTGACAATGGCAACTAGAGCTAAGCAAGATAGGCACAAGATATATGTAGCACAAGTGATAGCAAGATATATGTACTTCAAGCACGATGGCTATCACAAGGAAAGAGAGCTCGGGTATAGAAATAACCGAGGCACGCGGAGACGAGGATGTATTCCCGTGTTCCCTTGCTTTGCAACAAGGTACGTCACGTTTGGAGGAGTGGAGGTCCCACGAAGGATTCCCCGCGCCACGAAGGCTCACCCTATTCTCCGAACCACACCCACGAAGGATAATGGCCCTTTCCTTATGGTTAGCTTTTCCTCCGCTCCGGAGATGGCAAGCTCCACAACCACTTCACAAGCTCCACGAAGGAGAAGCCCGGGCCTCTTCACAATCTTCTTGAAGAGATCACCGGAGCACCAACCGCCAAGCCAACTAGGAGGTTTCCCTCCAAGAGTAACAAGCTCACGGTCTCTCACTCGAACTAATCGTGGTGGAGAGCTCAACACTATGCAATGATGCAAAGCAAGAACACCGGAGGTGTTCAAGTCCTTCACACTCAAATCCCACCAAAGCAACGAATGCTAGGATGAGATTGGAGAGGAAGAACAAGGGGGAAAGTCAACTAAAGACTCCAAGATCTAGATCCCAAGAGATTCCCTCACTTAGAGAAGAATTGGTTTGGTGGAAGTGTAGATCTAGATCTCCTCTCTCAAATCCTCAAATATGAGCAAGAATCATGGGGGGAAACAAGAGAGAGAGCAACTTCTTCAAATGCAACAATGGAGGTGAGAGAATAGGAAGAAGTGTCTTGCTCAAGGTGGAAGAAGAGCTATTTATAGCATGGGAGCAAGTATAACCGTTGGGGAAAAAGAACCATTAAAAACGTAGGAAAAACGGCCAGAAAAACGGCCCAGCCGGCTGCCGGAGCCGGTCGACCGGAGCGGCAGCCGGCCAGGCCGGTCAGCAGCCCGGTCGGACCGGCCCAGCAACCGGATCGGGGCTGCAGCCGCGGCCGGGCGGCGGACAAGCAAGGGGCGCGCGGGGGTGGGCAGCCCAGCTGGGCGAGGCAGGCGGCGGGCGAGCGGGCCGCATGGCCAGCGGCGGCCCAGAAGCGCGCGTGCGGCCAGGAGGGTAGGCCGCGGGCGGCGGCGGCCGTGTGGGCCGAGCGGCGGTGAGCGGCCCAGTGGCGCGCGGGCGAGCAGGCCAGCGAGGCCCCCGGTCGGACCGGGGCCTGTGCCGGGCAGGCCGGTCACGGACCGGGCCTGCGACCGGACTTGGGCCAAAAGGCCCCGGGAGGCGGCCCGGATGGCACCGGAGCCAGGTCCGGTCGGGAGCGGGTGGGCCGGTGGCCGGTCCGGTCAGACCGGCCGGTCTGCTGGCACTTTTCTTCTTTTTCCTTTTACCCTTTTTCCTTTTTCCTTTTTCTTTAATAACTAATGCTCCCGAACTCCGAATCGCATGAAACCAATTTTGTTTGGAAGATAACAACAAATGCTATCTTATGGAAAGTGAAAAACCAAGAATCTGTAGGAGGGGATTTTATCATGAATATAAAAGGTAGAACCTTATATCATGAATAACCTAGGTAAAATCACCCAACCTCGAAAACGCAATAGAAGATGCATGTGAACTCCGTTTTCGATGAACTTGGGCTTGTTGTAAAGCTAGCAACAAGCTCAAGAACCTCACACCGAGAAATACCAAGAAGCAATAAGGATATGCAAAGTATGCAAATGATTGAGCTCCCTAAGACGATGTGATCAAGTTACTCAACCGAAAGCCCCTCTTAATAGTGCGGCTATCTATCCTATAATCCGGTCTCCCAACAACCACCTTGAGACCGGTAAAAGGAAAACCTATCAAGGTCATACCTTTGCCTTGCGCATCCCGCTTGATCTTGATGATAACACTTCAAGCTCTACACAAGCCGGAATGCCACACTTGACCAATGTTGCTTCGTGAAGACTCACAAATGCTCCCCCATACACTATGATGGGAAAGCTCCATTGATGCACATCTTCACTAGTCCATTATCACCAAATGGACGGCAAGCTTTAAGCATGTGATCCACTTGAGATGCTCATCTTGAACTTGCCTAACTCAATCCTTGTATCTTCTCATACTCACATAAGATAGAGCATGGCTAATATTGAGTTCCACCATAAGAACTCCATCTTCATTTCTTCTTCTTGATCATATCACATATGTATCTTCATACCGATGATCTTGATGCCAATACACAAGATATACCTTTATCTTCATGGCATCCATACTTGAACCAACACATGGAGTACAAGTAGTACCTATGGAATATTCCTTCATATAAACTCAATGAAAACATTAGTCCATAGGGGTTGTCATTAATTACCAAAACCACACATAGGGGCAATGTACCCTTACAATCTCCCCCATTTTGGTAATTGATGACAACCACAATAAGAGGGTTTATATAATGAATATTAGAAACAAGTACGCAACTTATCCGAGGATAAGTTGTATACAAGAGGTTGTATTTGATATGGTCAAGTAACACAAAGCTACTAGCCCATATCAAAACCGGCTCTACTCACACAACTACAACAAATGCAAGAGATGTGAGTAGAACCAATATATATATAGAGAAAACTCCCCCACAATGTATGCACGTGTGATGAACATGAATTCATTGCATATATTGTCAAGATTATCCTTTGGGATAGTTTCCACTATATATATACAACCATGCAAGACATATAAATATGGAATGCATGAGAGGCAAAACACTTAAGCACAAACCAAACTTAAGTATAAAACCATTCCCTTAAACCCTCTAAACTTCTCCCCCATTGGCATCGATTGTCAAAATGGGTGAAAAATTTAGAAGGCCAATATAATGTGAGTTCCTCCCCAAAGTGTACACTTCTCATAATTTGAGTGGAATCAAGTGCACATATCCAATGATGAATACTTGAAGGAAATCAAACTATATTGAGGATCAAAGATTGCATAAAGATAACATGGTGAAGTGAGCTTCAACAAGTAAAGCAAGCAATCAAAGATCCAATTGGACAAACAAAGATATCATGATAAGAGAGATATAGTGCTTCTAAAAAATAAGAAAGCTCCCCAAGGTTCGTGCACAATTTATAATGTTTGCATTTGAATACAATATGCACAAACATGGAATCCTCACTCCCTATATATCATTTAGAACACAACTAAGATAAAGTGAATATGCTTATCAAGAACAACTTGAGTCCAACAATTACGAGATATGAGTGCATGAAGAAAAACAAATAAACCAAGCACTCATAAAACTTCTTTACCAACAACACTAAAATCAAAAGGATAAGAAGATGGTTGGCAAAGAACAAGGATATCAAGGTGATGGATTAGCCCTCTTATGTATATGAGTTTCTAAAGTGGACAAAGTGATCCATAAAGAGACATACACACATGAGAGGTTAATAAAGTAAATAAGACAAGATATCCAAGATGAAGTCATAGAATATACCAAAGGATGTTCGCTTAAAAAAGCACATATAGCCTATGGCTCCAATTTTCACTTATGGTATATGAATGAGCTTCAACCAAGTTAGATCTCAAAAAAAACATTACAACTAACAATAAGGGAAGTAGAGCTAGTTGGAGTGTTTTGAGAAAGGCAACAAGTATCACAAATACGGATTTATTTCACAAATTCATCAATATTGCACGCAAGAGCTCTTTGAGGAATTGATATGCAATAAATTGCTAGAGGGCATATTTGTGATAGGTGAATCATAAAATATGATATATATATATATATATAACCTATCATATGCATCTTCTCAAATTACTCAAATGTTCAATAAGAAATTTTACTTTTAAAAAGGGTTTTTCAAGAACCGCAATATTTTGAAATAAATAATTTCATGCCAAGATACAACCTACAAGAGGTTGGATGCTATATGAGAGTGCATGAATAAGATACTTGTTACCGAGATGGCAATGGCTTGATGTAGTAGATAAGAGTTCATCGATCATCCTAGCTTGACTCCAATTCTCATATGGTGACAACACCTTCCTTATAGATGAGACAAGCCTCCATTGCATCTCCAATGTAACTAAAACATCATTCAAGTACATATTGGTCCCCAAACTCATTGGGTCCAACATGGTTAGACTAACCACAATATATAGGACACACTCCATATAAACATGTGCATATTTAGATGAAGTTTGAATTTCATGCACATCTTAGCCATTTAGGATTTGATGGAGTATATCCTACATAATGGATCAAAAGAAAGCAAGCATGCTACAAGTATAAACAAATTACATATAAGCATGCACCAAAACCTTTAAAGATCCAAGAAAGATATACTTTGGACAAAATACCAAAAGAATTAGATAAGGCATAGAGGTGCCACAAAACAAATTTGTTGTCCAAGTTATATCTAAGAAGCAAATCACAAAAGATTTGTTCAACAAAGTTCAACAAATGAACTAAGAAGAAACCATTGAGCATAAAGGATGAAATAAAGCAAACATGCTCAAGGATTTATCTCATTCAAGCAAATAAATCATGTAAGAAAGAATGAGATAGCAAACTCCCCAAAAGAGCAAGGTTCAAACAAAATAAACCAAACCCTATACACTTTTCACAATGGCACAATGTACCTGTAAGGAAAAGGTTTGTCTTCCAAAACAAACACTTGATATGAATCAAGAGAATTTATCAAAACATTTTTCAAAGGGACAAGGAAGACACATGGGAGCAACAAAGATTTGTTGGAAGTAAAAATAAGGCAATAAGAAACAATCCAAGGTGAAGATGATCCAAAAATTCAACCACATACAAGGTTATCAATTGTCAAAGACAATGAGTATATTGGAAATAATTTCCGGTGGAGTATTGACAATGTTAGAAAGGATCAACTTCACAATAAAAGGCATAGGATAAGTATATAGAATTGAGCACTATGCACGGATGAAGATTCTTGATAGCTTCAACTAGTCACACAATCACGCACGGCAATGATTAGAATAACTTGAAGCAAACGGTGTCTCAAATAAGATATAGAGATATGTATTTGAGGAAAAACCGCACCAAGAATTTCATATTCAAACAAAAGGCCACAAGGTGAGTAATAAAATATTTTTATTAGGAATGGAGCTTGTTTGAGCAAACATGCCACCTAGGAACAAGATAATTAAGAGCATCAACTCTAAGTGGCATAACCTCATATGTTCACATTTTCTAGGCTTGTGATATGTACAAAACATATTACTCCCCCATAATGTGATAAAACATTTCTTCTAAATAAGAGGCAACTAACATTCAACTATAGATGATTAATGGATATTTAGAAATTGAATTTCTCATGAGTATGGCACACCACATAGTGACTAGATAATCTTGCAATATCAATACTAAGTGGTGGTACCCATGTACACACATTTTAAAGGAAGAGAGATGCACAAAGCATATCACTCCCCCAAAATGGGATGTTCCATTAATCACTTCAAAGAGAGCCAAATAAGATATCATCAAGATGCATTAGGCTCAAAACAATACACAAGTATATGATGAGTCAAACAAACATACTTGAATACACAAGATCGGCAAGTAAGACACAACACATACATACACATATTCGGTACAAAACCAAACATGCAAAGGGGCAAGTAACTTACAATATGAAGAGTTGAAGTATAAGTTACCGCAAAGAGGAACATTGGATATAAGATATAGATGATAATCCATATGACTTGGCTTGGTCAAAATATAATATATGAAGATCCCTTAATTCTTCATGAAGTAGCCAAGTCTCCAATGACCTCCACTTGTACCTATTGATCAAGTTTGAGATTGTTGGTCCCCAACCAAGTTGGGTCCTAAGAGATTAGTCACAATAGGCTTGGCAACCCAAATGGTTCTTTTCTTGAAACCACTTTGAGTTCCAACAAACTTGGCAAACACATTGCCATCCTTATCCTTCCCTAGAGAATAATCATCATCAACAATTATAGGGTTAGATAAGGTACCACCTAAGCAAGAAGAAGCAAAGTGCCCCTTCTCACGGCATAAGTAGCAAGTGTTCCCCTTTCTCTTCTTTATTGATTTCTTCTCTTGGGGAACGATATCTTGATTCTTCTTGGGAAGTGCCCTATCTTCAACTTGAGGTCGAGCATGAGCTTGACCTTGACCTTGTGGCCGTTTCCCTTGTTGTTTCTCACTCAAGTGCTTCTTCTTCTTCAATGGGCATGATCTAACATGATGCCCTTCAACCTTGCACTTGAAGCAAACCAACTTGGCCGGATCCTTGACTTTGTCTTGGCCCTTCTTCTTGTTGCTCTTGCTCTTGGACTTGTTCTTGTTATTGGAGTTGAATCCAAGTCCACTTTTGTCATTGGGGGATTGTTGCACACTTAGCATCTTGTCAAGTGCGGATTTCCCTTCATGACGCTTTTCCAAGTCTTTCTTCAAAGAAAGGACTTGAGCCTCGAGCTCTTTTATTTCCTCTACATGGTTAGTAGAAATACAAGTACTAGAGGAAGTAGAAGCTTCATTGTTAGAGCAACAAGGCAAAGTGAGTAATCCAACACAAGGTGTATCACTAGTTTGACTAGATGGATTACAAGGACTAGCACATGGCAATATAACATTTGTAGTAGAGATTGTGCTAACATCCATATGAGGCTCACAAGATGTTACCTTAGTGATACTTGCCTCATGAGCTAACTTTAGCCCATCATAGGAAATTAGAAGATCATCATGAGAGCTCGAGAGCTTTTTATGACTTTCTTCCAATTCCCTATAATTGCTAGTTAGCAACTCAAGTTGAGCCCTCAACTCAACATTCTCCTTTAAGATAGATGCTTCACAAGAATTAGAGTTAGTAGCACAAGCATCAACAATAGTTTTCTCATTTTCGTGCATATAGGATTCAATTTTTTGTGTAAGCATGAAATTAGCATGCTTCTCATCTTTTAGCTCATGCTTGAGGAGAGTGAATCTCATTTCCCCATTTTCAACATGGGACTCCAACTCCACTATGGTTTCCCTATATTTATTCAAGGTATCCATAGAGTGTTCGAGATAAGCACGAGCTTCTTTATTACCACGAAGAGAAGCATATACCATTCCCATATCATGCACCAAGATATTATGTTCTTCATCATTATCATCATCATCACTCTCATCATTAGAGGATGTGTTAGGAGTCAAAGTAGGAGATACCTTTGGTCCATTTGCCATAAGGCACATGTGCATACCGGAGGATGAAGATGAAGATATTCTTGAATCCTCATTTGAAATCATGTCTTGATCCATAGAGTATTCGGTTTCCTCTACAATGTTAGTCAACAAGCAACTAGAGGAAATAGAAACATTTTGATTATGGAAGCAAGACAAGGCAAGCATATCCTCATGAGATCTATGTAAGCAATTTACACATGATATGCAAGGACTATCAACACAAGCATGTAGATTATTTTCAATGCAAGATGTGTTTAAGTCCAAAGAGAAAACATTGCAATGAGATAGAGATGAAGAGTCATCACTATTGAGCACAATATCAACATTGCAATTTCCCTCACCACTCACCATATCATTACCTTGTGTCTTGCAACACGTTGGTGAAGTGGAAGAAGATGATGACTCATCACGGCCGGAGGTGGAAGCAACTTGGAGCTCTTCATGATGTGAAGAAGAAGAGAGCTCCTCGGAGTTACCACCGACCAAATGAGAAGTGGATCCACCAAACATTTCCTTAAGCTTGATCCACATCTCATGAGACGATTTTCGCTTTATATATATCAAGAACCTACGAAAATCGGGTCTCAAAGAGAATAAAAGCTCATTAGATACTTGAGCTTCAAGATGTAAGTTTTTCTCATCCTCTAAAGATAGATTTTGAGAATCCATCGGAGGAGAAAAACCGACATCTAGAAATTGCTCTATATGTGGACACAAGGTCCGAAGCTTACAAAGCAAGCAATTTCTCCACAAAAGATAATTTGTGCCATTAAAGACAATTGTGTCATTGTGCACTAAATTACTAGCCGACATCTTTACTCTCAAGGCGGTGAAGCCTAAAACAAGGAGAGACCTTGCTCGATACCAATTGAAAGATCGAGATGTCGCCTAGAGGGGGGGTGAATAGGCAATTACAAACTCTTTCGGATTTGTCTTGTAAGAATGCGGAATTAAACTAATGTTTAGTTTACAAGCACAAACCCTAAATATGCTAAGTTCAACTAAGTGTGACAATGGCAACTAGAGCTAAGCAAGATAGGCACAAGATATATGTAGCACAAGTGATAGCAAGATATATGTACTTCAAGCACGATGGCTATCACAAGGAAAGAGAGCTCGGGTATAGAAATAACCGAGGCACGCGGAGACGAGGATGTATTCCCGTGTTCCCTTGCTTTGCAACAAGGTACGTCACGTTTGGAGGAGTGGAGGTCCCACGAAGGATTCCCCGCGCCACGAAGGCTCACCCTATTCTCCGAACCACACCCACGAAGGATAATGGCCCTTTCCTTATGGTTAGCTTTTCCTCCGCTCCGGAGATGGCAAGCTCCACAACCACTTCACAAGCTCCACGAAGGAGAAGCACGGACCTCTTCACAATCTTCTTGAAGAGATCACCGGAGCACCAACCGCCAAGCCAACTAGGAGGTTTCCCTCCAAGAGTAACAAGCTCACGGTCTCTCACTCGAACTAATCGTGGTGGAGAGCTCAACACTATGCAATGATGCAAAGCAAGAACACCGGAGGTGTTCAAGTCCTTCACACTCAAATCCCACCAAAGCAACGAATGCTAGGATGAGATTGGAGAGGAAGAACAAGGGGGAAAGTCAACTAAAGACTCCAAGATCTAGATCCCAAGAGATTCCCTCACTTAGAGAAGAATTGGTTTGGTGGAAGTGTAGATCTAGATCTCCTCTCTCAAATCCTCAAATATGAGCAAGAATCATGGGGGGAAACAAGAGAGAGAGCAACTTCTTCAAATGCAACAATGGAGGTGAGAGAATAGGAAGAAGTGTCTTGCTCAAGGTGGAAGAAGAGCTATTTATAGCATGGGAGCAAGTATAACCGTTGGGGAAAAAGAACCATTAAAAACGTAGGAAAAACGGCCAGAAAAACGGCCCAGCCGGCTGCCAGGCCGGTCGACCGGAGCAGCAGCCGGCCAGGCCGGTCGGCAGCCCGGTCGGACCGGCCCAAGAACCGGACTGGGCCGAGCCGCGCCGGGCGGCGGACAAGCAAGGGGCGCGCGGGGGTGGGCAGCCCAGCTCGGGCGAGGCAGGCGGCGGGCGAGCGGGCCGCATGGCCGCCGGCGGCCCGGGAGCGCGCGTGCGGCCAGGAGGGTAGGCCGCGGGCGGCGGCGGCCGTGTGGGCCGAGCGGCGGTGAGCGGCCCGGTGGCGCGCGGCGAGCAGGCCGGCCGAGGCCCCCGGTTGGACCGGGGCTCGTGCCGGGCAGGCCGGTCACGGACCGGGCCTGCGACCGGACTTGGGCCAAAAGGCCCCGGGAGGCGGCCCGGATGGCACCGGAGCCAGGTCCGGTCGGGACCGGGTGGGCCGGTGGCCGGTCCGGTCAGACCGGCCGGTCCGCTGGCACTTTTCTTCTTTTTCCTTTTACCCTTTTTCCTTTTTCCTTTTTCTTTAATAACTAATGCTCCCGAACTCCGAATCGCATGAAACCAATTTTGTTTGGAAGATAACAACAAATGCTATCTTATGGAAAGTGAAAAACCAAGAATCTGTAGGAGGGGATTTTATCATGAATATAAAAGGTAGAACCTTATATCATGAATAACCGGTAAAATCACCCAACCTCGAAAACGCAATAGAAGATGCATGTGAACTCCGTTTTCGATGAACTTGGGCTTGTTGTAAAGCTAGCAACAAGCTCAAGAACCTCACACCGAGAAATACCAAGAAGCAATAAGGATATGCAAAGTATGCAAATGATTGAGCTCCCTAAGACGATGTGATCAAGTTACTCAACCGAAAGCCCCTCTTAATAGTGCGGCTATCTATCCTATAATCCGGTCTCCCAACAACCACCTTGAGACCGGTAAAAGGAAAACCTATCAAGGTCATACCTTTGCCTTGCGCATCCCGCTTGATCTTGATGATAACACTTCAAGCTCTACACAAGCCGGAATGCCACACTTGACCAATGTTGCTTCGTGAAGACTCACAAATGCTCCCCCATACACTATGATGGGAAAGCTCCATTGATGCACATCTTCACTAGTCCATTATCACCAAATGGACGGCAAGCTTCAAGCATGTGATCCACTTGAGATGCTCATCTTGAACTTGCCCAACTCAATCCTTGTATCTTCTCATACTCACATAAGATAGAGCATGGCTAATATTGAGTTCCACATAAGAACTCCATCTTCATTTCTTCTTCTTGATCATATCACATATGTATCTTCATACCGATGATCTTGATGCCAATACACAAGATATACCTTTATCTTCATGGCATCCATACTTGAATCCAACACATGGAGTACAAGTAGTACCTATGGAATATTCCTTCATATAAACTCAATGAAAACATTAGTCCATAGGGGTTGTCATTAATTACCAAAACCACACATAGGGGCAATGTACCCTTACACGGAGCCTCACTACCCCGTGGATGATGTAAAGGAGATGAAAGAATGTGATCTGCATTTTCCAGTGGGGGGCATATGTTCCACGAAGGTAGCTAGCGACAGTGCTTTACCATGTACACCTGGAGCACTCCACCACAATAACCCCATTGAAGATGGCTATGCTCGTGTCACGGTGGAAGAAATAGTCCAAGGGTTTGAGGAGCTGGAGATTGACATTGCTACACCCGAAGGGGAGAGAAGACTTGGAGATGTCAAGCGCCAGTTCATTCTATGGAAAAAGAAGTACATAGTGTTTCCAGGCGAGGCGCCAAGGCTAACAAGTCCACCCCCCTCCGGTGGTGGTGGCGGTGGTGGTGGTGGTGGTGCTTCACCTACACCTCCTTCACGTCAGCCGACGCCGCCCTCCAATTCACCTCCGACGGGTAAGCAGACGCCGCCCCCCAGTCCGCCTCGGGCTGGTAAGCAGACGCCGCCCCCCAATCCACCTCCGGCGAAGAAGGAGAAGCAGTCCTGGACTATTAACCCGGACCCTTATGTACCTAAAACCACAAAGGTACCAGAGCCATCACTAAAGCCTCTCCCCACAAGGCCTTGGGAACGTAGTGCCGAGGAAGTCGACGCGGCCGCGGCTGCTCATCATGAGAAATGGAGGGCGGAATCGAAGGCAAAAAGAGAGCCCGAGCCCAAGCCAGTATTTTCTGAGAAGGAAAAGAAGTGGGCTAAGTCATTTTTGAGCACACCGTCCCAAGCCGCGAAGAATATGCCTGACGACTATGCACGTGAACTTCGTAGGCAAGCACTCATGTTGAAGGAGAAGAAAGACTTGGCGGAGAAGCAGGAGAAGAAAGCCTTGGAGAAGGCCGAGAAAGAATTAGAAAGTAAAAAAAGCGGGAAACGAGTTGCCCAGCTCGGGGAACAAAGTAAACAATCGATCCCCCCGCTCATAGTGAAAGCCGCCAGTCCGGATGCTGAACTAATGGACCCCACATTCATAGCAGCTGCGGCAGCACAGGGAATGACTGTAACGGGTGCCAGAGAACAAGCGGCCCAGATCGGTATGACTCTTTGTGCAGTGTTAGGCCTTGAGGAGGCGCCAATAAGTGAGGTAGCCATTACATATGTGCCGAATGGGCCTCTCGTCGAGCTTGCGCAGGAAGAGGATCTACCTCCACAAATGAAAAATCTGCTACGTTGGTACAAGGGTTACATAAAAACTAACGCCGGCAAAGAATATATTTATGCGGAAGTTAGACATGAGCATCACTTCAAACATTACTATGTAACAGTTCATCTGAGTAAATTGTTCCAGCTGTTCAATCTGCGCGAGCTCGACAAATCTATCATCAGTTGCTACGTTCTGTAAGTGATTTATTTCTACCCCATCTCGTTCATTGCCTGCACTATATATATATTGTCCTAACTATATTGTTGAAAGTATAGAGATGGTAAACCTAGAGGGGGGGTGAATAGGTTTCTACAGATTTTAATTCTTTCTTTGCAATATTAGGCTTTGCGGAATATAAAGGTGAGCCTAATGCAAACTAGGTGAAACAACCTATATGAGGATACAACTAACTCGAGCATGAAGGCTCTCACAGGCAGTTAAAACACAAGTAAGGAGTTCGGTTAGAGATAACCGATAGCACGCGGAGACGAGGATGTATTCCCGTGTTCCCTTCCTTTGCAAGAAGGTACATCACGTTTGGAGGGGTGGAGGTCCCACGAAGAAATCCCCACGCCACGAAGGCTCACCCTATTCTCCGGAGCCTATCCCACGAAGGAATAGCTCACTCACTTGTGGTAGACTTTGAGGTAGCCTCCAAACCTTCACAATCTTTCCCGGAGCAAATCCACAGCCCGGAGCAAATCCACAATCCGGTCAGACCAACCTGAACCAAAGTGTACCGGGAACCAACCTGAGGTTGGGTGGTTAGAAGGGTGGTTGTACCCCTAGCCCACCAGAGTTCAAACCCCAGGTTTGACATGTGTGTGTCTCATAAAGGCGGGATATTCTTTCAGTGGGAGGCGACGTTCCCGTCGACAGCGAGGCGCCTGTGGTGATTTCGTCAATTTCAAGATCTAATCCGCCGGCTCGGTCTTTCGGAGGTGCTTATAGGGGTAGAGTATGCGTGTGTGCGTTCATAGGGGTGAGTGTATGCGCGTGTATGTGAGCGCCTGCATTTGTAATGTGTTTCTCAAAAAAAAAAAATGCCAAAGTGTACCACGAGCCGGGGTGTATACGAATTATCGCACCCGGCTCATTCTGCTCGACGGTCCGCAGCCCAGACGCAGTTTTGTTCTTGGGCCGGACTCGAGTTCTCAGCCAAACAGATAGCTTCACGCTATCTTCTCAAAAAAAAAAAAGATAGCTTCACGCTCGATTAGTACCACACGGCTCGGCTAAGCAAATTTCGACCGGTTTATAACCGGGTCCGTGCATCCAACGAGCACCACATGGCACATGTGGTTAGCTACACAAAATCTGAATCGTTAATGGTATATTTGGAGTGGAGTGTGCATGCACGCATCATCTGGGACTGGAGGTGGCTTCAGTCGATTATCACAAATCTGCACACGCACACCGACATGGTTTGAACAGCTAACGATTTTTTTACATTCAGAATTCACAGAAAAAAAAACGGATGGAGGCCGATAGCATGCACATGGGCTGATGCCGGCGGTTATATTTCGGGCCGTGGCCCAATAGCTGCACGGTACTGGCCAGCGTTTCCGACGTTGATTCCTTTGGTTTGTTTAGTACCACACGGCTTAGCTAAGTATGTTTGTACCGGTTTATAAGGAGTTCACAGCGAGGAAGAGTCACCACATGGTGTATGTGGTGAGCAACCTAAACAAACAAATATCAACATAGAGATATGATATGTGAGTGCTTGCAGTCCGCAGCGTCAAACTCGCAAATCTGCACACCGAAATGGTGTGTTCAGCAATTTTTGAATTTAACTCTACAATCTGTACACGGATATGGTATTTTTACATTTTCTGCTTGCTTCTTGTCCTTTTCTCTTCTTGTATATAAGTTGTTTTTCACCGTGAATGACTATTAATTTAAACTCGGATAGTGTTGCCTTTTCTCTGAAAAATCTGCACATCAACAGTAAGTTTGGCTATTTACCGCATTTTCAATATTTGACGGAAATGATAGTTATTCTGCCTTTGCTTGCAAGCGTCGCCGACGATGCGATTTACCGAATTTTTAATATTTGACGGAAATGATAGTTATTCTGCCTTTGCTTGCAAGCGTCGCCGACGATGCGATTTACCGCATTTTTAATATTTGACGGAAATGATAGTTATTTTGCCTTTGCTTGCAAGCGTCGCCGACGATGCATCTATACATCGGTACCGGCCCTCTGCATACGTATGAATCTGAAAATTTCAGCACACGTATGAGGTATGATACACTGGTGTGGCAAACTGGCAAGATTACTATTTTCTTCTAGTTTCTGAAAATATGTCGGTACTAGTCTATGTGAAGGGACCTGCAGGTGACAGCTAATAAGTCTAGTGTTGCTTTTTAATTTTGACTATCTGTATATTAGTATTAGTTATATATTTATACCTCTTTTCACGCCCCTAAATATGAAATTCAGATAGATACGACAAGCCAAGGCTCTGCTGAAAAAATAACTAATGAAACACCACATGAAGAAAATTTACTCCACAATTTGAACACTAATGGAGTGGTTAGGTTGGGATCCTGGGTAGAAACTAGTGAGAAACAATTTCGACATCTCTTGAACTGTCTACTTTTATAATTAATATAAATAAATTCGACACCACTATCGGTTACCTTTGAAGTTTTTACACAAGAATGTCAATGATAGCTACATTTTCTGTTTGGCATCTGTTTCATACACATGGAGTTGTAGGATGACAGCTAGGCCTGCTGTCTTAGTGGTACCAAACTAATAGTTTGAAGGGGGGGGGGAAGTACAGGGTGCGTGCATTCTAGACAAGTGGTTTTCGTTTGGCATTCATTTTGTGGAGTTGCCCGAGGCCAAGGACCTTCAAGTTTGAAAACTTTTGGGCTAGGGTGCCCGACTTCATTCATACCGTGCAAGCCGCTTGGGACGAACCCTCCGATCATATTGAGCCCTACCATATTCTTCACCACAAGCTTCAATCCACGGGAAAGCGCCTTACCGCTTGGAGTCGTGGGCTTTTCTCAAATTCCAAAGTCCTTTTCCATGCCGCCCTTCTCCTCATCCTCCACTTCGACATCGCCCAAGAGTCAAGGACATTAGCCATGGAGGAGCATGAGTTTCGGAGTTGCCTTAAGAGGAGGGTCACGAGCTTAGCCTTGATTGAGAGAGCAAGGAACAAGCAATGTGCACGTATCGCAAACATAAAAGAGGAGACGCAAACACAAAGTTTTTCCATTTGAGAGTTAATGCCCGTAGATGGAAAAACCACATCCATCGCATCAAACATAACAACGGTTGGATCACCAATCATGAGCATAAGGAAGCGATCGTCCTCTCACACTTCTCCTCGGTCATGGGAAGGGGAGAAGCTAGGAAATGTGATTTCAATTGGGATGGCATTGTCTTTGAAAATCCGTCCTTGCAACACCTTGGGGAGCCTTTCACCGAGGAGGAAGTGCTCCATGCCATAAAGAAATTTCCGGGTGACAAAGCACCCGGGCCGGATGGGTTTACGGGCATATTCTTCAAAAGGTGTTGGGACGTGGTCAAAACGGATCTTATGCGGGTGATTCACCAATTTGGTAACCTCCATGTGTCAAACTTGCATTGGCTCAACTCCGCAAATGTGGTCCTCTTGCCAAAAAAGGATGGTGCCGAGAAGATTTCCGACTTTAGACCGATTAGTCTAATCCATTCCATCGCAAAAATTATAACAAAAGTGCTTGCCATTCGCCTTGGACCGTCCATGAATGAGCTCATCTCAAATGCCCAAAGTGCTTTCATCAGAAGAAGAAGTATACATGACAACTTTCTCTATGTCAAAAACATGGCTACAAGATTGCATAAGAACAAGAACCCGAGTCTCCTCTTCAAACTTGACATCCGCAAAGCCTTCGACTCCCTAAGGTGGGATTACTTGATTGACCTCCTCCAACGGAGGGGCTTCCCGAGTGCTTTCCGTAATTGGATTACCGCCCTCCTCGTCACTTCTTCTTCCCGGGTCCTTCTCAATGGTGTGGCCGGCCCTCCCATCTCTCATGGCCGCGGGCTCCGGCAAGGGATCCCCTCTCACCTTTGCTCTTCAACCTTGGAATTGACCCGTTGCAACAAGTGCTTGACATTGCCACCGCCCACGGCCTTCTTCACAAAGTTAGGAGACGGGGACCCATTTTGCGCACTTCCCTCTACGCCGACGATGCGATCATTTTCCTTGCGCCCTTAAGAGAAGATATCCGCAACCTTGCATGCATCCTTAAGGCTTTTGGAGAGGTCACCGGCCTTTGCACTAACTTCCAAAAGAGTTCCGTTGTTCCTATTCATTGTCATGGTGTTGCCTTGGATGATATACTTGAAGATCTTCCGATTCGTAGAGAAAAATTTCCTATCAAATACCTCGGACTTCCACTATCGGTGTGGCAATTGAAGAATGTGGATTTTCAACCTCTAATTGATAAGATGGCCGGGAAAATTCCAACTTGGGATGGCAAATTCATTAACATGGCCGGTCGAACCGCTCTTGTCAAGTCCGTCATTGCCTCCCAAGCGATCTATCACCTAACTCCCCTTGTCATTCCGCCTCCCGTTCTTGACAACATGAAGAAGATTGAGAGAGCCTTTCTTTGGACGGCAACCGACAAAGTCACGGGAGGGCAATGCAAAGTCAACTGGGAGACGGTTTGCCGCCCCAAAGATCTTCGGGGGCTTGGAGTGCTTAATGTTGAGAAATTCGCAAGAGCCCTTAGATTGCGGTGGCCTTGGTTAGAATGGACGGACCCGGCCAAGATTTGGGTTGGCTTGGGAAATCCTTGCACGGAGGTGGACATGGACCTTTTCTATGCTTCCACAAATATCGTTGTGGGAAATGGGAAGAAGACGAAGTTTTGGGACGCCCTTGGCTTAATGGCTTGAAACCTAAAGACCTCGCCCCTCTCATCTATGTGGAGTCTAAGGGAAAGAATTGGACGATCAACAAAGGCTACAAAAAATGATGCTTGGATTGGCATGATCCATATTGAAGGAGATCTCACCTTTGCTCACTTGGAGCAATTTATTGATCTTTGGACTATGCTTAATGGCTACAACTTTGACGAGGATGTGGAGGATTCCATTTCTTGGACGCTCACGGAAGATGGCCAATACACGGCGGCATCGGCTTACAAAGCACAATTCTTTGGCACCATTGCCTCGGATTTTAAGAGGACCGTTTGGAAGATTTGGGCACCTAAGTTCTTTGCTTGGCTTGCCCTTCAAAATAGGCTTGGGACGGCGGATCGTTTGCAAAAAAGAGGTTGGCCTAATTGCGGCAATTGCCCTCTATGCATGAGGAGTGCGGAGTCCATCGATCATCTTCTCGTTCATTGCCGTTTCACCCAAAGGCTTTGGGGTCTAATCAAAGAATGGCTCGGTTTATATTCTATTGAACTCCACACGTGGCTTGCTATGTCTCTTCATGAGTGGTGGAGCCTCATGACCGGTGCCTCTACGCCAAACCGGAAAGCTCTTGGGTCCGTTGTTCTCCTCACCTCTTGGGAGATTTGGAATGAGCGAAACGCTAGAATTTTTAGGCACAAACATGCTCCGCCAGCGGTGGTTTTCGGGAACATTAAAAAAGAGCTAAAACTTTGAGTCGCCGCGGGGGCAAAGCATGTGAGTATTTTGATGCCGCGAGAGTAAGCGGTTTGTAAAGTCTCGTTGGGTCACCTTGTAAACTTCTTTTTTTTCTCCTTAATTAATAGAATGAGGCAAAGCTTTTGCCTCCGTTTCAATTTTTTTTTTTTGTGGAGTTGCATCATTTTGTCATGTCCACATAGCAATATTTACATTACCAAGAAAAGCTAGGGGAGCTACAAAGGAACAAAACCAGGCGATGGCCCGCCCAGGAAATTGCTAAAAATTGAACAAAACCAATGGGTTGATAGACCATCAACAAAAATTGCCTTTGCTGATCGCTGATTTTGTCCAAGGAACACCATTCACTTGTATTTCAGGGTGTGTTTGGTTTGTGCCAAGATAGCTCTACCAAAATTTTGGCTAGCCAATATTTTGGTTGAGCTATTTCTCACCTACAAGTTGGCTAACATTGGCTTAAAAAATTTAACTACAGGTGGTAGTGGAGCATTGGCAAGCCAAAAAGTTAGCAACTATCCAAACAACAACCAATCTTTTGGTCATGACCAAAATATTGGTAGGGTATGGTTTGGTAGTAATCCAAACACACCCTCAATATTGACATTTTGGTAGAATGCCGATAGACTTGGCTGCTATGTAAAGAGAAATGTACGTTCCTATGTCAAAGTTGAGGCTTCAGCTAATTCCAATGGTGTCATGGGTATTTTTGTCAAAGTTCCAAATGATAAATAACAACCCCAGCTTCTAGTACATTTACAACCGTCAGGCTTGATACTTCCTGTAACGGCCCAGGGTAGTACCCCTACTATATTTGTTTGTTATTTTCTTTTGTGCATCATCATGGCATCATGCATGCATCATACACATGATTTTTTCAACAATACAAAATTATTTTATAATCCCTACTTATTTTGTTTTCCCTCATATGGTCTCCATGATAACCCCCTCCTTTCTATTCTTTAACAAAATCATAACACAAACTATTTTAAACAAAATAAAATTATTTTAATGTTTTCTGGTTTCAATAAAACCTATTTTGCTTTTGGTTTATTTTCAAGTTGAAAACAGTTTTCAAAACAAAGGAGAAAACTCCTCCCCCTCTAACTAGGCCTCTCTCTGGATCCCTCTTCTCCCGGCGGCCCAGCTCCTCTCTCTCTCTGGCCCGCATCATCCCTCCAGCCCAGCCCATCACAACTCGGCCCGTACCTCTTCGACCGAAGACAAAGTCTTCTCTTCCCTTTTCCTTCGCACGAGCACGAGAGGAGCGTGCTCGCCTCTCCATCGCTGTCTCCAGCCTCCCCCGTGTGGTCCTCCCCCCTGCTTTATCTCTGGAGCCAGCCAACCACTCCATCGCTCCTCCTTATCTTCTCCTCCCCTTTTTCTTCTTCCTCTCCAAGCCATGAACCGAAGGAGAAACCCCCACAGTACTCCTCCTCCTCGCCGTCAATCCATCGATTCCGGGCGCCCCTCGCTTCACCGACGCCGCCGGAAGAACCACATCGTCGTGCTGATTATCTCCACCAAAGGAATCGAAAAGGGCCGCCGTAATTCGAGCACGAAATCGTCGTTCCCCTTCGTCGGCCGCTGCAGTTCTTTGTCGATTCCGGCGACGCCCGTCCACCTCCGGCCACACCGACCCCTCCTCGAGCTTCCTGGTACCCCGGCGCACCCCCTGGTCCTCCTATCGCTCTCTATCTCCCTCTCTACCGTGCTCCCTATGTTGATGCCGACGCCTTCTCCGCAGATCCTCGCCGCCGGCGCCACTCGGTCGACCTCCCGTGAGCGGCGCCGCCGTTTTCTCATCCGCGCGGCCCAGGCGCGTCGTCCGCGCCAAACCTCGCCCCTGGAACACCTTCAAGCGCCTGCATCCGCGCCGCGCGCCGCGGTGACCGCCCCGTCTGCGACGCACGCGGCATGGACGTTTCGTCGAACAGTTTCTGCGCCCTCCCGCATGCTTTGCCACGCTGGCGTCCAACGTGGCAGCGGGCCCCCTCGTCAGCCTCTGCGGGCTAACTTCCTCGCGGTGAGAAACGCCCCAGATCCAGATCTGGATCTGCCGGTTTACAGTTTGACCCCTGGAACCCTTTGCACATCAACCCGGCGCCCTTATCCCCGCTTTTTCTTGCAATGAACCCCCTGCAGCTTTTGAAGAATCAACCTGGGCCCCATCGCTTCGTCAGCGTCCCAGTCAGCGGTCTGGACCCAGGCGTCAGCCACTATGGCTAGATCTCTCTGGGTATAAAATGTTTCCCTCTCTCTGTTTTTTTTCAGAAATTGCAGAAACTGCCTATATCTTGCAAAATTCATATCTTCCAAAATATAACTCGAAATAAAAAGTGTTATATATGGTTTTTGATCAGAAAAATGTGAGGATCATGAATATGCCATCCATGCTTGCTGTTGCATCATGCATAATATAATTTCGTGCTAGTTTGCATTACCACCTAATATGTAACATATGGAATATGTGGGATATTATATAAATGTTGTCCCGGTTGCATTTAACTTTGATGTAGCTCACCCCTGCCATGTTTGCTATGCTAATCCACCCTTAACTTTGACGATAGAAACTGCAACTCCAACCTAATTTGTTTGCCCGGGGTTCTGACTCCGATTAATATGGATAAGTTGCATCGCCGCATCATGTTTGCCATGTCATGCATGCATATCATATCATGAGCATGCCGATTCTTCTTCCGTAGTAGTAAGACATGCATGCATTGTGTGTTCCAGCATTTGCTTCTTCTCGGATAGGATCGCAAAGTGGTGTGGTAAGATACGACAAGTTCTTCTGCAGCTTTTCACAGGCGAGCCCTCTCTCTTCACCTACTTTACTCTCTCCCTCGCACTGCTATCCTTATGTTGCGATTCTTTATCGAGTCACGTGTCCTATTCCACTTGTTTACCATAATAATCCTATATGTATCATTCCTTACCCACAGCTGTTGCTTGATGTTTGAGCCTTGCGAGTCGTAGGCGTGTTTAGGTTGCGTTGTTTATCTCGATCCGTTATCGGGATATGCTTGGGTTGTTGGGAGGTTATCACATGCTATATCAGTTGTTGGAGATACACATGCTTTACTTAATTGTTAACAACTAAAATTGTAAGCGAGAGGCATGCGTGAGCCCCTTTGCGAAAGCATCGGAACTTTGACTTGCTAATGTCCCCTAGGACCCGAGTTCTTGTTATCTGTTCCGAGATTGAGCGCTCTACCCATGCGCGGGGACGATTATTGGGATCCCCCTCACCCATTACCTTTTCTCAAGTCAGTTGAAAAGGGTGCCACAACCTTGGTTTTATTTGCCTATGCCATGTATGCCATGCTTTACTTACTGTTGTCTTCGGGTGTTTACTTCCTGTTGCCTTCGGGGGTTTATATTCAGTACTGTACCCCGCGGGACGTTTAGCAAAAGCGTGTGGTTCGCACGCCTAGCCTCCGTCGCAAACCCTGAGTCCGCTTCGGAGTATGGCCGGACTTCGTTACGGGTAGCTTAGTTGGGTGGCCCCCCTAGACTTTCTTGTTGAACTGGGAACGGTCTTGTTGTGAGACATCCACCTGTCGTAAGTGGGTCGAGCATGCGTATGGTTACATTTGGGCAACCCCTGCAGGGTGTACATCTTATCGATAAGCCGTGTCCGCAGTTATGGACGACTTGGAATTGTATAGCTTGATCATAGAACAACTTGCACCATTATCTTGTTGCTAATAATCTGCTAATAATTTACGTAGTAATATAGCATTACTACAACCGATACCTAATAAAACTTGTCCACCGTTGAGTGCCTTTTACATTGCCTCTTCGCAATTGTTGGAGGGGATATGTGTAATCGGCTGGGTTATGTTTGTGTAGTATTTATCTGTTACCTTATGCGCTATCTTATCTTCTTTGAGTAGACGGATGTTGTAGCGTGTCTCTATTGGTTATAGTTTTGCTGCCGCTAAACCTACCATATAGCCCCAGGCGATATATATATATACTCGCCCGGCGAGCATAGCCATTTCTAGTCCCGCTAAGTACGTGCCGGAGTTCGTTCCTTGGTACTTACTCTCGCCTTTTCCCTTTCTCTTTTGCTTCCTTCCTTTTGTCGGCAACCGATGGCCCGACTTCGACAGGTACAAGATGACGACGTTAGCAAGGTTACCCTTCCGGCTTGGCACAGGCGGGGTTATGGACGCCACTTGGTTATCTTCAGGACTCTTAGTCCAATTTGTATCTTGTCCGTACTCGGACGTATTCGATCTTCTGTATGATTCGGATCTTTGTATTGTATATTTGTATCTTGACTCGTTGGAGTCGTTGTTATAATATATGTATCTTGTGAGCTCTACTGTAATCCTGTTGTAATGTTACCGCTCGTGTTAATTCCTCTGGCATCACGTGTGTGATTCGTCGCGCACGTCGTGTCGGAGTGCGTCTCAGAATCGATATCGTGCGGACTTCGGCGGGATCGCTGGAATCCTCATGGTACCGGTTTCGGGGCGTCACAAGTTGGTATCAGAGCTCAGGTTGCGGTACCCCACTAGTCCAGCCTGTAGGATAACCTTGCCAATGGTCGTTGAGTTTAGAGTGTCAAAACATATTTTCTAAAATTCGTTGGATAGATCTGATTAGTTCTGATTTTTCTCCTTATCTATGTTCTTTTCTCCTCTTACCTTTGCGAGTTTTGAGTCTTCTCTCTTATCTGCTTCTCCGAGTCTTAGGTTCCGACGTGGGTTGGACGATCTATGCCTTCACCTATTAGGACCGATCTCTGAAGATTTCTGACAGAAGAACATCACCGGCGGCTAACCTTTGTCTTCTCTGTTGATGCCATCTCGGTTTATGTGATCCTTCCTCTATCCCTTGTGTTTTTTACCTCATGAACCTTCGATGTCGATGTTTATCAAGAACGTCAATCTGTATTCCTGGAGTTGGTTGCACGATTCTCTTATTCATGTACTGAGTAATACTTTGAGTGCGGGATGGGCTGATCACCATACCGACTACTCTTATTATTCGCTCTTGTTACGATGAGTTGGTGGATCCGTGTGACTGTTACGCCTTTTCTTTGTTCCTCCGGAGTCATCATCGTCATCGGAACAACGACTTTTTGTTGGTGGTGTCGACCGCCCAAGCTGGAGCAAGACTTCTTGTTAGTGGTGTCGGGGAGTTTGACACGTCGCCAGAAGACCCGATAGTTCACCTCTCTCCCCCGTACCTTGAGGTGGAACCTCGGGGCGAGGTTCCTTGTTAGTGGTGTCGATTGTAACGGCCCAGGGTAGTACCCCTACTATATTTGTTTGTTATTTTCTTTTGTGCATCATCATGGCATGATGCATGCATCATGCACATGATTTTTTCAACAAAACAAAATTATTTTATAATCCCTACTTATTTTGTTTTCCCTCATATGGTCTCTATGATAACCCCCTCCTTTCTATTCTTTAACAAAATCATAACACAAACTATTTTAAACAAAATAAAATTATTTTAATGTTTTCTGGTTTCAATAAAACCTATTTTGCTTTTGGTTTGTTTTCAAGTTGAAAACAATTTTCAAAACAAAGGAGAAAACACCTCCCCCCTCTAACCAGGCCTCTCTCTGGATCCCTCTTCTCCCGGCGGCCCAGCTCCTCTCTCTCTGGCCCGCATCTTCCCTCCAGCCCAGCCCATCACAACTCGGCCCGTACCTCTTCGACCGAAGACAAAGTCTTCTCTTCCCTTTTCCTTCGCACGAGCACGAGAGGAGCGTGCTCGCCTCTCCATCGCTGTCTCCAGCCTCCCCTGTGTGGTCCTCCCCCTGCTTTATCTCTAGAGCCAGCCAACCACTCCATCGCTCCTCCTTATCTTCTCCTCCCCTTTTTCTTCTTCCTCTCCAAGCCATGAACCGAAGGAGAAACCCCACAGTACTCCTCCTCCTCGCTGTCAATCCATCGATTCCGGGCACCCCTCGCTTCACCGACACCGCCGGAAGAACCACATCGTCGTGCTGACTATCTCCACCAAAGGAATCGAAAAGGGCCACCGTAATTCGAGCACGAAATCGTCGTTCCCCTTCGTCGGCCGCCGCAGTTCTTCGTCGATTCCGGCGACGCCCGTCCACCTCCGGCCACACCGACCCCTCCTCGAGCTTCCTGGTACCCCGGCGCACCCCCTGGTCCTCCTATCGCTCTCTATCTCCCTCTCTACCGTGCTCCCTATGTTGATGCCGACGCCTTCTCCGCAGATCCTCGCCGCCGGCGCCACTCGGTCGACCTCCCGTGAGCGGCGCCGCCGTTTTCTCGTCCGCGCGGCCCAGGCGCGTCGTCCGCGCCAAACCTCGCCCCTGGAACACCTTCGAGCGCCTGCATCCGCGCCGCGCGCCGCGGTGACCGCCCCGTCTGCGACGCACGCGGCATGGACGTTTCGTCGAACAGTTTCTGCGCCCTCCCGCATGCTTCGCCACGCTGGCGTCCAACGTGGCAGCGGGCCCCCTCGTCAGCCTCTGCGGGCTAACTTCCTCGCGGTGAGAAACTCCCCAGATCCAGATCTGGATCTGCCGGTTTACAGTTTGACCCCTGGAACCCTTTGCACATCAACCCGGCGCCCTTATCCCCGCTTTTTCTTGCAGTGAACCCCCTGCAGCTTTTGAAGAATCAACCCGGGCCCCATCGCTTCATCAGCGTCCCAGTCAGCGGTCTGGACCCAGGCGTCAGCCACTATGGCTAGATCTCTCTGGGTATAAAATTAAATGTTTCCCTCTCTCTGTTTTTTCTCAGAAATTGCAGAAACTGCCTATATCTTGCAAAATTCATATCTTCCAAAATATAACTCGAAATAAAAAGTGTTATATATGGTTTTTGATCAGAAAAATGCGAGGATCATGAATATGGCATCCATGCTTGCTGTTGGATCATGCATCATATAATTTCGTGCTAGTTTGCATTACCACCTAATATGTAACATATGGAATATGTGGGATATTATATAAATGTTGTCCCGGTTGCATTTAACTTTGATGTAGCTCACCCCTGCCATGTTTGCTATGCTAATCCACCCTTAACTTTGACGATAGAAACTGCAACTCCAACCTAATTTGTTTTCCCGGGGTTTCGACTCCGATTAATATGGATAAGTTGCATCGCCGCATCATGTTTGCCATGTCATGCATGCATATCATATCATGAGCATGCCGATTCTTCTTCCGTAGTAGTAAGACATGCATGCGTTGTGTGTTCCAGCATTTGCTTCTTCTCGGATAGGATCGCGAAGTGGTGTGGTAAGATACGACAAGTTCTTCTGCAGCTTTTCACAGGCGAGCCCTCTCTCTTCACCTACTTTACTCTCTCCCTCGTACTGCTATCCTTATGTTGCGATTCTTTATCGAGTCACGTGTCCTATTCCACTTGTTTACCATAATAATCCTATATGTATCATTCCTTACCCACAGCTGTTGCTTGATGTTTGAGCCTTGCGAGTCGTAGGCGTGTTTAGGTTCTGTTGTTTATCTCGATCTGTTATCGGGATATGCTGGGTTGTTGGGAGGTTATCACATGCTATATCAGTTGTTGGAGATACACATGCTTTACTTAATTGTTAATAACTAAAATTGTAAGCAGAGGCATCTGTGAGCCCCTTTGCGAAAGCATCGGAACTTTGACTTGCTAATGTCCCCTAGGACCCGAGTTCTTGTTATCTGTTCCGAGATTGAGCGCTCTACCCATGCGCGGGGACGATTATTGGGATCCCCCCTCACCCATTACCTTTTCTAAAGTCAGTTGAAAAAGGGGCCACAACCTTGGTTTTATTTGCCTATGCCATGTATGCCATGCTTTACTTACTGTTGCCTTCGGGTGTTTACTTCCTGTTGCCTTCGTGGGTTTATATTCAGTACTGTACCCCGCGGGACGTTTAGCAAAAGCGTGTGGTTCGCACGCCTAGCCTCCGTCGCAAACCCTGAGTCCGCTTCGGAGTACGGCCGGACTTCGTTACGGGTAGCTTAGTTGGGTGGCCCCCCTAGACTTTCTTGTTAAACTGGGAACGGTCTTGTTGTGAGACATCCACCTGTCGTAAGTGGGTCGAGCATGCGTATGGTTACATTTGGGCAACCCCTGCAGGGTGTACATCTTATCGATAAGCCGTGTCCGCGGTTATGGACGACTTGGAATTGTATAGCTTGATCATAGAACAACTTACACCATTATCTTGTTGCTAATAATCTGCTAATAATTTACGTAGTAATATATCATTACTACAACCGATACCTAATAAAACTTGTCCACCGTCGAGTGCCTTTTACATTGCCTCTTCGCAATTGTTGGAGGGGATATGTGTAATCGGCTGGGTTATGTTTGTGTAGTATTTATCTGTTACCTTATGCGCTCTCTTATCTTCTCTGAGTAGACGAATGTTGTAGCGTGTCTCTATTGGTTATAGTTTTGCTGCCGCTAAACCTACCATATAGCCCCAGGCGATATATATATATACTCGCCCGGCGAGCATAGCCATTTCTAGTCCCGCTAAGTACGTGCCGGAGTTCGTTCCTTGGTACTTACTCTCGCCTTTTCCCTTTCTCTTTTGCTTCCTTCCTTTTGTCGGCAACCGATGGCCCGACTTCGACAGGTACAAGATGATGACGTTAGCAAGGTTACCCTTCCGGCTTGGCCCAGGCGGGGTTATGGACGCCATCTGGTTATCTTCAGGACTCTTAGTCCAATTTGTATCTTGTCTGTACTCGGACGTATTCGATCTTCTGTATGATTCTGATCTTTGTATTGTATATTTGTATCTTGACTCGTTGGAGTCGTTGTTATAATATATGTATCTTGTGGGCTCTATTGTAATCCTGTTGTAATGTTACCGCTCGTGTTAATTCCTCTGGCATCACGTGTGTGATTCGTCGCGCACGTCGTGTCGGAGGGCGTCTCAGAATCGATATCGTGCGGACTTCGGCGGGATCGCTGGAATCCTCAGGGTACCGGTTTTGGGGCGTCACAAGTTGGTATCAGAGCTCAGGTTGCGGTACCCCACTAGTCCAGCCTGTAGGATAACCTTGCCAATGGTCGTTGAGTTTAGAGTGTCAAACATATTTTCTAAAATTCGGATAGATCTGATTAGTTCTGATTTTTCTCCTTATCTATGTTCTTTTCTCCTCTTACCTTTGCGAGTTTTGAGTCTTCTCTCTTATCTGCTTCTCCGAGTCTTAGGTTCTGACGTGGGTTGGACGATCTATGCCTTCACCTATTAGGACCGATCTCTGAAGATTTCGACGAGAAGAACATCACCGGCGGCTAACCTTTGTCTTCTCTGTTGACGCCATCTCGGTTTATGTGATCCTTCCTCTATCCCTTGTGTTTTTGACCTCATGAACCTTCGATGTCGATGTTTATCAAGAACGTCAATCTGTATTCCTGGAGTTGGTTGCACGATTCTCTTATTCATGTACTGAGTAATACTTTGAGTGCGGGATGGGCTGATCACCATACCGACTACTCTTATTATTCGCTCTTGTTACGATGAGTTGGTGGATCCGTGTGACTGTTACGCCTTTTCTTTGTTCCTCCGGAGTCATCATCGTCATCGGAACAACGACTTCTTGTTGGTGGTATCGACTGCCCAACCTGGAGCAAGACTTCCGATCCGAATCCGAATCGGAACAATGACTTCTTGTTACCGGTTTCGGGGCGTCACACTTCCGATCCGAATAACAGGTGCATTATAGTAGCTATTTTTAATAGGTTCTAGGTTTATATCAAACCGAGAAGTATGTGTTGGAAAAGATCAATTCAAGTGAGACTTCAAGAATTTTGTATAAAAATTGTTTACCGAACCAACCGTTATCTTTTTTGGGTTTTTAGGCCAGAACCAAGATATGTGGGGTTTAGGCGATTTTTTTTCGGGGGGAGGGGGTGACGTTTGAGTTATTTGGTAGCGAGGCGTATGCGGTGACTTCTTCAATTTTAAATCGCCACATATGTGGTAAAACGTTGTGTAAGTGTGATGGTGGTGATGTGCGTGTTTGTATGAGTCTACGTTGTATTCGGATTTTCCAAATAAATAATAATAGTAATAACAATAATAATAATATGCATGTACAAGAGCCACATACAAACGGCACAAAATATGTGCATGCTGTTGGACGATAAGAATCGACATGTTAGCACTTATGAACAAATTTTCCCATATCAACGTGTTAAAATGAACAAGTCGATACTATACAACATGATGACGACGAGGGTGAGCAAATTAAAGAGAAAACTTTGCAATTTTTACGAATATACATCGATAAGTCTTATATGAACAAATAATTGATGGACACAACTAGGGTTTAAGCTAGGACACATAAATCACCAAGAGGCACGACAAATTTTACAACTCATTATTACCGGCGATGAGGTGGGTGGAGGAAGAGAATGTAAGGCCAAATGACATGTCATTTGTACTTTTATTTTGTTTTCAGTAGAAATAGTTTTTAAGAAGTTAATATACAATACATGATAGGAATGAGTGTAACAGAGAAGACTATGAACTAATACAAAAGGTCAAAAAAACCTATAACTTTGCATGATGGTCACAAACTTTTGGAAATTTATTGTCGAGCACCGAAGTATTTCAGAACCCGTAATACCTTGCATAAGGAGGAAGTGTGGGAGAATAGTTTGTTAATATAATTAATTACCAAGAAAAATAAGCAAATAAGTGTTTACATGGTGCATTTTCTCTAGAGGGTTCTATCCAATCACTAATATGTTTTTTTAAAGGAGATTGAAATCTCTAGCCTCTATATACTTTTCAAAACTATATTATTCAATAAAGCCTCACAAAGTGAAGACATCGATCAATCAAAGCCACCTTCATGGTGATCTCTGTCACTAAACCTACAGTTTCTGATCGGTGGCCATGATCTGGACCATGTGCTCTGCCGTCATACCGATACACACAATCTAATCCGGGTACCAAACCAAGCTAGGCAACAACAATCCAAAAGCACAAACCAGTCTAGCAAACTTAAACGTTGGAAAAAAAAAGTTCCATTTGTTCCTAAATAGTTGTCATAGATTCCGTGAATCTAAAACTATTTTAGCCTATTAATTGATTAAATTCACGACAAGTATTTAGAGTTAGAGGGAGTACTGTTGCAGATATTTCTAAGCTCAATTTTTTTTGTTCATTCGAAGCCAAAGTGTACCACGAGCCCGGGTGTACACGAATTGCCGGACCCAGCTCATTCTGCTCGACCGCGGGCCGCGGCCCAGACACAGTTTTGTTCTTGGGGCCGGACTCGAGTTCTTAACCAAACAGATAGGTTCACGCAATCGATTAGTACCACACGGCTCGGCTAAGAAAATTTCTAGCGGTTTATAACCTGGTCCGTGCGTCCAACGATCACCACATGGTACATGTGGTCAGCTATCCAATTGAATTGCTAATGGTATATGGAGTGGAGTGTGCATGCACGCCTCGATCATCTGGGACTGAATTTGGGTTCAGTCGCTTATCACAAATCTGCACACGCACACCGACATGGTTTGAACAGCTAACGATTTTTTTACATTCAGAATTCACAAAAAAAAAAGAAGGATGGAGGCCGATAGCATGCACATGGGCTGATGCCGGCGGTTATATCTCGGGCCGTGGCCCAATAGCCGCGTCACGGTACTGGCCAGCGTTTCCGACGTTGATTCCTTCGGTTATTTGTTTAGTACCACACGGCTTAGCTAAGTATGTTTGTACCGGTTTATAAGGAGTTCACAGCGACGAAGTGTCACCTCATGGTGTATGTGGTGAGCAACCTAAACAAACAAATATCAACATAGAGATATGATATGTGAGTGCTTGCAGTCCGCAGCGTCAAACTCGCAAATCTGCACACCGACATGGTGTGTTCAGCAATTTTTGAATTTTCAACTCTCTAATCTGCACACTGCCATGGTCTGGTTGGTTATTTTCATGTTTGCTGGTTTTTATTTCTTCGTGTTAGTTGATTTTACCGCAAATGACTTTTTTTTTTGAACAAGGTCGTCGGGTGAGAACACCCGACACAAGCTGCTATTGATAATCTGGATTACAAGAAGACCTCAAAAAATACAGAAATTACAACTGGGTCTATGAAAATAGCAAAGAGGACCCTGGAGGAAAAAATGAAACGCGATCAAGTCCTCCGTCCATCTTCTCCAGATCGAGCTCGGGCCAACAGATTGCAACCTCGTCGCCGGGGAACCAGCCACTTGGAGACGAAGCGCAGGGAGCACCATTGGCAGAGCAGAGCAGCGGCGGAGCGACAGCCCTACTGTCTTTTGGTCCGACGTGAAGAAAGCACGTCGGAGAGGAGCTCCAGAACGAACCTGCCGCCAGCATCAATCGACTCCCGCCGCCAACCACCACCACGGGGCTTGTTAAGTGAGAGAGAGAGAGACATCAGCGACGAGAACAGCATCAGCAGCAAGGAAGAAGCACGGCTGAGCAGCACCTCCAGCCCCCTCGCCTCCACGGCCGGCCAGGCCAGAAGGAACCAAAACAGCCCGCCTCCTTGCGCACCTCCCTCGCCACCATGGCCGGCCAAGGGGGCATGGAGACCAATATTCTCCTCTGCTGTTGACTCCTAAGCGCCTTATGTGAGGGTGAGGCCGTCGGCGAACTCCAGTCCAAGATCCTCCATGGATCTGGAGGGAGGCCACCAGCGACGGGCCGCCTGATGCCGCGCCGGAGCATCAGAGAGGCACACCACCCCCTGTCACCTCCAGATCAAGCCCTTGACGGCCACTTCCACCAATCCCCCTCGCCACCAAGGCATGCCAGGAGCGGGGGAAGAGGCAACAAGAGGAGCTTGAGGGAGACGACAATGGCCTTAATACAGAGATCAGACGAGGTGGAGGCGCCTTGAGCTCCGACCGCCGGAGCAGCGAGAAGCACCACCAGCCACGGCCCTCCCGGATTTGGCCGAGAAACCAGGCTTCAACTCCAAACCTAACCGGCAAACCGCCGGGAACTACTCCTAACCTAAACAAACCTACTCCGGCGCCTCACCTCCGCCACCTCCGGCCGGCATCGCCGCCGGAGGGGCTCGGGATCGGGCCGGAACTCACAGAGACTCCTCCGGGTACTGTAGCAGAGAGGGAGGGGGTACGATCAAGGAGAATATCCGGTATGGTTTTTTACTTTACTTTGTTTTTTTGAGTATGCAAAACGACTGCTGCGTCAAGCTCACAAATCTGCACACCGATATGGTGTGTTCGGCTATTTTTTAATTTTTACCTTTGAACTCGCAAATCTACACATGGGCATGCATGATATTTTTCGCATTATATGTCTGCTTGTTGTTCTTTTTTTTCTTTCTTGTAAGCTGTTTTTCGCTGACTTCATTTATTTAAATTCAGGCATTATCGCCTTTTATCTATAAAAAGGTCTGCACACCTACATTGTGTGTTTGGCTACTTATCACAGTTTTAATATTCAACGGAAATGATAGCATGCAGGATTTTTTTTTCAATTTCCTTCAAGTGCAATATTTTTGTACATATCAACAAGGAAAATGATCGACTATTTTTTGTACTCTGAAAGTTGCCATAGATT
>NC_061510.1:247274233-247289382 GCF_022539505.1 Lolium rigidum | reverse complement strand
TAGTTTCCCTAGAGGCCCGGCTGCCACCGGCTGGTAGGACAAAAGATGTTGTGCAAGTTTCTCATTGCGAGCACGTACGACTATATACGGAACACATGCCTATGGTTATTTAGTACTTGGATATTGTTTTATTATTATCTGCAAATGCCTTGCCTTGATTATTACATGAGTTCTCTTATCCATGCAGCGCCCGTTCATCCATCCCTATGCCTACAGTATTTTAATCCTACTGTTTACTACAATCACTACTGAAGTCTTTATTACACTACTGCTTACATTTCACTTCTGCTACTGCTATAAAACTGTTGCTACTGATAAACTCTTGCGAGCAAGTCTATTTCCAGGTGCAGCTGAATTGACAACTCCGATGTTAAGGCTTACAAATATTATTTGGCTCCCCTTGTGTCAAATCAATAAATTGGGTTTTACTTCCCTCGAAGACTGTTGCGATCCCCTATACTTGTGGGTCATCAGGGAGAGAGACACGCTCCGCTTTTTCATAGTGAACACTGGTTTTCTTTGTTTTACTTTTAATGTTCATGGCGAAAGTTGAAAGCCGCTTCATTTATTGCTATTTGGTTGGAAACAGAAAATGCTTCATTGATATATTGTCTTGAATAATTTGATACTTGGCAATTGTTTTGAGCTCTCAAGTAGATCATGTTTAAGCTCTTGCATCATGTGGTTTAAACCTATTAGTGGAGAACTACCGTAGAGCTTGTTGAAATTTGGTTTGCATGATTGGTCTCTCTAAAGTCTAGATATTTTCTGGTAAAAGTGTTTGAGCAACAAGGAAGACAGTGTAGAGTCTTATAATGCTTGCAATATGTTCTTATGTAAGTTTTGATGTACCGGTTCATACTTGTGTTTGCTTCAAACAACCTTACTAGCCAAAGCCTTGTACTGAGAGGGAATGCTTCTCGTGCATCCAAAACCTTGAGCCAAAACCTATGTCATTTGTGTCCACCATAACTACCTACTATGTGGTATTTGTCTGCCATTCCAAGTAAATTGCTTGCGTGCTACCTTTAAAAATTTCATTCCTTGTCTTTGCAATACATAGCTCATGGGAAAGTAGCCTAAAATACTATTGTGGTAAAGAATATGCCGCTTATGTATCTTATTTCTTATAAGTTGCTTGTTGAGTGGTAACCATGTTTCTGGGGACGCCATCAACCTGTCACACCTTTGTTGAATATCATGTGAGTTGCTATGCATGTTCGTCTTGTCTGAAGTAAGGGAGATTTGCCATGAATTGAATGTTTTGAGTATGCATATTGTTAGAGAAGAACATTGGGCCACCAACCAAAGCCATGTATCATGGTAGAAGTTTCAGCTTGGACATTAATCCTCAAATCTCTTATGAGAATGTTATCTGTTGTTGAATGCTTAAAGCATAAAAGAGGAGTCCATTATCTGTTTTCTATGTTGTCCCGGTATGGATGTCCTCAAGTTGAGATCTATCAAAATCGAGAAATCAAATGTGATTTATCTCCTTGGACCTTTGTACAGGTGGCATAGAGGTACCCCTTTGTGACACTTGGTTGAAACATATGTAATGCAATGATAATCCACGGAAATCCGAGCTAATTAGGACAAGGTGCGAGCACTATTGGTATTCGATGCATGAGGCTTGCAACTTATAGGAGGTTTTATGCATAACACATATGAATTATTACTACCATTGACAAAATTGTTTCCATGTTTTCAAAATAAAAAGCTCTAGCACATGAGTAATCCTCGCTTCCCTCTGCGAAGGGCCTTTCTTTTACTTTATGTTGAGTCAGTTTACCTACTTCTTTCTATCTTAGAAGCAAACACTTGTGTCAACTGTGTGCATTGATTCTTACATACTTGCTTATGTGCACTCATCATATTACTTTGTGTTGACAATTATCCATGAGATAGACTGTTGAAAGTTGAAAGCAACTACTAAAACTTATATCTTCCTTTGTGTTGCTTCAAAACCTTCTATTAAGAATCTATTGCTTTATGAGTTAACTCTTATGCAAGACTTGTTGATGCTTGTCTTGAAAGTACTATTCATGAAAAGTCTTTGCTATATGATTCAGTTGTTTAGTCATTATCTTTACCATTGCTTTGAGTCACTTCATTCATCTCATATGATTTACAATAGTATTGATCAAGATTATGTTGGTAGCATGTCACTTCAGAAATTATCCTTTTTATCGTTTACCTACTCGAGGGCGAGTAGGAACTAAGCTTGGGGATGCTTGATACGTCTCAAATGTATCTATAATTTCTTATGTTCATGCTAGTTTTATGACAATACCTACATGTTTTATTCATACTTTATATCATTTTGATGCATTTTCTGGTACTAACCTATTAACAAGATGCCGAAGCGCCAGTTCCTGTTTTCTGCTGTTTTTGGTTTCAGAAATCTTACACAGGAAATATTCTCGGAATTGGACGAAACAAAAGCCAATCCTCCTATTTTTCCGAGGGACACACGGAGCCAGAAGGGCAAGCCCGGGGGAGGCCCAGAGCCTCCTCCCCATAGGGGGGCGCGGCCAGGACCCCAGGCGCGTCGCCAGGTGGGGAGCCCACCTCGGGACTCCACCGACATCGCCCCTTCGCCTATATATTCCCCTGTCTCCGAAAACCCCAAAATAACAAGTCATATTCCACGAAGAGTTCCGTAGCCGCCGCCATCGCGAAGACAAGTTTCGGGGGACAGAATCTCTGTTCCGGCACGCCGCCGGGACGGGGAATTGCCCCCGGAGTCATCTCCATCGACACCACCGTCATCTTCATCGCCGTTGTCGTCTCCCATGATGAGGAGGGAGTAGTTCTCCCCAGAGGCTGAGGGCTCTACCGGTAGCTATGTGGTTAACTCTCTCTCCCATGGTGTGATCTTTATGTGATCATGAGCTTTGTATCACTATTAATCTATGTGCTACTCTAGTGATGTTATTAAAGTAGTCTATTCCTCCTCCATGATGTAAAGAGGACAGTGTGTGCATCATGTAGTACTTGGCGTAGGCTATGATTGTAATCTCTTGTGGATTATGAAGTTAACTATTACTATGATAGTATTGATGTGATCTATTCCCCCTTCATAGCTATTGTTAACAGTGTGTATGCTATGTTAGTATTCGGTCTAAATTGCAACGGTATTATCTTGGATTATGATTTGATGAGGATATCCCTATGAGTGGTGTTTGTCAAGTACTTGACGAACTTTGAGTGGAGCTTTTGTAGCCACTACGTGATGATTAGTGATTCCAATAGGAGATTAATTCAGAGTAGCACAAGTGAAAAGAAGTTATCTAATTGTTCAATTATGTGATCATTGTTGGGAGTGTCCACTAGTGAGTGTGATCCCTAGGCCTTGTTTCTAAGCATTGAAACACCGTTTCCAACAAGTTCTGCTACATGTTCGCTTGCTGCCATTTTTATTTCAGATTGCAATTACTACTTATAATCATCCATATTACTTGTATTTCACTATCTCTTCGCCGAACTAGTGCACCTATACATCTGACAAGTGTATTAGGTTTGTTGGGGACACAAGAGACTTCTTGTATCTTAATTGCAGGGTTGCTTGAGAGGGATATCTTTGACCTCTACCTCCCTGAGTTCGATAAACCTTGGGTGATTCACTTAAGGGAAACTTGCTGCTGTTCTACAAACCTCTGCTCTTGGAGGCCCAACACTGTCTACAGGAATAGAAGCGTACGTAGACATCAAGGTGTAGCTTGAATCCGTTAGGGTTTTGGTGCGATTTAGGTTATGTTGTTCATTTCAACGACTTTGTCTGCATCCGGGTTAGCATATTTAATGTTATTGATGTGGTGTCCATTTTTCGAGAATCAAGTACGCAGGACGGTGAAAATTGGCCATCAAAATATGTTAGTCCTTTCACAATGGGTGTTTCCTAGCGCGATATTCTAGGTACTTTTCTTATGTGGCATCCTATTTATTGATGAAAGAAAGTGACGTTGTATCTTAGCTAAGATACAACACTTGCACGCAGCCATAAGCAAAAGGCATTAGTAGCCCAATCACATACATATATGAGCCTAAAATTATTAAATTTACATACAACACTAAGAAACAACGCATTGGAGTACTTGTATCGTAAGAACATTGATGCCTATGATAATGTGCTAAGAGCCAATCCATTGTGAAAGGCCTTAGAGCATCTCCAGTCGCGTCCCGCAAGCGTCCCCCAAATGGCGCCGAATCGAGCGTTTGGGGGACGCTTTTTCTTTGTGCCGCGTTTGGGGGACGTCGCTGCCCAGCCGCGTCCCCCAAACGCGGCCCCCAAACTTGTTTTTATATTAAAATAACTCTTTTTTGTTTTTGTTTCATTTTCATTTCAATGGAGAGGAGGAACATTACACAAACTAATACATAATTGGGAACATGGTTTTACACAAAGTAATACTACATAGTTTGGAACATGCTTAAAACATTGCAAAACAAGAAAACCTAACTAGTATTGGCCTCGCAGATTTCGTATGTTCGCTGCCAAGAAAAAACACTCTCACGCACTCTCAGTCACCCAAACTGAAAAATCCAGCTCGACAGTGATGGTTGGAGAGGCTGCAGGGGACGCTACGCAGATGGAGGTCTCCTCAGCAGCGACTGTTATGCCGGAGGCGACCGCCTTCGACGGTGCGGCCGCAGGTCTTTCGAACGCCACTTCGTCTTCGTCGGTCAATTCGCTCGTGGGGTCGCCTACGTCGACACCTCCACCGTCACCGGGGGTTCAATCGCAGGTGTCTTCAGACCAAGCTCAGGGGGGTCTACATCGCCTACTCCCTCCCCTCCTCGGTCGTCAACGCCTTCCACTTCTTCGGTGGAGATGCCTCCCCTTTGTCCACAGCCGATGCTCCCTCCTCGTGCTCACCATCCAGAGATGAGGAGGAGTGGGCGTCATGCGATGGTTGCAGATGGGGTCGTGGCTACGGATGAGGACATGATGCAGAAGGTGATGCGCTGCAAGGCGGCAAAGAACCTAGATGCGTCAGGTACGAAGGGCTCCTCCAAGTCTTTTATTAAATTTTCAGATTCCAAAATTTCTTCCACTCTTAGTAGTATTGGTGTTTCTTTGGGTCGCACCTCGGAGGAGATTTTGGTTTCAGCCAATGTCCTGAGGCATTTGGAATATGACCGTATCACGGTTATTCCGAAAGCTTCGGCGGGGGCGGAACTATCTTCGCTAGAGGAGGAGGAAGATGATGTCATCTCAGATGGTCGTCTTCTTTCTACTCTTATAGGTGGGATTTCGGAGGTGGACTTAGAACAGTTGGGGTTAGAATCATTTTATGACCTAAAAGCCTCTAGACGGTCTTCTAAGTCTTCCGCTGAAAAGAAGAAGAAACATAGGTCAAGGGTAGCTATAAAATCTAAATTAGTTTCTAAATGAATGGCATGTTTAGGAATAGCAGAGGTCTTCGTGACTTGGCTAAGCATTCTCATATTGCCGATTGTTGTAAGGACTATAGTTTAGATTTTACTGCTATTTCTGAGACGGGTAAGCGTGATTACTCTCAAAGCTTTTTAAAGCGGCTATCCGGTGGAATAGACTTTGAATGGTTTTCTCGCCCACCTAGAGGGAGGTCTGGTGGCTTGCTCATTGGAGTCCGGACAGATTCTATGGAAGTGTTGGCTAATTCTGGTGGTGAGTATCATATCAAACTCACCATTCGAAATAAAACCGATAATTTCATATGGAGTCTGGTCTCCGTTTATGGTGTAGCTCAGGACAACTTTAAGGCTGACTTTTTACGTGAGCTTGTGAATCTTGCAAAGGATGATCCTTACCCTATTCTCATAGGGGGGGATTTCAACTTGCTGAGATTCCGCCATGAGAAAAGTAAAGGCCCTTTTAATGGCCACTGGCCTTTCTTGTTTAATGCTGTCATCGATAGCTTAGACTTGAGAGAGGTTGAGATGGCAGATCGACAGTATACTTGGGCTAACAGTTTACCTAACCCAACATACGAAAAGCTAGATCGCGTGTTGATGGACACCAGATGGGAGGATAAATATCCCATGGTGTCAGTCCGTGCTCTAGAACGTATTGAAAAACTATCAGACCATGCTCCCTTACTTTTAACTACCGGGTTAACTAGACCATTGTCTAAGAAACCATTTAAGTTTGAACTTGGATGGTTACAGTGGGAAGGCTTTCACGAGATGGTTAAAAATATATGGGAAAGACCAGTGTATGCTAACAATCCGGTTATAAGGTGGAATAAAAAGATGCGAGCTGTTCGCAAACACCTTTCTGGATGGGCAAGTCATACAGCTGGTATTCTTAAAAAAGAGAAGCTTCGCTTATCGACTATCATAGATGAGTTAGAGGCGCTTGCTAAAGTAAGACTGCTAACGAGCATAGAATTGGATTTGAAAAATCATTCTAATACTCAATTAGCGGGTCTTCTTCGGGAAGAAGAGCTGAAATGGTATCAGCGTTCAAAGGCCCAATTCATTTTGGAAGAAGATTCAAATACGAAGTATTTTCATGGGATTGCCAATGGTCGTCACAGGAAAAAGCGTATTCAATCTTTAGTACAAGATGAGGGTATAATTGAAGGCCATGAGCAACTCAAATCCTATATTACTAGCTATTATAAAGGTCTATTAATTTGGTCCATCTGAGGAGAGTTCCTTCTCTCTAGATGAGTTTCAAATAGCAGATATACCCCAAGTGTCTCAAGAGGAGAATGCTATTTTAACGGCTTCTTACTCAGACAAGGAAGTTAATAAGGCTATTTTCCAAATGGAACATAATAAAGCCCCGGCTCCAGATGGTTTCTCTGCTGAATTTTATCAGACTTTTTGGGATACCATTAAAGGCGACCTTCTAGAAATGTTCAATGTTTTACACGCTGGATAACTAGAACTATTCATCTAAATTTTGGTGAGATTATCTTGTTACCAAAAGTTAAGGAGGCAGAAATGATCCAACAATATAGACCCATTTTGCCTTTAAACGTACATTTCAAGATATTCACGAAAGTGACCTCCATTAGACTGAATACAGTGGCTGATCATGTGGTAAGGCCGTCGCAAACCGCTTTCATGCAAGGACGCAATATCCTTGATGGGGTTGTGGTTCTACATGAGGAATTTCATGAACAGCATACCAAAAAGATGAATGGGGTAATCTTAAAACTTGATTTTGAGAAAGCATATGATAAAGTCAACTGGTCTTTTCTCCATCAGACACTCAGGATGAAAGGTTTTTCACCAGAGTGGAGAGCGTTGATCAATAATTTTGTGTACGGAGGAAGTGTAGCGATTCGTGTCAACTATGATACGGGACGCTTCTTCCAAACACGAAAAGATTTACGCCAAGGCGACCCGCTATCACCACTTTTATTCAACATTGTGGTGGATATGCTCGCTATATTGATCGAACGAGCCAAATCTGATGGTCAGATTGAAGGAGTGATCCCACATCTTGTTGATGAGGGTTTATCAATCCTTCAATATGCCGATGATACAATTCTATTTATGGAACACGACCTCGATAAAGCTCGAAATCTAAAGGTGATTTTGGCTGCTTTTGAGCATTTATCGGGTCTCAAAATAAACTTCCATAAAAGTGAATTGTTCTGTTTTGGTGACGCTCAGGACTCAGTCGCCGAATATTCGGAACTGTTTGGTTGTGGGAAAGGCCAGTTTCCTATCAACTATCTGGTCATCCTGATTTATTATCGGAGATTAACGATGGCTGAGTGGAAACTAGTCGAGGAAAGACTTCAGAAGACACTTAGTAGTTGGAAAGGTAAAATGCTATCTCTTGGAGGAAGATTGGTTCTCATCAAATCAGTACTCACAAATATGCTGTTGTATATGATATCCTTCTTCATATTGCCAAAAGGTGTGCTACACAAACTCGATTATTATAGATCGAGATTTTTTTGGCAAGGGGGTAGTGAAAAAAAAAATCGACTGGTTAAGTGGTCTGTCGTATGCCAACCTAAAGATTTGGGTGGGCTAGGAGTTCATGATCTTGAAGTCAAGAACTCAGCCTTATTAGGTAAGTGGCTTCTTAAGCTACTTACCGAAGATGGCGTATGGCAGACCATGCTTAGAAGAAAGTACATCGGCGACAAAGCGCTATCCCAGATCCTTTGGAAACCGGGAGATTTGCATTTTTGGGCTGGCCTAATGGCAACGAACAATTTTTTCTTCAGATATGGTACTTTCATTATTAAGGATGGATCACAGATACGGTTCTGGGAGGATACATGGCTAGGGAATATGCCTCTCTCTGAACAATATCCGGCGTTATACAGCATTGTGGGTCGCAAAAGTGATACCATTGCATTAGTAATGGCAACCTCAACTCCGATTGTGTCGTTTAGACGAGATTTAATCGATCCGAGACTTCTTGCATGGAACGCCTTACTATTGCGCTTGGAATCCATCCAGTTTTCTAAAGGGCAAGATGAATTTCGTTGGAACTTACAAATTCAATGGAAAATTCTCTGTAAGTTCATTGTACAATGCCATTATCCAACCGAAAATACCAGTTGATAAAAACAAGAAGATTTGGAAGATGAAAATACCGCTCAAAATTAATATTTTTGGCTGGTATTTGCGTCGAGGAGCAATCCTAACCAAAGATAATCTTGTGAAACGCAATTGGCATGGGAGTACGCGGTGTCTTTTTTGTCAACATGATGAGACGATTAAACACTTGTTCTTCCAATGTCGCTTTGCCAGGTCTATATGGTCATGCATCCAAGTAGCTTCTGATCTGTATCCCCCGTCTAGTGTGGCTAACATCTTCGGTAATTGGCTTCATGGGATCAATCACAGATTTAGAATGTTTATTAGGGTGGGGGCACTTGCCATTATATGGTCGCTATGGCTGTGTAGAAATGACAAAGTTTTTAATGATAAGAATTATTCTCTCTTGCAGGTTATCTACAGATGTACCGCTACTCTCCGTTCGTGGTCTGGACTGCAGAAGGTGGAGAACCGCGACCTGTTTACGGAGGTTTGTGCACGGTTGGAGGACACTGCGAGAGATACTTTTTCCCTACATGGGTGACAGCATAATCTACGGACTGGGCCTCCGCCTTCACCTTAGACGTTTTACATTTCCTCATGTCTGATATGTAATTCATTTTTTAGCACTCCAGATTATTGACTCTCTTTGAACGGCTGTGTGCATTTTAGCTATGCAGAGGTCGGGTGTAATTACTTTTGATGAGTAATAAAGCGCCCATTATAAAAAAAAAACTGAAAAATCCAGCTGGCAAGGATAGGTCTATTGCTCATATGCAGGGAGGACATACCGAAAGCTCCGTGGCCATATTCGCTGCGAAGAAAGAACACTCGGAGTGTTCAATTATCGTCATCTTCGTCGTCGCTGTGGTAGTGCCAGCGGCAGGACGTGTCGCCGAACACCTTCACGCTCATCTCCTCGCTGCCTTGGTAGGACAATGCGAGTAGGCAGCCGGCTTGGAGGTCGTGGAAGCGCGCGAACTTCTCCCAGCCGTTGTGGAGGTACATATTGCCGTGCCCGTCGAAGAGCACGTCCACCGGCCACCGGTAGAAGCCGCAACCAGCCTCATATAGCTGCAACACGGCCGGTTCGTTGCCGGCGACGAACTCGGCGAACTTATCCGGCAGCCTCTGGATGCCGAGTGGGTCGCCACTGAGGACGACGATGAACTCGAACTCCCACTCCTCCTCGGAAGATGATTACGGCGACCGTGCAGGCCTTGCTGCTCCAGCACGGCAGCCGCGGCCGCGACCTCGACCTCGACCAGCCATGGAATGGCCCTCAACTCTTGAGATGGTGGCGGCTAAGGTTGGTGAGACAGGAACGATGTGAGAGCAACCCTTTTAATAGGAGGAGGGAGGCGAGGGAGCGGTGGCTCTCATTAACGCCGGCACGGAGAGCTAGATGCGACGAGACGTGTCACTACGCCTCTGTGAAAACTGCACCATCGATGTGTGCCAATAACTTCCGTCGCGAGATAGGCAACGGTTGTGCGTTGTTCATGTGTCAATGTCGCGTCAGGCCCGCTACTCCCCGCCTCGCTTCTCGCTCTGTCCGGCGCGCCCGGAACATCCTCTGTGGAGAGGGGACGGGCTCAGGACGCCAGACACCGTATTGATCCGCGCCAGGTGGAAGGAGACTTTGAGACGCGCGACTGGGAACGGAAACATGTTCGACGCACCCAAAAACCTTTGGGGGACGCAATTGAAGATGCTCTTAGGACATGTGTTAGATGTTCTCTGGATCGCATTCTTCTCATGACCCTGCATTGAGATCCATGCACGCTTACTATCATCACCCGTACAAACGGTGTACTACCTCCATACCGGTTTACAAGACGATTACGTATTTCGAGAAAGAAGTTTAACTACAAATTTGATCAACAAAAAATAAGATGCATGCTATAAAAATTATACTATTGGATTCATATTCAAAAGAGGCTTTCAATAGTATAATTTTTGTGATATATATCTTATATTTTATTAAACAAATTATTAGTTAAAATATTTTCTCAAAATACGTAATAGCCGGTATGGTGGGAGTATATGGTTTCCTCTTTACAATCTAGGTTTCCTCACTAAAATAAGCTACCTAGATCATTTCTTCTCCTCTCGAATTACAACGTACTCCCACTGTCCGCGAATAAGTTTAAGTTTTTCTTTCTTAAAGTCAAACATATTTAATTTGACCAAATTTTTACACACAAATAACAATATATGTGATATCAAACTACTTTGTTATTAAATTACATGTTAAGATGAATCTAGCCATATTAATTTAGTGTCAGAAATGCTGCTTTTCTTTTCTAGAAAGTTAATCAAAGTTAATAGAGTATGACTTAAGACATGTTCTAACATATATTTATTTGTGGATGGAGGGACTATGTCATTCCAAGTACTCCTCTAGTCGGAGCTATGTCTTCGGGACTATGTCATTCCAAAGTACTCCTCTAGACGGAGTACTACGTGTGTGTGTGCATTAATTATCTGAAATGCGTGGAGCTCGAGACATGTGGAGCACCATCTCTGTCACAAATGTGCATTATCTTTTACGCGTGGAGCATCATACATGTGGAGCGTCATCTGTTACACGTGGAACAGAAATATATCATAGTTGCATTTCCCTGCCTACATATCCGATAAGTGACACACCACAATCGTTGCTACGTCTTAGGGTTTTCCGTTGTTGGGTGAGCGGATGAACAATAAACTTAGTTGATATGAATGTGGAGTGTGCATGCACAATGTCGGAGTGTGAGGTACCAGGAAAAACAGATCTGACACTCCTTTCTGGATAGATTCTGCTTAGAGGGCTTCAAGTTTCCAAAAATATTGAGTAGACATTAGACAAAGGATTAATTATTAGTCATGCAAGAGTCAGAAAACCATCCCAAATCAGTTTTGTGCATGTCATGTGGATACACACAAGTTTTGGGGCCATTCACATCCTCCGAGGCTCGATTTCTGGGGAAACCCTAGACCGGGATCCCGGGGGATCTATACCGCCCTTATACATAGGTTTCCGCAAATGGGTTCGCCAAAATAGTACCGAGGAAGAAATAAACAAATAAAAATGATTGGGATTAACAATTATATGGGTAAAAATTATCTTTGTACTAAATCAAAGTGTAAAAGTAAAAAAGGTGCATAAGTTGTGCCGACGGCCAGGTTCCATGCCGTGGGTAGCCGTCGGCACAACAAGAGAGGGGCCCAGCAGTCAGCTGCTGTGTCGACGGCCATGTATGTGCCGTGGGCTACCGTCGGCACAGCCTGAACGGCGCCGTGACGGAGCAACGGCTGGGCCCGCCTGTCAGTCGGTGTGCCGACGTCTGCCACTGTGCCGACGGTGGCCTTCGGTCACCACCTTGTTGTGCCGACGGTCGGAGTTGCGCCGAGGGTGGCCGTCGGTGTACCCTGCTGTGTGCCGACGGTCGGCCTGTGCTGACGGTCAGCTCCGTCGCCGGTCGACGAGGGCCTCTGTGCCGACGGCCCCGACATTTGGCCGTCGGCACACGTGAACTCTCTTGTAGTATGGTGTTTATACAAGTGTACCTGATTTGTATACTTTTGCAAAAAAAAGAAAAAGTACATGATTTGTATTGATGATATGACACTCCGTTTTGGAAACTTACTCATTTTTACAACTCAAATTGATATTAGGTAGAAGATTTTTTTTTTTTACTCGCTGTGTACATAGTCCATGAGATCTATAACCGCCTCTCTAATACCCCACCTTCAACTCTTTCTTCGGAGTCTAGCAGAGGTTCTCGTGCAAGATTATCCGCGGTAACTTCCGGAAGCTGCAACACCAAATAATATTTATTATTTCCATCTATTCTAAAATCTCCTATAAGCTTCATTTGAAGAAGGATTGGCAAAGCATATTAACCATCAGGGCTTTGAGAGTTTCCTACTCAGCATACTCTCCGAATATTAGATTTTGATATCCACTCTTCATATAATCCTCTAGTCGGCGTTGTAATTCTTCTTGTCAGCATAAGCTGCTCATGACTTGGAACCCTACCACTGATGTCAACCATTTGTCAAAGTGCGCTTATGATCCTTTATTTGTGGTATTGGTCCACTTGAAAAAAAAAATCTAGAAGTGATCCTTATATAACATCGTGCATCACAAAAATGTAATAGTAGCTCATGTGTTATCTCAAACGCCTTTGAATATCAGTTTCAGAAGGCTTTTGGTGGGAAATAAATGGACTTTATGGTTACAGTTATGTCAAAAGCTTATGAGGATTAATCTATCTGTTGAGAATGATCGGTTTGTTTGGAATTTGTCAACAAATGGCGTGTTTACAGTGAAATCTATGTATGAGGATCTTATGAATGACCATACCCCCTTTTTGCGAAAATATATTTGGAAAGTTAAAGTTCCTTTAAAGATAAAAATATTTATGTGGTTCTTAAGTAATAAGGTTTTACTTACTAAAGACAATTTGGCCAAAAGAAGATGGCATGGTTGTACAAAATGTGTTTTTTGTGGTGAGAAGAAGACTATTGAGCACTTGTTCATCACTTGTCCTTTAGCTAAGATTCTTTGGCGCACGATTAATTTTACTTTTGCTCTCCCACCTCCAACCAATATTACGAATATGTTTGGTAATTGGTTAAATGGAGTTGATAGACAATCAAAGGCTTTTATCCGTATTGGGGTTTCTGTCTTATGTTGGTCTATCTGGAGGACAAGGAATGATATTATTTTTAACAAAAAACATTCTTTTCACTTTTTGCAGGTTATCCATATGGTGTCACATTGGGTCCAGCTGTGGGCTCTTCTGTCATCGGAGGGACAGCGGGATGCTATGGCTACTGGATGCACACGGCTCCAGATGGTCGCTCAGAATATCTTGTGCCAGGATGGCTGGTGGCACAATAGGCAGATACAATGATGTGTAGTCCGTTTTACTTTGGTTTCTTTCGCTGGTTGATTCTTGTATCAATTCTGGGCGATGCCTGAGATGTTTTAACTTTGTACTCTTAAATTTTAATAAAAAAACCGTGTGCATCATCATGATGCAGAAGCCGGGGTTCCATTCCCCATTTCGAAAAAAAAATCAAGATGGATGAAAAGATTAAGCGTTGTTAGCAGGGGCGTATCTGGGTGGGGGCACTCCCTCCGAAGAATCAAAACAACTTATACTATATACATTATACGAGTTCTCTAATAAAGCATACTTTGGGACTATTTGCTAGCTTTGGGTTGATATTTAAACAAAAATATATTATTCGTACTGTAATCATCACAAATATTAAACCATATAATTGCTAGTGTTGTTGTGCCCCATCGTGAAAGAGGTGCGGTTTGGCTTACACTCAGATCACTAGCGCATTGCTAGTGTTGCCTTGACGGTTTCTTTGGTTAAGGGTTGTTGTCATAACTCCACATTTCGTTCCTCTGTTGTTGCCACGAGGAAGACGGCTCATGTACTATTTCTAGAACAAGCTCTTAACAATGGAGACGGCCTATTCTCGTTGTCTGTTCTCCAAAAAAAGATCATAGATTGAACTCTATCTAGAGAACATTAAGTGGTACTTCAAGCTTGGAGCTAAACACCAGGTATGGAATGGAAGACGCACATACTTCTGGCTCGACTGGTGGTCGAGCGAAATGCTAAAGGCTGGGTGCTCCAATTTCAGTGGCCTTTTGGCCTTCCAGAAGCCCTCGAGTGGGACAATTTAACAAGAAAAAATCCACTAGTCCCACACATCTGATGAAGATGATGTGATATCTTGGTGTCTAGAAGCCTAGGGGGTATTATACTTGATCTATGTACCTCCGAACCTCGCGAGGAGCGGCAGTCCCCCACTTTAAGGAGGTGGCATCTCATTTTCTGGGCAAGCTGTTGTGCTCTAAGAGCCAAGCGTAGGGGATCTTGGAATGGGAAATGTGCGCTATGTGGGGAGATGGAAGCTTGTAACCACATCTTCTTTAGTCACGGGGTTTGGGAACTCTTGCACTGTATATGTACCTGGAACGCAACAGGGGTTGGCGAGTTCTTGGATATGTCCCTTGATTTATCAGGGGCGAATAGTAGACTCGTGTAGTTTACTTTCCAGATTAATGACCCTTTGAAATATTAGGAACAGATTAACTATTGAAGGTTCCCTTATAGACAAACCCGTTGACTCTATGTACAAAATGTTTATCTATATGCTGCAATGGAGGATGCTTAGGGTGAGGGATCGAGAGCTCCTAGACATGACAATGGAGGAGATCGGGCGTATTCACTCCACATTATCGGCTTGAGTACTGCCGTGTGTGGATTATTAAACTAAAGCTATTGTTATTGAACTTAAGTTTAAAACAATGGAGCCCTAAACAGTACAGTGGAAGACGCTTTAAACTAGCTATCCACCGCCAGGCCGAGGCTGCAGCTGCCTCCATAGACCATGCCGGCGGCAGCAGATATTTTTCCTTCATGAACATCATATCTGCTCGGCTGACCAACAACATTTGTTATTTGTGTCATGTTCCCACTCGCAAACTTTGTCCAGATGGCGGTGAATCGTGAATGTCGCACAGCTGTGATTCAGTCGAAAAGAATGCTTTCCAGAGTAGAGTAATTGATCATGAAGACTCTACTGCACTCTGCAGAGCCTTTGGAGACTGTAGTAACACTAACACAGCAAAGCAA
>NC_061510.1:247249102-247274133 GCF_022539505.1 Lolium rigidum | reverse complement strand
CAATGAGGAGAAGACAACCATCTAGCTACTGCTATGGACCCATAGTCCGAGGGTGAACTACTCACTCATCACTCCGGAGGCGACCATGGCGGTGTAGAGTCCTCCGGGAGATGAATCCCCTCTCCGGCAGGGGTGCCGGAGGAGATCTCCGAATCCCCCGAGATGGGATTGGCGGCGGCGGCGTCTCGGTAAGGTTTTCCGTATCGTGGTTTTTCGCATCATGGGTTTCGCGACGGAGGCTTTAAGTAGGCGGAAGGGCGAGTCGGAGGGGCTGACGAGGGGCCCACACCACGGGCGGCGCGGGCCCCCTTGGCCGCGCCGCCTTGTGGTCCGGCCACCTCGTGGCCCCACTTCGTATGCTCTTCGGTCTTCCGGAAGGTTCGTGGCAAAATAGGCCCCCGGGTCTTGATTTCGTCCAATTCCGAGAATATTTCGTTACTAGGATTTCTGAAACCAAAAACAGATAGAAACGACAAGCGGCACTTCGGCATCTTGTTAATAGGTTAGTTCCGGAAAATGCACGAATATGACATAAAGTGTGCATAAAACATGTAGGTATAATCAATAATATGGCATGGATCATAAGAAATTATCGATACGTCGGAGACGTATCAAGCATCCCTAAGCTTAGTTCCGCTCGTCCCGAGCGAGGTAAAACGATAACAAAGATAATTTCTGAAGTGACATGCCATCATAACCTTGATCATACTATTTGTAAACATATGTAGTGGATGCAGCGATCAAAACAATGGTAATGACATGAGTAAACAAGTGAATCATAAAGCAAAGACTTTTCATGAATAGTACTTCAAGACAAGCATTAATAAGTCTTGCATAAGAGTTAACTCATAAAGCAATAAATCAAAGTAAAGGTATTGAAGCAACACAAAGGAAGATTAAGTTTCAGCGGTTGCTTTCAACTCGTAACATGTATATCTCATAGATAATTGTCAACATAGAGTAATATAACAAGCATAATATGCAAGTATGTAGGAATCAATGCACAGTTCACAAGTGTTTGCTTCTTGAGGTGGAGAGAGATAGGTGAACTGACTCAACATAAAAGTAAAAAAGAATGGTCCTTCAAAGAGGAAAGCATCGATTGCTATATTTGTGCTAGAGCTTTTATTTTGAAAACATGAAACAATTTTGTCAACGGTAGTAATAAAGCATATGAATTATGAAAATTATATCTTACAAGTTGCAAGTCTCATGCATAGTATACTAATAGTGCCCGCACCTTGTCCTAATTAGCTTGGACTACCGGATCTTTGCAATGCACATGTTTTAACCAAGTGTCACAATGGGGTACCTCCATGCCGCTCTGTACAAAGGTCTAAGGAGAAAGCTCGCATTTCGGATTTCTCGCTTTTGATTATTCTCAACTTAGACATCCATACCGGGACAACATGGACAACAGATAATGGACTCCTCTTTAATGCATAAGCATGTGGCAACAATTATTATTCTCATATGAGATTGAGGATATATGTCCAAAGCTGAAACTTCCACCATGAATCATGGCTTTAGTTAGCGGCCCAATGTTCTTCTCTAACAATATGCATGCTCCAACCATTAAGGTGGTAGATCTCTCTTACTTCGGACAAGACGGACATGCATAGCAACTCACATGATATTCAACAAAGAATAGTTGATGGCGTCCCCCGAAGCATGGTTATCGCACAACAAGCAACTTAATAAGAGATAAAGTGCATAAGTACATATTCAATACCACAATAGTTTTTAAGCTATTTGTCCCATGAGCTATATATTGCAAAGGTGAATGATGGAATTTTAAAGGTAGCACTCAAGCAATTTACTTTGGAATGGCGGAGAAATACCATGTAGTAGGTAGGTATGGTGGACACAAATGGCATAGTGGTTGGCTCAAGGATTTGGGATGCATGAGAAGTATTCCCTCTCGATACAAGGTTTAGGCTAGCAAGGTTATTTGAAACAAACACAAGGATGAACGGTGCAGCAAAACTCACATAAAAGACATATTGTAAACATTATAAGACTCTACACCGTCTTCCTTGTTGTTCAAAACTCAATACTAGATATTATCTAGACTCTAGAGAAACCAAATATGCAAACCAAATTAGCAAGCTCTAAGTGTTTCTTCATTAATGGGTGCAAAGTATATGATGCAAGAGCTTAAACATGAGCACAACAATTGCCAAGTATCAAATTATCCAAGACATTTTAGAATTACTACACGTAGCATTTTCCAATTCCAACCATATAACAATTTAACGAAGAAGAAACTTCGCCATGAATACTATGAGTAAAGCCTAAGGACATACTTGTCCATATGCTACAGCGGAGCGTGTCTCTCTCCCACAAAGTGAATGCTAGGATCCATTTTATTCAAACAAAACAAAAAACAAAAACAAACCGACGCTCCAAGCAAAGTGCATAAGATGTGACGGAATAAAAATATAGTTTCGGGGGAGGAACCCGATAATGTTGTCGATGAAGAAGGGGATGCCTTGGGCATCCCCAAGCTTAGACGCTTGAGTCTTCTTAGAATATGCAGGGGTGAACCACCGGGGCATCCCCAAGCTTAGAGCTTTCACTCTCCTTGATCATATTGTATCATACTCCTCTCTTGATCCTTGAAAACTTCCTCCACACCAAACTCGAAACAACTCATTAGAGGGTTAGTGCACAATAAAAATTCACATGTTCAGAGGTGACACAATCATTCTTAACACTTCTGGACATTGCATAAAGCTACTGGACATTAATGGATCAAAGAAATTCATCCAACATAGCAAAAGAGGCAATGCGAAATAAAAAGGCAGAATCTGTCAAAACAGAACAGTCCGTAAAGATGGATTTTATTAGGCCACCGAGACTTGCTCAAATGAAAATGCTCAAATTGAATTAAAGTTGCTTACATATCTGAGGATCATGCACGTAAATTGGCTTAATTTTCTGAGCTACCTACAGGGAGGTAGACCCAGATTCGTGACGAAGCAAAGAAATCCGGAACTACGCAAGTAATCCATATCTAGTACTTACTTTACTATCAAAGACTTTACTTGGCACAACAAAACTCAAAACTAAGATAAGGAGAGGTTGCTACAGTAGTAAACAACTTCCAAGACTCAAATATAAAACAAAAATACTGTAGTAAAAACATGGGTTGTCTCCCATAAGCGCTTTCTTTAACGCCTTTCAGCTAGGCGCAGAAAGTGTAAATCAAGTAACATCAAGAGACGAAGCATCAACATCATAATTTGTTCTAATAATAGAATCATAAGGTAACTTCATTCTCTTTCTAGGGAAGTGTTCCATACCTTTCTTGAGAGGAAATTGATATTTAATATTACCTTCCTTCATATCAATAGTAGCACCAACGGTTCGAAGAAAAGGTCTTCCCAATATAATGGGGCAAGATGCATTGCATTCAATATCCAAGACAACAAAATCAACGGGGACAAGGTTATTGTTAACCATAATATGCACATTATCAACTTTCCCCAAAGGTTTCTTTTTAGCATTATCAGCGAGATTAACATCTAGATAACAGTTTTTCAATGGTGGCAAGTCAAGCATATCATAGACTTTCTTAGGCATAATAGAAATACTTGCACCAAGATCACATAAAGCATTACAATCAAAATCTTTGACTCTCATTTTAATGATGGGCTCCCAACCATCCTCTAGCTTTCTAGGAATAGAATTTTCAAGTTTTAGTTTCTCTTCTCTAGCTTTTATGAGAGCATTTGTAATATGTTTTGTGAAAGCCAAGTTTACAGCGCTAGCATTGGGACTTTTAGCAAGTTTTTGCAAGAACTTTATAACTTCAGAGATGTGGCAATCATCAAAATCTAAATCATTACAATCTAAAGCAATGGGATTATCATCCCCAAGGTTGGAAAAAATTTCAGCAGTTTTATCAGAGGCAGTTTCAGCAGTTTTAGCAGTTTCAGATAATTTTGCGCGCTTTGCACTAGGAGTAGAAGCATTGCCAACACCAATTATTTTACCATTGATAGTAGGAGGTGCAGCAACATGTGAATCATTAGCATTGCTAGTGGTGGTAATAGTCCAAACTTTAGCTACATTTTTCTCTTTAGCTAGTTTTTCATTTTCTTCTCTATCCCACCTAGCACGCAGTTCAGCCATTAATCTTATATTATCATTAATTCTAACTTGGATGACATTTGCTGTAGTAACAATTTTATTTTCAATATCCCTATTAGGCATAACTTTCGATTTCAAAAGATCAACATCAGAGGCAAGACTATCAACTCTAGAAACAAAAAATATCAATTTTATTGAGCTTTTCTTCAACAGATTTGTTAAAGGCAGTTTGTGTACTAATAAATTCTTTAAGCATAGCTTCAAATCCAGGGGGTGTATTCCTATTATTGTTGTAAGAATTCCCATAAGAATTAGCATAACCGTTACCATTATTATAAGGATATGGCCTATAGTTATTACTAGAATTGTTCCGATAAGCATTGTTGTTGAAATTATTATTTTTAATGAAGTTTACATCAACATGTTCTTCTTGGGCAACCAATGAAGCTAATGGAACATTATTAGGATCAACATTAGTCCTATCATTCGCAAGCATAGACATAATAGCATCAACCTTATCATTCAAGGAAGAGGATTCTTCAACGAGAATTTACCTTCTTACCTTGTGGAGCTCTTTCCGTGTGCCATTCAGAGTAATTAACCATCATATTATCAAGAAGCTTTGTTGCTTCACCAAGAGTGATGGACATAAAGGTACCTCCAGCAGCTGAATCCAATAAATTCCGCGAAGAAAAATTTAGTCCTGCATAGAAGGTTTGGATGATCATCCAAGTAGTCGATCCATGGGTTGGGCAATTTTTAACCAAAGATTTCATTCTTTCCCAAGCTTGAGCAACATGTTCATTATCCAATTGTTTAAAATTCATTATGCTACTCCTCAAAGATATAATTTTAGCAGGGGGATAATATCTACCAATATAAGCATCCTTGCATTTAGTCCGAGGAATCAATACTATTCTTAGGCGAGAGATAGCAACCAATCTTTAGCTCTTCCTCTTAATGAGAAAGGAAACAATTTTAATTTTATAATGTCACCATCTACATCTTTATACTTTTTCATTTCACACAATTCAACAAAATTATTGAGATGGGCAGCGGCATCATCAGAACTAACACCAGAAAATTGCTCTCGCATAACAAGATTTAGTAAAGCGGGTTTAATTTCAAAGAATTCCGTTGTAGTAGCAGGTGGAGCAATAGGTGTGCATAGGAAATCATTATTATTTGTGCTAGTGAAGTCACACAACTTAGTATTTTCAGGGTTGGCCATTTTAGCAGTAGTAAATAAAGCAAACTAGATAAAGTAAATGCAAGTAAACTATTTTTTTTGTGTTTTTAATATAGCAAACAAGACAGTAAATAAAGTAAAGCTAGCAACTAATTTTTTTGTATTTTGATATAATGCAGCAAACAAAGTAGTAAATAAAATAAAGCAAGACAAAAACAAAGTAAAGAGATTGAGAAGTGGAGACTCCCCTTGCAAGCGTGTCTTGATCTCCCCGGCAACGGCGCCGGAAAATATGCTTGATGGCGTGTATTTCACACGTTCGTTGGGCAACCCCAAGAGGAAGGTATGATGCGCACAGCAGCAAGTTTTCCCTCGGAAAGAAACCAAGGTTTATCGAACCAGGAGGAGCCAAGAAGCACGTTGAAGGTTGATGGCGGCGGGATGTAGTGCGGCGCAACACCAGGGATTCCGGCGCCAACGTGGAACCCGCACAACACAACCAAAGTACTTTGCCCCAACGAAACAGATGAGGTTGTCAATCTCACCGGCTTGCTGTAACAAAGGATTAACCGTATTGTGTGGAAGATGATTGTTTGCGAGAGAAAATAGTAAAACAAGTATTGCAGCAGATTTGTATTTCGAGTATTAAAAGAATGGACCGGGGTCCACAGTTCACTAGAGGTGTCTCTCCCATAAGATAAAAGCACGTTGGGTGAACAAATTACAGTCGGGCAATTGACAAATAGAGAGGGCATAACAATGCACATACATGTCATGATAAGTACACCGAGATTTAATTGGGCATTACGACAAAGTACATAGACCGCCATCCAACCGCATCTATGCCTAAAAAGTCCACCTTCGAGGTTACCGTCCGAACCCCTTCCAGTATTAAGTTGCAAAGCAACGAGACAATTGCATTAAGTATGGTGCGTAATGTAATCAATAACTACATCCTCGGACATAGCATCAATGTTTTATCCCTAGTGGCAACAAGCACAACACAACCTTAGAACTTTTTGTCACCGTCCCGGTGTCAATGCAGGCATGAACCCACTATCGAGCATAAATACTCCCTCTTGGAGTTACTAGCATCAACTTGGCCGAGCCTCTACTAATAACGGAGAGCATGCAAGATCATAAACAACACATATGCAATAACTTGATAATTAACATAACATGTTATTCTCTATCCATCGGATCCCGACAAACACAACATAGAGTATTACAGATAGATGATCTTGATCATGTTAGGCAGCTCACAAGATCCAACAATGAAGCACAATGAGGAGAAGACAACCATCTAGCTACTTCTATGGACCCATAGTCCAGGGGTGAACTACTCACTTATCACTCCGGAGGCGACCATGGCGGTGTAGAGTCCTCCGGGAGATGAATCCCCTCTCCGGCAGGGTGCCGGAGGAGATCTCCAGAATCCCTCGAGATGGGATTGGCGGCGGCGGCGTCTCAGTAAGGTTTTCCGTATCGTGGTTTTTCGCATCAGGGGTTTCGCGACGGAGGCTTTAAGTAGGCGGAAGGGCAGAGTCGGAGGGCTGACGAGGGGCCCACACCACAGGGCGGCGCGGGCCCCCCATTGGCCGCGCCGCCTTGTGATATGGCCACCTCGTGGCCCCACTTCGTATGCTCTTCGGTCTTCTGGAAGGTTCGTGGCAAAATAGGCCCCTGGGTCTTGATTTCGTCCAATTCCGAGAATATTTCGTTACTAGTATTTCTGAAACCAAAAACAGCAGAAAAACGAGCAATCGGCACTTCGGCATCTTGTTAATAGGTTAGTTCCAGAAAATGCACGAATATGACATAAAGTGTGCATAAAACATGTAGGTATCATCAATAATATGGCATGGATCATAAGAAATTATCGATACGTCGGAGACGTATCAATCACGACCAAATAAGTCACTCCCAAATTTCCGTACTTAGATATTTCTAGATCACCGTGTTCTTAATATATTTCCTGATAAAAAAACATATTGAAATTTAATTTGCATTGCAGATTCACAACAAAAACGAAGTTGAAAAGAGGCGGAGAGGCAACAATTGTGGTGGTAGAGCCACCATATTTATCACGTTCAGATCCACTTCATCGCCATCGACGCCATCCTTGTGCATCTAGACAAAAAGAGGTACGGTTACCAAAAAATCATTAGGCTGGGCCACGTCTGTTTAGAGAGATGATAGTTGCGGATAAATTACGTTGCTGTCTACCTTTTTTATTCCTTCATTTGTTTTCAACGGTTACTTCTTAGAAGGGAGCACAGATAAAAATGAGGTAGACACCTGCATTTGTAGCTATGGGAAATAGCAGCAAAGAATGTGAAAAACCAAATCAATTGTGAAAAAGGAAGAATGTTAGAGATGACTGAAAGAAGAATATGCATTGGCAGTGGAACAAAGAATGATATGCATAAGGGGAAAACACATGATGCTACCAAATAAAGTATCCTTGTACTACCTGAGAGAAGACCTAACATACTTAACATGCTATCAAAAAAAATTTGAAGGCCACATGGTCTAGACTGTTTCATGGATGAAATGGACATATCTTTGACCAAAAACCGCACCTCTTGTGTAGCTTTCTCAATTAATATTTCTTAGGTTCTCAATAGGCTTCTGCAAGTTATCAAAAAGTGACTGCATCACACATGAGGATCCACAATCCTGAACCAATTGCAACCATTAGACTAACAACTTGAGCTGCTATTTTTAATTGGGGCAAAATTCCAGAAATCAGGAAATTACTGAGTATACATACAAAAGATAAGACACAGATTAATTTTCCCTTGTAAGTTTTATTTCAAACACCTTTTAGGAATATATAAAAGAATAGATATGAACAAACAAACATATCCAGCTATAATCGTGCAAGTCTGCATATTGGAGGTAGAGCTGCAGCTAGCTACATATAATAGCATCGGTTCCCATTTTCTCTGTGTTTCCTAGTGATTGCAAATTTCTCATTAGTATTGTCGAACATAGCTTAGATGATCCATTGGCCCTATCCAGGTAAACTCATGAAACAACATAAGATAACAATATCATGGATCGAGTCTCTCTATTTAATCCCCACAAATTCATATCTTTGTTTGTCCAGATCTATTATTTTATATATGCCTAAAAGTTGTTTGACTAAAACTTGCAAGGGAAGATTAATCTAGTAGCGCATGACAAGACCAATTCCAGGCCACATTTGGTTGCAACATACAAATTCGAACGAATCGGAAGAGGGGAAAATGACCTTTGTTGTGCATCGTCATGGTCAGGGCCGGGCATGCCTAGGTCGTCCTCCCCTTCGCATTTCCGGCTGTAGCTCTGGATGAGAACTCGACATGGAGGAGGTCCTCTGCTGCTCGTGTGACCTGCCGTCGCCCATGGCTGGTGCATCTTGCAGCAGTCGCGTGCTTCTCCAAGGCCGGCCAGCCGCCGGTCTTCCGCAGCCAGCATCTCTTTCGCTGCTCATCATCTTCCTGTCGACATTCACTAGAAGCAGCACATCATGGTGCCCATGCTCCTCCTTCTGTGCGCGAATGGGGCAGGGCGGGTAGGGAGGAGGGGGAGGAGGGAAGAACCTAGAAAGAGGACGAGGGGGCAGCGGTGGCTGCGGGGAACCACGGAGGCGGAGCAGTGCCGCCAGGCGGTGGAGGAGAAGGCGGAATCGGGATTGGAGGAGGAGGAGGCGTGGGGATTGGAGAGGAGAAGAGACACAAGGCGATTGGTGGGCGGCGACTAGGGTTTTTTCACTGTGGGGTGCCCATTTTATACGGCTGCTGTAAAAAATGAACGGACGAGATCAACCACCAAAGAAGATCCAACGGCCCACGTGCTCTAATCGCTGTGAGGCCCCCTATGGGGGGCATCATATATACCTTCAGATTGTTTTATCAAAAAAATCCACACATAGGTTCGTTTCTCCACCCCTCAACCTCCGAGGAGTCTGACCGGAGGAGGAGGAACAACCTATGGAGGATGCAAAGGTGGCGTTGGGCTGACTTTTGGTGTACGATCATCCGCGTGTTGACATCGTCAACGCCGAAAACTCTAGAAAAAGGCCGACCTTCGCGAAGGGAAGGCAACTCGTTCCGCACGCGACAAGTGGCGCGCTGTGGTGCCAGAAAATCCCTGAGAAGTGATCTCCCTGCTCGTCACGTGTCGCAAGGGGAAGCAAGGTGGGGATGGGGGAGGAGAGAGAAGACTGGGTTGTGTCAGTTTTTCCCTTTTTGTTCTAGATTCGTTTTTTCAAAATGAAATATCTTGAGAACCGTAAGTCCAAATTGCGAACCGTTTTCACTTTTGAGATCCTCGCGTCGAGACCTTCAAAACTAGATCCCATGTTGATATGTTTGGAGATATTTTTTTTTCCGTACTTCCAATAGTAGTATGATTGTACCTGTGGTATGTACCTAAATGTACTCGTGTTTCAACTGATAAGTACTTTTGTTTTTAGTGTATTTGGTGCAGTTTTTCCCTTTACTCGGTAATTGTACTCGTCCGTGTGTTGCCTGTACTTACTCGTGTGCGTGAATGTACTCGCTCGTGTGTGCGACTGTACTTCTGTATATGTACTTGCTCGTGTTCACGACCGTACCTGCTCGTGTACGCGACTGTACCTCCTCGTGTGCGTGACTGTATTTCTGTATATGTAGCTGCTCGTGTGCACGACTGTACCTATCTCGTGTGCGCGACTGTACGTGTACTCGCTTGTATGTGCGACTGTACCTGATAGTGTGCGCGACTGTACCTGTTTCGTGTGTGTGACTGTACCTATACTCGTTCGTGTACGCAACTGTACTCGTGTGGTGCATGTAACTGTACCCGTGTGTTGTATGTAACTGTACTCGTGTGTTATACCTGACTGTACTCGTGTCAACCTACGTGAGACAAATATTGTTATGCGTTAGGAAAAGAAGAAATCTAACGAAGTCTAGGCATGCATGAGGGACGTGTGTGGCTTTGCACACGTACATGCTAGTGGAGCTGGCCTCGTTCGCTAGTAGCTAGGTGTGCAGGTGCAGGTATAACTCGCTAGTGGAGGGCACGCAGATGTATTCGCTCGAGGCCCGGGGACGTACTCCCTTGGCTCGCTCGGGGGCGCGCGGATGTATTCGCTCGGCTTGCTGGCCGGATGTGTGGACGTACTCGTCCCGGGGCGCACGGGTATACTCGACGCGGAACGCAGACACGTGTCCGGCAACTTTTTCCCTTTGTAAAGGTTGGTCTTTTTCTAGTGGTACCCCCTTAACGCGCTTTGACCGTGTTTCCCACCGGTTCCATTGCTCTGACTCCAATTTCACAAAATCTTATCTCAGTCGGTCAAGCCCATGATTCTGGCCAACACAACAATCTGCACGGCCCACTTTGCTAGCTAAAACTCTTTTTTTTCCAGATACGATGGATAGATGTTCATTGGTGATTTCCCTAAAAAATTGGCATTGGGGTTGACTGATTGGCGAATAAGCAAAAAAAAAACGACATTGATGAGTTGGCTCTCTAGAAGACAAGGAAGGCTGGGTGTAGGTGGGTCGAGGCGGCCGTCCGGCCGCGAGCAATCGTCTTTGTTTTCGAAGGAAGGTCTCGAGCATTGTCTCTTCTTGAAGTGTTGGGCTCGTGGGAGATGTTGCCGGTGCCTCGAGCGATACCACCAGGTCAGCACATGCCGTGAATGCTTCAGATGCATCCGTTGTCGGCGTTCGGGTCATCGGGAGTATTTCTAACGTGTGTACTTTTCCGGCGCTCATTATTCCTCTTCGGAGGCTCGTGCTCGTTCTCTGGACACAGTTGATCGTTGCCAGTGGAGTAGCTCTTCGTCCGCTAAGCCTCGACGTCCCTCGGTGTCTCGGAGTTGGGCTTTAGGTCGTGTGCCTTTTGTCGTCGCCTGCAATATCGCTGCCAAGGCCCTCTCCAAGGTGTAGTGAGGAGTTCAACGGCAACGCTAGCTTCGACCCTCGCCTTTAGTGCCAGTTTACTTTCCTGAGCTCGGAGCTTGCTCATTTGGTTGCTAACGACATCGAGGAGGCGTCTCACATCTTTGTGAAGAGGTGACAAGTCTCAAGCTCAGTGGCGGAGCCACGTTGTGGCTGTGTAGTCAAGCGACTACACAGGTTTTTGCAAATCGAATGCCGTTGGCTATGCATGCCCACGGCTAAACGCTGTAAACTCTTGAAAATGACCACTCCCCCTGAAACCTCCGCTTGACTAGTAACTCCCCCTGATCCACGATGGGTATCCCTCCCTCTCTCTTCCGTTTGAGCAGCTTCCTGTAACCCAGCGTGGCATGTAAATCCCCAATTTGTTCGATCATAAAATACCCAATCCATCAGATCTTAAATCCCCAAATCAACCTGCAAGCCTAATTAATCGTGACGACAAGGGAAGGAGTAGCCCAGGGCTCTGGTTCTAGTAGAGTACGAACACCGGGAGTTGAGGCCGGCCCGCCGCCGGGAATTCGCTGGCATGCACAACTACCTCCGGCAAACAGGCTCACGGGCGGCCACCTTGGTGGTCGCCAGCCAGGCACGGCCCCATTAGGCGATCGTCAAATTGACACGCCATCAGTTAGTTTGTCCATTGGCACAGAACTGCGTGTCAGCGTGTCTACAACGACATCCACTTCAACACCAGGACGAGGCCCTTTCCTTTTACTCCAATTCTGTTTTCCTTCTCAAATTGTTAGAATATTAGTTGTTCTAGGGTACTTGATCTATCCTTGTATGATTTTTCTTTCTTTTGTGTTCCTGTTTAGTTTGTCTACATAAGTATGTTACTACATTTTTATAAAAAAATAAAAACAGTGTGTTATAAAAAAAATCTTCGTATTTTTAAAGCTTGACATCACAACTTTTGGATCCTGGCTCCGCCACAGCTCAAGCTGGTATTGGCATGTGCTGGTGATTGTTAGGTGCCAACGGAGGCATGTTCAGTAACTCACCGCCGTGCAGGCTTTGTTTCCGCTTGGCTCCACTGAGCATCATGAGTTGTGTGGGAATTCCTTCGGTGTGCCTGAGCTCCTGGATTTGTGTGGAGATTCATTCGTTATGCTTCCTTTTGTTCATAAAGTGAGATCCGATTCGCATGAGATCTTGGCTGTGGCTTCTCCGCCGAGTCAGGCACTTGGTTTTGAGGGTAGTGGTGATAATGACGATGCAATTTCTCTCTTGTCTACCAGGCATGTTGTTTCTTTTGTTGATGAGTGCTTGTGACGGTAAAGCACACGTCCGTTGGGAACCCCAAGAGGAAGGTATGATGCGTACAACAGCGAGTTTTCCCTTAGTAAGAAACCAAGGTTATCGAATCAGTAGGAGATGAAGGCCACGTGAAGGTTGTTGGTGAAGGAGTGTAGTGCGGCGCAACACCAGGGATTCCGGCGCCAACGTGGAACCTGCACAACACAATCAAGATACTTTGCCCCAACTTAACAGTGAGGTTGCCAATCTCACCGGCTTGCTGAAAACAAAGGATTAAACGTATGGTGTGGAGAATGATATTTGCTTGCAGAAAACAAAAGAGAACAATGATTGCAGTAGGTTGTATTTCGGATGTAAAAGAATGCACCGGGGTCCACAGTTCACTAGTGGTGTTTCTCCAATAAAATAAATAACATGTTGGGTAAACAAATTACAGTTGGGCAATTGACAAAATAGAGAGGGCATAACAATGCACATACATATCATGATGAATACTATGAGATTTACTTAGGGCATTACGACAAAGAACATAGACCGCCATCCAGCATGCATCTATGCCTAAAAAGTCCACCTTCGGGTTAGCATCCGCACCCCTTCCAAGTATTAAGTTGCAAACAACGAGACAATTGCATTAAGTACCGTGCGTAATGTAAACAATACAAATATCCTTAGACAAAGCATTGATGTTTTATCCCTAGTGGCAACAACACATCCACAATCTTAGAACTTTCCGTCACTCGTCCTGCATTCAATGGAGGCATGAACCCACTATCTAGCATAAATACCCCCTCTTGGAGTTACAAGTATCAACTTGGCCAGAGCCTCTACTAGCAACGGAGAGCATGCAAGATCATAAATAACACATATATGATAGATCAATAATCAACTTGACATAGTATTCCATATTCATCGGATCCCAACAAACACAACATGTAGCATTACAAATAGATGATCTTGATCATGATAGGCAGCTCACAAGATCTAAACATGATGGCATAATAGGAGAAGACAACCATCTAGCTACTGCTATGGACCCATAGTCCAAGGATGAACTACTCACGCATCAGTCCGGAGGCGGGCATGGTGATGTAGAGCCCTCCGGTGATGATTCTCCTCTCCGGCAGGGTGCCGGAGGTGATCTTCAGAACCCCCCGAGATGGGGTTGACGGCGGCGGCGTCTCTGGAACTTTTCTCGTATTTTCGCTCTCGGTACTAGGGTTTTCCGATACGAAGGAATATATAGGCGAAGAGGCAGCGTCGGGGGAGCCAGGGGGTGGGCTCCCCACACCTCGGCGCGCCAGGAGGTGGGGCCACGCCGCCCTATGGGGTGGCCCCCCTGCTGGCCTTCTCCGACTCTTCTTCGATGTTCTGGAACACTCCGTGGAAAATAGGGCCGTGGGCTTTTGTTTCGTCCAATTCCGATAATATTTCCTGTGTAGGATTTCTGAAACCAAAAACAGCAGAAAACAGGAACTGGCGCTTCGGCATCTTGTTAATAGGTTAGTCCCGGAAAATGCATAAAAATGATATAAAGTATGAATAAAACATGTAGGTATTGTCATAAAACTAGCATGGAAGATAAGAAATTATAGATACGTTGGAGACGTATCAATGAGGTTGCTAAGTTAGAAATGTTGGTAATGGTGCTCGTAGTTGTCGTCGCTAGAGAGGTTTCCGTTTTTCTCGCCACGTTGTTGTGTGCCCTAGATCTCCAGCTGATTTATGGATGCCCCCACCCCCATCCCACCAATGTGTTGTTCGTGTCGTCTTGTGGTCCCTTATGTTGGGTAGAGCAAGCGCGATCCTATTATTCGGGTCTTTGTTACACTTGACAGTGAGTGTGAGGTTTATGTTGGTTTGACCTTGTTGTTGTAGGTTTTCTAGAAACTCCCTTCTTAATTGATACATGTTTTTGCCTCTATTTGAAAATAGATTGCTGCTCCAGCTGAGGTGCATACATATCTGGTCTCTCTTTATTGGTTCATAGTAGTAGTAATAAGGAGTTCTCATAGTCGCCGACGCATACCCAGCTACTCACTATGGAATACCGAGTAATACTACTATAGTGTAGTAGAAGCAAGAACACGTTGCAGCCGATTAATTATCGGGGAAGAAATATCGTAATGCACTCATATGTGCCTCTCGTGCATATCGCCATCAGTAGCCATATGCACTGTCACGGCATATTTGGCTACGATCGACACGTATACTGAATTACTGATCACTCTCACTCACCGGCCGGCGCCATCCACCAAGCGTCCAAGCGGAAAGGCCGCCCAGCTCGCGCGCCGTCCGATCAGCAGTAGGCGATGCACTTGGTCTTGCAGTCGACGGTGCAGCCGCCCCCGCCTCCTCCGCCGCCCCACCCCTTGCCGGAGCCGCTGTAGGACTTGTAGCACTTCTTGGGGCAGGTGAGCTTCTTCTTGTAGCAGGGGCCCTTCTCGGAGCACACGGTGGTTGAGGCCACCACGCCGCCGCGCGAGTACCCGCCGGTCGGCCCGCCGTATCCGCCGCCCCACCCGCCGCCCATGCCCGGAACGTCGAACCCGGGGATACTGCCGAAGCCCGGGATGGTGGGGATGACGCCGCCCCCGCTGCCGCCCGCACCGCCAACGGCACCTGAGCCGGGCTTGGTGGCCGGCGGCACGTAGGGCTTGGCCGGCTTCTTGCCGGGCGGTGAGGGAACGTACGGCTTGGCCGGCTTCTTGAGGGCCGGCGAGGGCTTGGTCTTGACCTGGGCGCCGTCGCGCGTGGCCAGGGCGACGGTGGACGCGACGGCGAGCAGGAGGAGGAGCGCAGCGACGCGGCGAGTGCCGGCCATGGCCATGTCTTGTGTGCCGCTGTTCGGGTGCGCTTTGGCTGCGTTGTTGGTGGTACCATGTGGGTTTCTCAGGGTTGCTATTAAGTAGGGGAGGAGGAGACGAGATGAACTGCACTGCGCGAGCGAGAGCGATGGATGAGATGTGTGCATTAAAGCCAGAGGCGGACGTCTAGCTGAGAGATGATTCAGATGAGGGTTGGGGCACTCACAGCAGGAACAGTGCTACAGCAGTGTGGTTTCAGTGGAGAGTTATGGTCGCCGCCACGATGCGCTGCACGCGGTTTCGCGCCACTCGTTTGATTCGAATCCAAGCAATTCCATGGTGACAAAATCGGACGCTTGGTCGATCACGTCGCAAGCAAATTGCTAAGGCAATAGCATGTGCACATTTATGTCCCTCGCAGGCTCGCGACCTTTGCGTCGCCTGCCGCTCCATCCCGGCCACCGGCTCTCGCGTACCACCACCGTACGTACGTGGTCATGTTAGCCTCCAAGGGGGAAACGGAGCGTGCAAGTCGCCGACAGAGAACATGGGACGAATTGAAGGCCAAGCCGATGATCTGTTCGGAGCTCGTTATGGCCTGCTGCTGCACACAGCGTGATCTCGCAGTCTCAGCACAGGATTCAGCCTTTCAGGTCTTGCCTACATTTATTAGGCTCTCTCTCAAGTCTGAATCTGGATGGACCGGTGAGCTGGAGAAGTTCAAGTGGTCAAGCAAATCGTATCTGATCCGGCCTCCGGGAGCCCATGTATATTTCTAGAAGAAGCTCTCAACAATGGACAATGGTCCAAATTGTAGAGGGAGCTTTAAACCAGCGAGGCAGCGACCACCGCCAGGTGGAACGGCGGATTTTTTTTTCTCATTAACATTTTCTCTGCTCGGCTGATCAACCACATTTGACATTTCTATCATGTTTGCCCAGATGGTGATGAACCATTACAGTCGCACGGCTGTATTTCAGTTGAAGGAGTCGATTTCCTGAGTAGAATAGATTGATCTCGAAAACACCGGCTTAGCCTACGGAGGTTGTAATCAGGAGTTACAAATCAACTTCTTTACATCATCTTCAGTCATGTTTCCAAACCGCGTCCGGCAATAGTGTCAAATTAAACGTTTGGACACCGCTGCATGGTTCCGCTTATGGTGCACATCTCTACCTAGCCACATCCCCCAAAGACAGCCCTCAAATTATTTTTTAGGGTTTAGGGTATTTAAAGACACATTCAATTCAAATATATCACATAAATAAATATGTTTGACAATATGCACCCGAATTGAAAGTTAACCAACAACAAACCAAACAAATAAAAGTTGGGCTACATCAAGGCGCTAGGGCAGTTGCTGCCTCTCCTTTGAGCCTCCATAAATGCTCTACGAGATCATATTGCAGTTAAGTGTAAATAGTGGTGTCACGGATTACTGCATGCATGACGAGGAAAATCAGCAAACTCTGCAGGCACCTGGTCTCTCCGTAAAAGGGTCCTGACACTTGTAGGGACAAACATGCCTGGCTCGAGTCTTGCGATCATTCTCGATGATTATGTTGTGCATGATCATACAAACTTACATCACCTCCTGCATTTGGATACCGAACAATAGCAAGAGATTAAATACAGTTAGATTTGTTTTTACAGTTAGATTTTTCACAACGAGATCTTTGATAGATCTCATGTTGATAGGTTTTAATAATATTCTTTTTGAATACGGTTGTCAGATTATAGTCGGTTGGCCACCGGATTAACCATTATTGGTTGCCATGTTAAAATCAAATGATTGCAAGCTTTTTATTTTATTGTTGCTTTTCAATTGGTGCACATTCACTTTGTTCTACGTTTGATTCCCTTGATTTGCACCAATCTCAGCGTGCCCACATCGTTCACTTTTGGGCTTATTTTGAGTCATACCCTGGCGTTGTGACTGTCCTAAGGAGTTGTGTGTCATTTCATTTTGCTTGGGGAGGAGGCGAGGAGGCGCAGATGGTCATGGCAGAGAGATATGCAGGGGTGAGGGGTCACATATCGGCCACACACGGAACATATAGGGGTGTTTTGTGGGGCGGAAACCAGGGATGCCACCTACGAGATGGGTACGCCTCCACCTCCTATGTGTGCTTTGTTCCTCTGTTTGATTTTCTCGCCGGTGCGAGGGTTTGTTCAGCGATGCTAGTCGCAGCGCGCGGACGACGTGGGGAGCTGTGGGGTAAGTGTCTAATTCCTGCATCGCGACTAAGGTTTTCAGATGAGTGGCGTTGTGGCGTTACCTCCTCGGAAGGATGTTTCGGTGTTGAAGAGCGCCACGCATTGGATATCACCGTCATTCCACCTCATCCATCGATGTCTAGGTCTCCCTTTCTTAAGATGTGATTTGCAAATAGCTTGAATAACTTTGGTTTTCGGCGTGATTTATATTTTGTTGTTTTTGTTTTTGTCCGTCCGATGTTCATCATGTGGGTGTTTGAAGAGAAACGTGATTTAGATTTCAGTCCCCGTTTCTTTAAGATGAGGTGTGATACGTCTCAAACGTATCTATAATTTCTTATGTTCCATGCTAGTTTTATGACAATACCTACATGTTTTATTCATACTTTATATCATTTTGATGCATTTTCCGGTACTAACCTATTAACAAGATGCCGAAGCGCTAGTTCCTGTTTTCTGCTGTTTTTGGTTTCAGAAATCTTACACAGGAAATATTCTCGGAATTGGACGAAACAAAAGCCAAACCTCCTATTTTTCCGAGGGACACACGGAGCCAGAAGGGCAATCCCGGGGGAGGCCCAGGGCCTCCTCCCCATAGGGGGCGCGGCCAGGACCCCAGGCGCGCCGCCAGGTGGGGAGCCCACCTCGGGACTCCACCGACATCGCCCCTTCGCCTATATATTCATCCGTCTCCGAAAACCCTAAAATAACAAGTCATATTCCACGAAGAATTCCGTAGCCGCCGCCATCGCGAAGACAAGTTTCGGGGGACAGAATCTCTGTCCCGGCACGCCGCCGGGACGGGGAATTGCCCCCGGAGTCATCTCCATCGACACCACCGCCATCTTCATCGCCGTTGTTGTCTCCCATGATGAGGAGGGAGTAGTTCTTCCCCGAGGCTGAGGGCTCTACCGGTAGCTATGTGGTTAATCTCTCTCTCCCATGGTGTGATCTTTATGTGATCATGAGCTTTGTATCACTATTGATGTATGTGCTACTCTAGTGATGTTATTAAAGTAGTCTATTCCTCCTCCATGATGTAAAGAGGACAGTGTGTGCATCATGTAGTACTTGGAGTAGGCTATGATTGTAATCTCTTGTGGATTATGAAGTTAACTATTACTATGATAGTATTGATGTGATCTATTCCCCCTTTCATAGCTATTGTTGACAGTGTGTATGCTATGTTAGTACTCGGTCTAAATTGCAACGGTATTATCTTGGATTATGATTTGATGAGGATATCCCTATGAGTGGTGTTTGTCAAGTACTTGATGAACTTTGAATGGAGCTTTTGTAGCCACTACGTGATGATTAGTGATTCCAATAAGAGAGTAATTCAGAGTAGCACAAGTGAAGAGAAGTTATCTAATTGTTCAATTATGTGACCATTGTTGAGAGTGTCCATTAGTGAAAGTATGATCCCTAGGCCTTGTTTCTAAGCATTGAAACACCGTTTCCAACAAGTTCTGCTACATGTTCGCTTGCTGCCATTTTTATTTCAGATTGCAATTACTACTTATAATCATCCATATTACTTGTATTTCACTATCTCTTCGCCGAACTAGTGCACCTATACATCCGACAAGTGTATTAGGTGTGTTGGGGACACAAGAGACTTCTTGTATCTTAATTGCAGGGTTGCTTGAGAGGGATATCTTTGACCTCTACCTCCCCGAGTTCGATAAACCTTGGGTGATTCACTTAAGGGAAACTTGCTCGCTGTTCTACAAACCTCTCGCTCTTGGAGGCCCAACACCGTCTACAGTGAATAGAAGCGTGCGTAGACATCAAGCTATTTTCTGGCGCCGTTGCCGGGGAGGTAAGGTAAAAGGTATTCACATCCTCCGACTACTAAGCTATTTCCTAGCACTGTTGCCGGTGTGTGAGTGCTCGAAGTTATTTTCTTTAGATTCTGCAATTATATCTTTTTGTTTCTTGTTTTTATTTTTCACTAGTTAGGCATAATGGGAAACAACAGTGAGCTTTTTAATCTTTTTCCTGAGTTAAGACATGAATTGTTTGATGCGAAAATTAAAAAACCTATGGAACCTTATTTGCATGCTAGTAGCAATGTTATTAGTATGAACGCAATTACTGCTAATGCTATGGAAAAGTCTAAGCTTGGGGAAGCTAGTTTATATAAAAGTAATCTTTTTTGCTCCTCAGCTTTGGAAGAAGTATTTTGCCTTGATAATGCTTTGTCTCCAATATGCGATAACTCTAATGATGCTTGTGATATTTTAAATCCACCTGCTGAAAGTATTCCTTTCAAGATACCTATGAAAATTGTTGAACTTGCTATGAACAATTGCTATTTTGGAGATGGGACTGTCCATCCTAGTGATCATTTACTCTTTATACATGAAATATGCGAGTTGTTCGAGAGTGCAGGTATTTCAAAGGACCAAGTTAAGAGGAAGCTATTCTCTATATCTCTGAAGGGCAGTAGCCGCGTAATGGTATAAGATGTCGAAGAATGGTCGATCTATTGGTTGGGAGGAAATTGTACCTCTCTTTTATTCTAAATTTTATCCTCCTCATGAAGTGCATATTGATAGGAATTACATTTATAACTTTTATCCTCATGATGGAGAGAGTATTTCCCAAGCATGGGGGAGATTGAAGTTACTAATGCTCAAATGTCCCATTCATGAGCTCCCCCGTAATGTTATTATTAATAATTTTTATGCAAGGCTTTCAGGACACCACAAGGACTATCTAGATGCCTGTTTGGAGGGATCTTTCACAAGCAAGGAGGTTGAAGCTAGATGGGATCTTCTTGAAAGAATTCTAAGCAATACTGAAGGTTGGGAAAACGACAAAGGTAAAGAATCAGGTATAAACTACGAGTATGATTGCATTAAGTCTTTCGCTCAAACCGCTGATTTTCAAGAGCTTGGTGCTAAATATGGTCTTGATCCTCAAATTATGGTCGATTTCTATAGAACCTTTGCTTCTCATATTAATGTTCCTAAAGAAAATTGGTACATGTATCATGAACCTTTCAAAGACACTTGCATGGAAAATGAAACTGTTATTAATGATTGCAATGAACATGCTCAAACTTCTGAAAATGCTATTTCCTATAAGCATGTTAATTTTTTTGGAGTTCATAGACCTTGTGAAAAGAATATTGTATCCATCACAGGAATGAAAAAACTAGAAAGTGGTCTAGGGCTTTAGATGATCTTGGTGAAAAAGTTTGTGCCCTCTATCCTTTTATTTGTGAACTTTGCCATAGAGTGGGTCATTTTAATTTTCAATGCTCCTCCAATGATAATTCGAACCTCATGAGTGCTGCAAATTTGTATTGTGATGGTGAAATCACTTCTAATCAGCATGATGAACTTACATTATTTTTGGAGTGTGATGAGTTATTGAGAAAAACTTCTTTGGTGGATATGAGTGCTCTTGATATTAATAGTGTCCTGCATGGGTGTCTGATACGTCCAATTTGCATCACTATTTTATATCATAATTTGCTGTTATTCATTGATATATTTCATATTGGGACACAATACTTATGTTATTTCATCTATTTTGCATGTTTCATGATTATTTGGAGATCGAGCACCGGAGCCAGGATTCTGCTGGAAAAAGCACCGTCAGGATGCAATATTTCGGAAGATCAACTGTGGAAGGAAGTTTTACCAAAAATCCTATTTTTCCAGATGACGGAGGAAGCCAGAAGGGGGAGCCAGCTGGACCCAGGGTGGGCCCACACCATAGGGTGGCGCGGCCCATGGCTTGGCCGCGCCACCATGTGGTGTGGAGCCCCTCGGCCTCTTTCGCCTCCTTTTCTTCGCGAAACCCTTCGTCCCGAAGACCTAAGCCACGGAGGAATCCTCACGAAGGGTTACGGACGCCTCTGCGGGGCGGAGAACACCGAGAGAAAAGAGCTCTCCGGCGGGCAGGAATCCGCCGGGAAATTCCCTCCCGGAGGGGGAAATCGACGCCATCGTCACCGCCATCGAGCTGGACATCATCTCCATCACCATCATCATCATCTCCACCATCATCACCGCCATCTCCACCGCTGGACATCGTCACCGCTGTAGCAATTTGGGTTTGATCTTGATTGTTTGATAGGGGAAACTCTCCCGATACTGATTTCTACTTGTTGTTGATGATATTGAGTGAAACCATTGAACCAAGGTCTATGTTCAGATTGTTATTCATTATCATATCACCTCTGATCATGTTCCATATGATGTCTCGTGAGTAGTTCGTTTAGTTCTTGAGGACATGGGTGAAGTCTAAATGTTAGTAGTGAACTATGGTTGAGTAATATTCAATGTTATGATATTTAAGTTGTGGTGTTATTCTTCTAGTGGTGTCGTGTGAACGTCGACTACACGACACTTCACCATTTATGGGCCTAGGGGAATGCATCTTGTACTCGTTTTCCAATTGCGGGGTTGCCGGAGTGACGAAACCTAAACCCCCGTTGGTATATCGATGCAGGAGGGATCGCGAGGATCTCGAGTTTAAGGCTGTGGTTAGATTTATCTTAATTACTTTCTTGTAGTTGCGGATGCTTGCAAGGGGTATAATCACAAGTATGTATTAGTCCTAGGAAGGGCGGTACATTAGCATAGGTTCACCCACACAACACTTATCAAAACAATGAAGATTAATCAAGCTGTATGTAGCGAAAGCACTAGACTAAAATCCCGTGTGTCCTCGAGAACGTTTGGTCATTATAAGTAAACAAACCGGCTTGTCCTTTGTGCTAAAAAGGATTGGGCCACTCGCTGCAATTATTTCTCTCGCATTTTACTTACTCGTACTTTATTCATCTGTTACATCAAAACCCCATGAATACTTGTCTGTGAGCATTTACAGTGAATCCTTCATCAAAACTGCCTGTCAACACCTTCCGCTCCTCGTTGGGATCGACATTCTTACTTATCGAAGATACTACGATACACCCCCTATACTTGTGGGTCATCAAGACTATTTTCTGGCGCCGTTGCCGGGGAGTGAAGCGCTATTGGTAAGCGGAATTGGTAAGGAAAACCTTTATCGTTTGTGCTGATTTTATTTCTCGCCTGCTGCTATAAGTCATCATGGAGAGATCTTCTCTTCAATTTCTATTTGGGAAATCTACTACTACTGCAACGGTAGTGGATGAGGCGCCAGGTGAGGAAGTAATACCATATAAAATACCTACGAAAATTATTGAACATGTTATGGATAACCGCTATGAAGGGGATGGAACTGTCCATCCCGGTGATCATTTACTGTTTTTGCATGAATTATGCGGGTTATTCAAATGTGCAGGTATTGCTATGAATGAAGTTAGGAAGAAACTATTATCTATATCGCTGTCTGGTAAAGCGGCGCATTGGTATAAATTGCTGAAGAATGGTGATTCTCTTGATTGGGAGGACATTGTGCCTTTATTCTATTCCAAATTTTATCCTCCAAGTGAAATTCACAAAGATAGGAACCGCATATATAATTTCGGCCTCATGATGGAGAGAGTATTGCCCAAGCTTGGGGGAGATTGAAGTCTTTAATGCTCAAATGCCCCATTCATGAGCTTCCTGGTAATGTTATTATTGATAATTTCTATGCAAGACTTTCTTTTCAAGACAAGACCTTGCTGGATACTTCTTGTTCCGGATCATTTACACGCAATAAAGAAGAGTTTAAAAGGGACCTTCTTGATCGGATCCAAGAAAATACTCGAAGGTTGGGAGAACGACAAGGATAGAGAATCGGGTATAATTTATGATTATAAATGCATTGAAGCTTTTATGGATACCGATACATTTCGTAATATGAGTGCTACATATGGTCTTGATTCTCAAGTTGCTTGCAAACCATTATAAAGCTTTTGCCTCTCATTATGAATTGCCTAAGAAGAATTTTGATAAGTATCATGGACCAGTATAAAGATAAAATTGATTCATCTATTAATAAGTGTGTTGTAGTTGAAACCGCTGATCGTGTTATTCCCGAAGCTTATATTGAAAAAACTCCTTTTCCTGCTAAAATGAAAGAGTACTCTGTTATAAATAGTGCGGTTCATAAAAGTGAAAAGAAACCTATAGAACCTGAAGAACAAATAAAAGTTCAACCTGCTGTTGCAATAGTTAAAGATCTTGTGACTGAAAATGTGGAGGATGGTCATATTATTTTCTGTGAAGATGCTTCTAATATTGTTTCACATCCTAATAAACCCAAACAAGCTAGTGTTCCTATGCTATCTGTTAGAATTGGTGATCATTGCTATTATGGTCTATGTGATATTGGTGCAAGTGTTAGTGCTATTCCTTATGAGCTTTACACGGAGATTATGCACGAAATTGATTCTTGTGAACTTGAAGATATTGATGTGGTTATTCAGCTGGCTAATAGAGAAACTATTTCTCCAATTGGTATTGTTCGAGATGTGGAAGTTTTATGTGGTAAGATTAAATATCCTGCTGACTTTTTGGTACTTGGTTCTGTTGCTAGTGATTATTGTCCTATCATTTTTGGTAGACCTTTTCTAAATACTTGTGGAGCTATTATAGATTGCAAGAAAGAGAAAATTTTGACTAAATTTGCTGGTGAATCTTATGAGTTTAACTTCTCTAAATTTACTAAAACTCCTTATAAAGCTGATTTGCCTAGTAATGATTTTAAAATGGAGCGAGTATGCATCTATTGTTCTTGTTCCTAATAATCCTTTGCAGCAACATTTGGAGGATAGCGAGAGTGAATTTTTTAGGAAAGAAAGGGATGAGCTTGAGGAGATTTTTCTTCGCCAACCTATTCTCAAGCACGATTTACCGGTGGAAGACTTGGGTACAACACCGCCACCAAAGGAAGATCCTGTTTTTGATTTAAAGCCTTTGCGTGATAATCTTAAATATGCTCATATTGATGATAAGAAAATATATCATGTTATTATTAGTTCTAAGCTTACAGAGTTTGAAGAAGAAAGATTATTGCAAATATTGAAGAAACACCGAGGTGCTATTGGCTATACTCTTGATGACTTGAAGGGGATTTCTCCTCTATTTGCCAACACGCCATTAATATGGAAGATGATGCGAAGCCTGTTGTTGAACCTCAACGTCGTCTAATTCCTAAGATGAAGGATGTGGTAAGAAATGAGGTATTACGACTTCTTGAAGCTGGTATTATATATCCTATTGCTTGATAGTAGATGGGTTAGTCCTGTGCATTGCGTTCCTAAGAAAGGAGGAATGACTGTTGTGCCTAATGATAATGATGAGCTCATACCTCAAAGAGTAGTTGTAGGGTATAGAATGTGCAATGATTATCGAAAAGTTAATAAAGTCACTAAGAAAGATCATTACCCTTTACCATTTATTGATCAAATGCTAGAAAGGTTATCTAAAAATACTCATTTTTGCTTTCTTGATGGTTATTCTGGGTTTTCACAAATTCGTTGTTAAAGCTAAAGATCAAGAGAAAACCACTTTTACTTGTCCCTATGGAACTTATGCTTATAGGCGTATGCCTTTTGGTTTATGTAATGCTCCTGCTACTTTTCAAAGATGCATG
>NC_061510.1:247237537-247249002 GCF_022539505.1 Lolium rigidum | reverse complement strand
GAACATTATCAACTTTCCCCAAAGGTTTCTTTTAGCATTATCAGCGAGATTAACATCCAAATAACAATTCTTCAATGGTGGCAAGTCAAGCATATCATAGACTTTCTTAGGCATAACGAAATACTTGCACCAAGATCACATAAAGCATTACAATCAAAATCTTTGATTCTCATTTTAATGATGGGCTCCCAACCATCCTCTAGCTTTCTAGGAATAGAAGTTTCAAGTTTTAGTTTCTCTTCTCTAGCTTTTATGAGAGCATTTGTAATATGTTTTGTGAAAGCCAAATTTATAGCACTAGCATTGGGACTTTTAGCAAGTTTTTGTAAGAACTTTATAACTTCAGAGATGTGGCAATCATCAAAATCTAAATCATTACAATCTAAAGCAATGGGATTATCATCCCCAAGGTTGGAAAAAATTTCAGCAGCTTTATCACAAGCGATTTCAGCGGTTTTAGCGGTTCTGAGTAATTTTGCGCGCTTTGCACTAGGAGTAGAAGCATTGCCAACACCAATTATTTTATCATGGATAGTAGGAGGTGCAGCAACATATGAATCATTAGCATTGCTAGTGGTGGTAATAGTCCAAACTTTAGCTACATTTTCCTTTTTAGCTAGTTTTTCATTTTCTTCTCTATCCCACCTAGCTGCAGTTCAGCCATTAATCTTATATTCTCATTAATTCTAACTTGGATGGCATTTGCTGTAGTAAAAATTTTATTTTCAATATCCCTATTAGGCATAACTTTTGATTTCAAAAGATCAACATCGGAGGCAAGACTATCAACTCTAGAAACAAGAATATCAATTTTATTGAGCTTTTCCTCAACAGATTTGTTAAAGGCAGTTTGTGTACTAATAAATTCTTTAAGCATGGCTTCAAGTCCAGGGGGTGTATTCCTATTATTGTTGTAAGAATTCCCATAAGAATTAGCATAACCGTTACCATTATTATAAGGATATGGCCTATAGTTATTACTAGAATTGTTCCGATAAGCATTGTTGTTGAAATTATTATTTTTAATGAAGTTTACATCAACATGTTCTTCTTGTGCAACCAGTGAAGCTAATGGAACATTATTAGGATCAACATTAGTCCTATCATTCGCAAGCATAGACATAATAGCATCAATCTTATCATTCAAGGAAGAGGATTCTTCAACGCAATTTACCTTCTTACCTTGTGGAGCTCTTTCCGTGTGCCATTCAGAGTAATTAACCATCATATTATCAAGAAGCTTTGTTGCTTCACCAAGAGTGATGGACATAAAGGTACCTCCAGCAGCTGAATCCAATAAATTCCGTGAAGAAAAATTTAGTCCTGCATAGAAGGTTTGGATGATCATCCAAGTAGTCAGTCCATGGGTTGGGCAATTTTTAACCGAGAGATTTCATTCTTTCCCAAGCTTGAGCAACATGTTCATTATCTAATTGTTTAAAATTCATTATGCTACTCCTCAAAGATATAATTTTAGCAGGGGGATAATATCTACCAATAAAAGCATCCTTGCATTTGGTCCATGAATCAATACTATTCTTAGGCAGAGATAGCAACCAATCTTTAGCTCTTCCTCTTAATGAGAAAGGGAACAATTTTAATTTTATAATGTCACCATCTACATCTTTATATTTTTGCATTTCACATAGTTCAACAAAATTATTGAGATGGGCAGCAGCATCATCGGAACTAACACCAGAAAATTGCTCTCGCATAACAAGATTAAGTAAAGCAGGTTTAATTTCAAAGAATTTCGCTGTAGTAGCAGGTGGAGCAATAGGTGTGCATAAGAAATCATTATTATTTGTGCTAGTGAAGTCACACAACTTAGTATTTTCAGGGGTAGCCATTTTAGCAATAGTAAATAAAGCAAACTAGATAAAGTAAATGCAAGTAAACTAATTTTTTTGTATTTTCGATATAGCAAACAAGACAGTAAATAAAGTAAAACTAGCAACTAATTTTTTTGTATTTTGATTTAGTGCAGCAAACAAAGTAGTAAATAAAATAAAGCAAGACAAAAACAAAGTAAAGAGATTGAGAAGTGGAGACTCCCTTGCAGCCGTGTCTTGATCTCCCGGCAACGGCGCGCGTAAAAGAGCTTGATGGCGTGTATTTCACACGTTCGTTGGGCAACCCCAAGAGGAAGGTATGATGCGCACAGCAGCAAGTTTTCCCTCGGAAAGAAACCAAGGTTTATCGAACCGGGAGGAGCCAAGAAGCACGTTGAAGGTTGATGGCGGCGGGATGTAGTGCGGCGCAACACCGCAGATTCCGCGCCAACGTGGAACCTGCACAACACAACCAAAGTACTTTGCCCCAACGAAACGAGTGAGGTTGTCAATCTCACCGACTTGCCGTAACAAAGGATTAACCGTATTGTGTGGAAGATGATTGTTTGCAGAGAAAATAGTAAAAACAAGTATTGCGAGAGATTTGTATTTCGAGTATTAAAGAATGGACCGGGGTCCACGAGTTCACTAGAGGTGTCTCTCCCATAAGATAAAAGCATGTTGGGTGAACAAATTACAGTCGGGCAATTGACAAATAGAGAGGGCATAACAATGCACATACATGACATGATAAGTATAGTGAGATTTAATTGGGCATTACGACAAAGTACATAGACCGCCATCCAACTGCATCTATGCCTAAAAGTCCACCTTCAGGTTATCATCCGAACCCCCTCCAGTATTAAGTTGCAAAGCAACAGACAATTGCATTAAGTATGGTGCGTAATGTAATCAACAACTACATCCTCGGACATAGCGCCAATGTTTTATCCCTAGTGGCAACAACACAACACAACCTTAGAACTTTCATCACTGTCCTGTGTGTCAATGCGGCATGAACCCACTATCGAGCATAAGTACTCCCTCTTGGAGTTAAAAGTAAAAACTTGGCCGAGCCTCTACTAGAAACGGAGAGCATGCAAGATCATAAACAACACATGTATAATAACTTGATAATTAACATGACATAGTATTCTCTATCCATCGGATCCCGACAAACACAACATATAGAATTACAGATAGATGATCTTGATCATGTTAGGCAGCTCACAAGATCTAACAATGAAGCACAATGAGGAGAAGACAACCATCTAGCTACTGCTATGGACCCATAGTCCAGGGGTGAACTACTCACTCATCACTCCGGAGGCGACCATGGCGGCGTAGAGTCCTCCGGGAGATGATTCCCCTCTCCGACAGGGTGCCGGAGGCGATCTCCTGGATCCCCCGAGATGGGATCGGCGGCGACGGCGTCTCGGTAAGGTTTTCCGTATCGTGGCTCTCGGTACTGGGGGTTTCGTCACGGAGGCTATTTGTAGGCGGAAGGGTAGGTCAAGAGGCGGCACGGGGCCCCACACCACAGGGCCGCGCGGCCAAGGGGGGGGCCGCGCCGCCCTATAGTGTGGCCCCTCCGTGGCCCCTCTTCGTCTCTCCTTCGGACTTCTGGAAGCTTCGTGAGAAAATAGGCCCCTGGGCTTTGATTTCGTCCAATTCCGAGAATATTTCGTTACTAGGATTTCTGAAACCAAAAACAGCAGAAAACAGAAGCTGGCACTTCGGCATCTTGTTAATAGGTTAGTTCCAGAAAATGCACGAATATGACATAAAGTGTGCATAAAACATGTAGGTATCATCAATAATATGGCATAGAACATAAGAAATTATCGATACGTCGGAGACGTATCAATGATCTGGGCAAAGATGCCGGATCCAAGTCTAAGGACGGACAGATTAAACCGGTATCCTAAAAAGAAAGAACCTGGCATGGTCTGTTGGATAAGATCCGCCAGACTATACCAGCTTCGGGGACTAATGTTGGGGGGATGACCCCCGGTATGCCAAAGGCATGCCAAACCGGATGGTTTGAGCCATCAAGATACCGGTTTAATGTTCTTACCGAAGCAAGGTAGGAACTTAGGACAAGTGAGGCTAAGCCGGTATCCCCAAAGGGTGAGCCGGAGCCCGGTAAGAAGATACCGGAAGGGAGGAGCCTGTCGGCGGGACTGGTCAAAGATTCTCTTCAGAGCAAGAAGACAAGGATGAGCTAAGCAAAGTGACTTTAATCGAGCCTCGGCGCCAAAGAGAGGGGTGACGCCGAAAGAAGCCGGAGAACGTCGGCACTTCGATTAAAGAGGACTCCGGTGTCATCTATGATTAAAGTAGCTTTGTAAAGTAGTTTGTCTAGTCAAAGATGCCATTAGGGTTTCTTCCAGTAGTAAGCCACCCTCTCCCCTATATAAGGAGAGGGGTACGCCTCCTACGAGCGCGAGACCACAGAGAGATCAGTGAACAGAACTTGTAACCATGTTGAGATCAATGAAGCTAGCGATCTAGTAAAGAGTTCTTCCTCTTGTCTCTCTTCTTGTTTACCGACCTTTGGTTGTGTTCTTGAGGAAAGCATCCGGAAGTTCTTCCCATCTAATCGCAAACCCTCCCCCGAATCCTCTAGCGTCCATTCGGCCCCAACTTAAGCCATCCTATGGCATCTGTCTGTTCACCACGACGACATTCTTAATACAAGGTTTTGAAGCAACACAAAGGAAGATTTAAGTTTCAGCAATTGCTTTCAACTTTCAACATGCATATCTCATGGATAATTGTCAACACAAAGTAATATAATAAGTGCAATAAGCAAGCATGTAAGAATCAATGCACGACACAAGTGTTTTCTTCTAAGATAGAAAGAAGTAGGTAAACTGACTCAACATAAAGTAAAAGAAAGGCCCTTCGCAGAGGGAAGCAGGGATTAAATCATGTGCTAGAGATTTTCAAGTTTTGAAATCATATAGAGAGCATAAAAATAAAGTTTTGAGAGGTGTTTGTTGTTGTCAACGAATGGTAGTGGGCACTCTAACCCCCTTGTCAAACATACTTTCAAAGAGCGGCTCCCATGAAGGACGTTATCTCTACCAGCAAGGTAGATCATCCCTCTTCTCTTTTGTTTACACATGTATTTTAGTTTTCTTTATAGATGACACTCCTCCCAACCTTTTGCTTTCACAAGCCATGGCTAACCGAATCCTCGGGTGCCTTCCAACATTTCACATACCATGGAGGAGTGTCTATTGCAAAATTAAGTTGCTTACTCGATAAATCAGGGCAAAACATGTGAAGAGAATTATTAATGAAAGTTAATTAATTGGGGCTGGGCACCCCGTTGCCAGCCTCTTGTTGCAAAATTATTGGATAAGCGGATGTATATGCCACTAGTCCATTGGTGAAAGTCTGCCCAACAAGATTGAAAGATAAAACACCACATACTTCCTCATGAGCTATAAAACATTGACACAAATAATGAGTAATAAAGTTTTGAATTGTTTAAAGGTAGCACATGAAGTATTTACTTGGAATGGCAGAAAAATACCACATAGTAGGTAGTTATGGTGGACACAAATGGCATAGGTTTTGGCTCAAGGTTTTGGATGCACGAGAAGCATTCCCTCTCAGTACAAGGCTTTGGCTAGCAAGGTTGTTTGAAGCAGACACAAGTATAAACCGGTACAGCAAAACTTACATAAGAACATATTGCAAGCATTATAAGACTCTAAACTGTCTTCCTTGTTGCTCAAACACTTTTACCTGAAAATATCTAGACCTTAGAGAGACCAATCATGCAAACCAAATTTCAACAAGCTCTACGGTAGTTCTCCACTAATAGGTTTAAACTACATGATGCAAGAGCTTAAACATGATCTACTTGAGAGCTCAAAACAATTGCCAAGTATCAAATTATTCAAGATAATATACCAATTACCACATGAAGCATTTTCTGTTTCCAACCAAATAACAATAAGTGATGCGGCTTTCAGCTTTCGCCACAAACATGAAAAATAAAACGAAGAACACAAGTGTTCAAATGAAAAGGCGGAGCGTGTCTCTCTCCCACAGAAGCATGTTAGGATCCGATTTATAACAAAACGAAAATAAAAGCACACAGACGCTCCAAGTAAAGTACATAAGATGTGACAGAATTAAAATATAGTTTCACTAGAGGTGACCTGATAAGTTTGATGAAGAAGGGGATGCCTTGGGCATCCCCAAGCTTAGACGCTTGAGTCTTCTTGAAATATGCAGGGATGAACCACGGGTGCATCACCAAACTTAGACTTTTCACTCTTCTTAATCATATTATATCATCCTCCTCTCTTGATCCTTGAAAACTTCCTTCACACCAAACTCAAAGCAATCTCATTAGAGGGTTAGTGCATAATAAAAAATTCACATGTTCAGAAAGGACACAATTATTCCCAACACTTCTGGACATTACCCAAGGCTACTAAAATTTAATGGAGCAAAGAAATCCACTCAAACACAGTAAAAGAGGCAATGCGAAATAAAAGGCAGAATCTGTCAAAAACAGAACAGACCGTAAAGATGAATTTTTTCGAGGCACTTAACATGCTCATATGGAAAAGCTCCAGTTGAATGAAAGTTGCGTACATATCTGAGGATTACTCATGAATTTTTTCAGGATTTTACCATTTTTCTACAGAGAGAAAAGCTCAAATTCGTGACAGCTAAAAATCTGTTTCTGCGCAGAAATCCAAATCTAGTATCAACTTTCTATCAAAGACTTTACTTGGCACAAAAATGCAAGAAAATAAAGATATAAAGGTATTGCTACAGTAGTAACAAGCACCTTGACTCAAATATAAAACAAAAAATTGTAGAAATAAAATAATGGGTTGTCTCCCATAAGCGTTTTTCTTTAATGCCTTTCAGCTAGGCGCAGAAAGTGAAAATCAAGTAACATCAAGAGAAGAAGCATTAACATTATTACCAAGGGCTTTACGCCTACCCCTCTTACTCTTATTCTTACTCTTTGGTCTAGGGAATACATGACCGCATCCGGGTGTAGAGGTAAAATTTAGAGTGCCTTTTCCCACATCTACGGTTGCTCCCAAGAGTTTCAGCAGGGATCTTCCAAGTGTGATTTGTCCTGTCCCTACACATTCAATAACAAGATAATCAGTGGATACCGTTCTTCCAAGAAAGGTTGTGAACACACCTTCAGCCTATCCCCTTAGGAATTTTAACGTGAATTATCAGCAAGAGTTATTCCTTCTCCACCTTCAGTAAGTCCCCAAAGTTTCAAAGATTCATAAATACTTTTAGGCATAAGGCAAAACTCAGACATAATATCACAACGGGCATAAAAAGTTTCATCACAAATAGCAACCTTAATAGTAGGGACCCACATTGAAGGTTCAAAGTTTAATAGAACATAATCATAATATTCACGAATCTGATTATACCCTTCTTTTAAACAAGATATATTTGTCTCGAGAGTGTTTAATATATCATGAATGCTAGCAAGAGATGAATCAAATTTATTAGCTGAGCTAGATAATGCAACCAATTTTTTTATGGCATTAAAAGCTTGATCCCCATCGCAGTGAAGGAAATCTCCTCCCACTACAGCATCCAAAGCATATCTATAGCGAAGAATAAGCCCAAAATAAAAGTTACTAAGAAGCAGGATTAGAGTCATTTTAGGTTCAGTTTTACCATAAGAATCAAAAATTCTAGACCAAGCTTCTTTAAAACTCTCCTCATCCCCTTGTTTAAAAGTAAAGATCAATTCCTCAGGTGACAGAGTAACAAGTACAGGACTAGACATGATAACAAAATAAATTAAATGCAAGTAACTATTTTTTGTGTGTTTTTAATATAAAGAAAGCGAACAAGACAGAAAATAAAATAAAGCAAGACAATAAACAAAGTAAATAGATTGGGTGTGAGAGACTCCCCTTGCAGCGTGTCTTGATCTCCCCGGCAACGGCGCCAGAAAAGTAGCTGCTTGTGACGGTAAAGCACACGTCCGTTGGGAACCCCAAGAGGAAGGTATGATGAGTACAGCAGCGAGTTTTCCCTCAGTAAGAAACCAAGGTTATCGAACCAGTAGGAGATGAGTACCACGTGAAGGTTGTTGGTGAAGGAGTGTAGTGCGGCGCAACACCAGGGATTTCGGTGCCAACGTGGAACCTGCACAACACAATCAAACTACTTTGCCCCAACTTAACAGTGAGGTTGTCAATCTCACCGGCTTGCTGAAAACAAAGGATTAAACGTATGGTGCGGAAAATGATGTTTGCTTGCGAAAACAAAAGAGAACAATGATTGCAGTAGGTTGTATTTCAGATGTAAAAGAATGGACCGGGGTCCACAGCTCACTAGTGGTGTCTCTCCAATAAGATAAATAACATGTTGGGTAAACAAATTACGAGTTGGGCAATTGACAAATAGAGAGGGCATAACAATGCACATACATATCATGATGACTACTATGCGATTTACTTAGGGCATTACGACAAAGAACATAGACCGCCATCCAGCATGCATCTATGCCTAAAAAGTCCACCTTCGGGCAGCTCACAAGATCTAAACATGATGGCACAATAGGAGAAGACAACCATCTAGCTACTGCTATGGACCCGTAGTCCAAGGATGAACTACTCACGCATCAGTCCGGAGGCGGGCATGGTGATGTAGAGCCCTCCGGTGATGATTCCCCTCTCCGGCTGGGTGCCGGAGGAGATCTTCTGAACCCCCCGAGTTAGGGTTGACGGCGGCGGCGTCTCTGGAACTGTTCTGGTATTTTGGCTCTCGGTCCTAGGGTTTTCGGGGACGAAGGAATAAATAGGCGAAGGGGCAGCGTCGGGGGAGCTAGGGTGCTCCCTCCCCACGTCTCGGCGCGGCAGCGGGGCCCCCCGCGCCGCCATATGGGGAGGGCCCCCTGCTGGCCTTCCTCGACTCCTCTTCGGTCTTCTGGAACACTCCGTGGAAAATAGGGCCGTGGGCTTTTGTTTCGTCCAATTCCGAGAATATTTGTAAAACAACTTTTCTGAAATAAAAAACAGCAGAAAACAGGAACTGGCACTGTGGCATCTTGTTAATAGGTTAGTCCCAGAAAATGCATAAAAACATTATAAAGTGTGAATAAAACATGTAGGTATTGTCATAAAACTAGCATGGAACATAAGAAATTATAGATACGTTGGAGACGTATCAACAAGCTGACCCCGAACTCCATCCTCCACATCTCTATTTTCATTACTTTGTGCGAGTGTTTCCTCGGCACCCATCCTCATTGGGGCCTATGGAAACGCATTTTCTACCTCCGACGCAACAACTCCTAGAACGTCGTCTACAATGTAGGCGGTGTTTGCATCTGTGTTCGTCCTGATGTCGACTACTTCGATGTCAAATTCCCCGACTCCGTCCAAGGGTGGCGCAAGAGATGGTTATACATCCAGGACGAGTACAAAAACTCCTAGGAGTATGGCATCGCTCCCTTCGAAGCTTCCGAAGAAATTCTCAGGCGCCGATCTTTGGACGCAGAGGCCACTGCCGAAGGAAGGATGGCCACTGAAGCCCTGATGAAGCGCATCCACCAGCTCCAGAACACCAACGGAGAGGAACTTTCGGGTGTTCAGATAACTGCTTACTTCCTTAGGATCAGGGTGCAGCCTCTGCAGGCTCGCAAAAACCCCCTTTGGATGTACTCTGGCGAGAAAGATGTTGATCGTTTGTCCAAGGACCTCTCTGTGAAAGACTTGGAGAAACTCATCCGACGTTTTTCCTCTTTGAGCAAGAAACACGAAGTTCCATCCTCTTGCCGCGTGGAGCCATACAGTGCCTCCCACGCTCTTCCCGAAGTAAGTTTCTCTTTTTGGTTTAAACTGTTCGTGTTTATCGACTGTTGTTGCATTTTCTCGTGTCCTTACTTTCCTGCCTTTACTTAATGCTACACAGAACCACCCAATTCTCTCTTATCTTCCTCCACTCCCTGAAGGCGGAGAGGTAGATGAATGAGTCGTGGTTACCGACGACTCGCAAGAAACCTCTCGTCCTGAGCGGGTTCTCAAAAATCCGCGGCGTCCTCCGAAAAAGAGACTGAGTCAGAACATTCTGACTCTGGCCGCTCCCTCTCTCCTGCTCTCGCCGTTTCTCCTGGGCGCAAGAGGAAGAGAGATGATGTCAAAGATTCCGACATGTCCAAGCCTACTGACTCGGCTGCCGAAGAAACTTCGCCTGAAGACGAGGGTGCCTTTGACCCTTATGATGATGCTGGCGCCGTTAGCTCCTAAGTCCCTTTGTTTTCATGTTTTTGTCTAACTCCTTGTTTCTTTGGAATGCTTATTTTTCTATATTGACAGCTCTCAAGAGGAAGAAGAAAAGGAATAACCCGCGGTTCATGGTATGGCTCCAACGAGCACGTCCAATACCATGGTCCTTTCTGAAGAGCACCACACTGCTGCGGAATATTCGCCTCCTCCTCAACAGAACGTGGAAACGTCGACTCCTATGGCCAGCCCCCGAGCCCCTTCGCCGAAGAGAGCAAGGGTTGGGGAGGCGATAGTCATGAGATTGTTGCGGGGAGTTCCTCGACTCCTTCTTTGGACGATATAAGTCTTCTTTTTCGTGACTCGCTGTTTTGTATTACTCGTATATTTTTCTCTTGCTATCGATGTTTTTGACCGTTTGGCGAGTTTTGGCTCTTTTGAACTTGCTTCCCGTCATTTACTCTTTACAACCACTGATGAAGCATCTCATCAACCTTGGAACCCAGTTTATTGGGTTCCGTGATGAGGCCGACAATTTGAGAGGTAAAGTCTACCTTATCTTTGGTGACTCACTTTCTTCGCCTAGCACCTGTTACTGATTTTTGATTATTGGTCTTTTCTCTTTGACTATCTTTTCAGAGGCGCTCCGCCGGGCCGAAGAACGCGCTGATGCTGTTGCGGCTAAGCTAGAGCTCAGTAAGAAGGCTCGCGAGAAAGCTGAAAAAAGGCCGTTGCTGTTGGGGACCTCCGCCAGAGACTTCAAAATGCTGAGCACGCTTTGAGCGACAAGATTGCTCAGCAGATCAAGTGCGAGAACGCGATAGTAGATCGGTTCGACACCCTGAATCGGAGATTCGTTAGTAAGTGTTTTCCTTTGTATGTCTTTGTGTTTATCTTGATTTGCTTCTCTAAATATTGATGAACCCATTCTTTGCTCCAGCAGGAAGGATGGGTGAAGATTTTACCTTGCACGAGGGGGTTGAGGATCGTCTTCTCGACACTCTTTCAATCCTCGAGTTGCACGGCGATCTAGCGCGCACTAATATTTCCAATGCTCTTGTCGTGTTTAAACGACTCTTTCCCTACTTCTTTCCTAAGGAAACACAGCCTGCGATTTTCTCTGAGCTTGTCCATCGCTTCCTTGGTAAGGAATATCCTGCCTTGGTTTATCGGCAGGAAAATTTGAAGGTTGGAGTATAAGGAACCATCGCCTTGGTAGCCGACAGCCAGCAGGAGGTCAATTGGGCGAAAGCTGGTAGCCCCAAAGGAATGAACAAGGAGAAGTGGGAAACTTTGGTGAAGGCTGCCAAGCCTCACTCGAAGAAAATCCTTGCCTTCTTGGGGCCGAAGCCTGCTACATCCGCTAGCACTGCCAGGATGGAGGTCA
>NC_061510.1:247222753-247237437 GCF_022539505.1 Lolium rigidum | reverse complement strand
AGAACATGGGAACCGACTTTGGTTTCTGATTATGACTTCATGTGACCCTAGGCCCTGGATTCCCGAGCAGAAGGTATGTGTAAAAACAAAGAGATTACGAAGTGCTAATTCCCTTTTTTTGTAAGTCCTGGTGGCATTGACACTCCTTTCTTACTTGCTATATTTTTTTTGGTGTTTATATATAATAGAGAATTACCAGCTTATTGTCGAACCCGTTAGATTTTGGGCAATAATTGTTACGTGGCTGCTTCTTAATTAAAGTTTATCATGTCATGTAGATGGATTTGTGAAAGATGCAGCGGGTCGTTCTTCAGATCGTCTACATGGGATTCCCATCTACATGTATGTTCATGGTTTCATGGAGTACTTCAGCTCATAGCAGCCACATACGATCCTGCAAGATTTGCATTTTTTTTTGACCTTGCAAGATTTGCATTCAATGTATCGCCAAGGCGCGTCCGTGAGAGCAAGAACAATAGTGTAGCCGGCAGTCGGCTATAACAATTTGCCACATCATCTATAGTCAACTTATAGCTAGCATGTACAATAGTAAACTATAAAAGTCTAGTACGGAGTACTTTAACAATACATGGCCCATCTTTTAGTCTCACATAGTGCCTAGGAGCACGTGTAGAGCTGGCTATTAGATAGTAGCCCACTTCTCTTCTCTCTCCTAATCTCTCTCCTCCAACTAAGCAAACATATAATATTTTATCTCTTATAGCCAGCTGAGTGTACCTTATTGTACTTGCTCTGAGAACTCTAGAAACATCTTCGTCAGACTCGTTTTGGCGCGCGCAGTTCCCGAGCGAATCCAATGAATTTTGACCGTTCTCTTAAAAAAGGAACTTTGACCGTTGGATCAAGCGTTGGAGAACTGATGTGCCAACGGCCAATAATTATGATCGTGCTAACCGATTTTCAACGTGATGATGAATTGATGTGACATTTGGCCGTACTAGTACGGTCTCATATTTTTGTATTACTTAGTACTTGGACCGTGGCCAAATTCGAAATCTCATTCCAGCGGCAAAACTTCCCGCCCGAAAAATACAAATATTTCACACGCTTCTAACTTCCCATTCTACCCTCGTAAAGATGACAACAATGTCCATGTATAAGTCGGTTGGTGGGGGGTCTACCCGTCATTTTTTTCGATCACCACCTCTCTAGCTCCGGAAACCCCCCGGAAAAAAATTCATTTCCCTCACTCTCTCCTCTGAGACCACCCACCGGAACTTCCCAAGTCCCTCTCTCTCCCACCTCCACGGCCACCGCACCGGAACATCCCCGCCGGACTTCCCTGGCCTACCCGAGGCCTCGCGATCCTCGTCATCCGGCTGTCTGCCGGAGCCGCTTCATCGACGCCGTCATCAACCGGACCGGATCATCCCCGCCGAACCTCGAAACCATATACTCATCCAGCAGTCTACCGCAGTCGTTTCAGCTGCGGTATCGTCCACCCCACCGGAGCCGCTTCGCCGGATCCGTCGTCCACCGCATCGGATCTAGCTCACCGACACCACTGTGCATTAACCGGATCTGCTTCACCGGCGCCGTGCACGATCTAAACTCTTCTACTGTCGCTTTTCTATTGCTTGCCTGCAAGTTCTTGTTTAATCTTGGGGGAACCTGTTTGTGCTAACGACGCGCCGTTACGTTTTTGCAGATGAGATGAGTAACCATGAAGTGTAATGGCCGTCTCTCCAACCCCAAGTAGCACATGTAGCGTACTTCATCACCGGATCTATCAACCCCAGGAAGATCTGCTGTGACTCCCACACAGTGCTTCTCCTAATGTAAGTCCCTTGTTTTAGCGCCATGTTCTGGGTTCAGATGCTTGTTTGTCTGAAGCTCTTTTAGTTCATTCCTAGTTATGACCGTAACACCTTGCTATTTTCTACTTCATTGCTAACTTTAAGCGATTGAACATTTTGGTTTGCATTCCTCGCTCTGTAGATGTAGCCATCATAACTTCTATCTTGCTCAGTCGTTGTTACAAAAATTATAGGTATTATAGTAACATCCTCGCTATTATTTAGTTCATGGCCAATTTTAAGTAATTGCACATGTTGGTTCGCATTCCCTGCTCTATAGCTTTTGGCATCGTAACTTCTATATTTGGTTTACATTCCCTGCTCTGTAGATCTAGCCATCATAACTTTATCTTGCTCAGCCGTTGTTACAAAAATTATGGCCTGCTACTATGTTGTTTGTGCCAATTTTTTACTCCATGAACATGTTGGCTTGCATTCCCCGTACTACAGGTGATGCCATTGTTTTGTATCTAGTTCATTGTAAGCTAACAAAGTAAGGACTTAGTTTGGCATGCTATCACTCGCTATCTAGCCTGTAGTACAAATATACTTGTCATACTACTAGATAATAATTTTGCGTGCCATCTTGTTCTTCAAAAGCTGCATTATTGACTTGTTTCTCTCACTTGGCATGACGCTCACATATGGAAAGCTGAACATATTGGTTTGCATTCCCTCTTATACAAGTTCACAGGTGATCCCACTATATTCCGTATCCGGTCCATCCTAAGCTCCAGCATTAACTATCCTCTATGTGTTGCTCATTACAAGTTTATATCCCGAAACATCTTGATTTGCATCCCCTTCACTATAAGTTCAGGAGTATTATTTAGTTCACGGCCAAAATGAAGTAATTGCACTTGGCACATGTTGGTTCACATTCCCTCCTCTTTAGCTTTTGCCATCGTAACTTCTATTTTTGGTTTACATTCCTTGCTCTGTAGATGTAGCCATCATAACTTCATCTTGCTCAGTCCTTGTTACAAAATTTATAGCCTCGCTACTATGTTGTTCATGCCAATTTTGTACTCCCCGAACATGTTGGTTTGCATGGGACTCGACAAGTAGTAAGTCTCGTCTGTTTCATTCTAACATGCTCGTTATATTGGCTGTTGGTATGCGGCATGCACTCTTTGTTTGCTTATTGTGCGCATTACAATGATCTTGTTATAACGACGAAATGATGAGTTCCAAATTCTTTGGCAAACAATATTGCAGTTTCTTTGCGTTTCCATTGTTGCTGTCTTAACTTGTAATGTCTTTGTTTCAGATATAGGTGCTGCATGGACAACTTAAAAGATTGCCGGATCGCTTCATTGTATTGCTAGGTTTAATTACCATTCAATTTCTCTGGGTTCTCGTAATATTTTTTCAAAGCCTTGCGACTGATGTAATATTTAGTTAGTTTTTATAGTTCTTTCGCGCATTTTTCTTTGGTGCTTGTGGTAAGTGAGGCTATCCGACGTAAATCAATGCCGCGTAAATATTCTCGCATCTAAATCACGAATTCCCATCCCTTAAACGGCCCAATTAAGCGAAATCACATATGTGCCGGCTCGCAAAATCCTAAAGCGCCTATTACGCCGGCATATAAACAACAACTAAACGGGCTGGCCCACTTACTTATTGGCCAGCCCATTTGATTTACTGTGGACCCCACACCCTAATTGGGCCGGCCCTCTTGCTTTAAGGTGGACCCCACCCACTACTGGGCCGGCCCACTAACTAGTTGGGCCAGCCCAATTGCTTTTGTGGTGGTCCCCACATACTAAATGGGCCGGCCCTTTAAGACGAAAGTGGGACCCACCTGTGTTTTTGGCCCGGCCCACTAGCATGTTGGGCCGGCCCACTTGCTATATGGTGGACCCCACATACTAAATGGGCCGGCCCTTTGACAGAAAGTGGGTCCCACCTGTGCTTTTGGCCCGGCCCACTAGCGTGTTGGGCCGGCCCACTTGCTATACGGTGGACCCCACATACTAAATGGGCCGGCCCTTTAACAGAAAGTGGGACCCACCGGTGTTTTGGCCCGGCCCACTATCTTGTTGGGCCGGCCCACTTGCTATATGGTGGACCCCACATACTAAATGGGCCAGCCCTTTAACTGGAAAGTGGGACCCACCTGTGTTTTGGCCCGACCCACTATCTTGTTGGGCCGGCCCACTTGCTATATGGTGGACCCCACATACTAAATGGGCCAGCCCTTTAACCGGAAAGTGGGACCCACCGGTGCTTTTGGCCCGGCCCACTGGCTTGTTGGGCCAGCCCATTTGATCTAATGTGGACCCCACGTACTAAATGGGCCGGCCCGATAGCAGAATGTGGGACCCACATGCTAATTGGGCCGGCCCACTAACTTCTTGGGCCGGCCCAGCTTGCTTTAATGTGGACCCCACTTTGTAAATGGGCCGGCCCGATACCAGAAAGTGGGTCCCACATGTTTTGTGGGCCGGCCCTTTTGCCTCGTTGACCGGTCAAACGAGTGCATTCGGCCCGGCCCACATGCTTAGTGGGCCGGCCCATTAAAGTTTTGACCGACCAACCTTAGAGGTTAGGCCCGGCCCACGTAACTAATGGACCAGCCCAGCCTATATAGTTGACCGGTCAAACTAAGTCGGCCGGCCCGGCCCGCAAACTTAATGGGCCGGCCCGCTTAAGACGTGGCGGGCCTCGTGTGGGCCTACCATCTACCACGGGGTTTCAGCCGGTTAACGCCGTTAACCGCGCTAACGGCGTCCGCCACGTGTCGGTTTGCATGACGTCCGCAGTCAACGGGCTCCCGGAAACACTTGGGCAACGGTCCGATTTTCCGTGGCGGAAGGGCGCCCAAGCGCGACGGACCGAAAAAATCGTCGTAGGACTTTGCCTGACGCAGTTTCGACAACAGAACCCATATCGTCGGGTTAGGCCCATAGGCGACGAAAAATGCCCCTTAGTTGACGATTTTGGGACGTTGTCTATCAGAACTTTTCTTGTAGTGTCACTCATCACTCCGGAGGCGACCATGGCGGTGTAGAGTCCTCCGGGAGATGAATCCCCTCTCCGGCAGGGTGCCGGAGGAGATCTCCAGAATCCCCCGAGATGGGATCGGCGGCGGCGGCGTCTCAGTAAGGTTTTCCGTATCGTGGTTTTTCGTATCGGGGTTTCGCGACGAAGGCTTTAAGTAGGCGGAAGGGCGACGTGGGGGCCACACGGGGGCCCCACACCACGGGTCGGCGCGGCCAAGGGCTGGGCCGCGCCGCCCTATGGTGGCAGCCCCTCGTGGCCCCACTATGTATCCTTTTCGGTCTTCTGGAAGGTTCGTGGCAAAATAGGACCCTGGGACTTGATTTCGTCCAATTCCGAGAATATTTCGTTACTAGGATTTCTGAAACCAAAAACAGCAGAAAACAAGAATCGGCACTTCGGCATCTTGTTAATAGGTTAGTTCCGAGAAAATGCACAAATATGACATAAAGTGTGCATAAAACATGTAGGTATCATCAATAATATGGCATAGAACATAAGAAATTATCGATACGTCGGAGACGTATCAAGCATCCCCAAGCTTAGTTACGCTCGTCCCGAGCGGGTAAAACGATAACAAAGATAATTTCGAAGTGACATGCCATCATAACCTTGATCATACTATTTGTAAACATATGTAGTGAATGCAGCGATCAAAACAATGGTAATGACATGAGTAAACAAGTGAATCATAAAGCAAAGACTTTTCATGAATAGTACTTCAAGACAAGTATTAATAAGTCTTGCATAAGAGTTAACTCATAAAGCAATAAATCAAAGTAAAGGTATTGAAGCAACACAAAGGAAGATTAAGTTTCAGCGGTTGCTTTCAACTTGTAACATGTATATCTCATGGATAATAATCAACATAGAGTAATATAACAAGTACAATATGCAAGTATGTAGGAATCAATGCACAGTTCACACAAGTGTTTGCTTCTTGAGGTGGAGAGAGATAGGTGAACTGACTCAACATAAAAGTAAAAGGAATGGTCCTTTAAAGAGGAAAGCATCGATTGCTATATTTGTGCTAGAGCTTTTATTTTGAAAACATGAAACAATTTTGTCAACGGTAGTAATAAAGCATATGAGTTATGAAAATTATATCTTACAAGTTGCAAGCCTCATGCATAGTATACTAATAGTGCCCGCACCTTGTCCTAATTAGCTTGGACTACCGGATCTTTGAAATGCACATGTTTTAACCAAGTGTCACAATGGGGTACCTCCATGCCGCCCTGTACAAAGGTCTAAGGAGAAAGCTCGCATTTTGGATTTCTCGCTTTTGATTATTCTCAACTTAGACATCCATACCGGGACAACATGGACAACAGATAATGGACTCCTCTTTAATGCATAAGCATGTGGCAACAATTATTATTCTCATATGAGATTGAGGATATATGTCCAAAACTGAAACGTCCACCATGAATCATGGTTTTAGTTAGCGGCCCAATGTTCTTCTCTAACAATATGCATGCTCCAACCATGAAGGTAGTAGATCTCTCTTACTTCAGACAAGACGGACATGCATAGCAACTCACATGATATTCAACAAAGAATAGTTGATGGCGTCCCCGTAAGCATGGTTATCGCACAACAAGCAACTTAATAAGAGATAAAGTGCATAAGTACATATTCAATACCACAATAGTTTTTAAGCTATTTGTCCCATGAGCTATATATTGCAAAGGTGAATGATGGAATTTTAAAGGTAGCACTCAAGCAATTTACTTTGGAATGGCGGAGAAATACCATGTAGTAGGTAGATATGGTGGACACAAATGGCATAGTGGTTGGCTCAAGTATTTGGGATGCATGAGAAGTATTCCCTCTCGATACAAGGTCTAGGCTAGCAAGGTTATTTGAAACAAACACAAGGATGAACGATACAGCAAAACTCACATAAAAGACATATGGTAAACATTATAAGACTCCATACCGTCTTCCTTGTTGTTCAAAACTCAATACTAGATATTATCTAGACTCTAGAGAAACCAAATATGCAAACCAAATTAGCAAGCTCTAAGTATTTCTTCATTAATGGGTGCAAAGTATATGATGCAAGAGCTTAAACATGAGCACAACAATTTCCAAGTATCAAATTATCCAAGACATTTTAGAGTTACTACATGTAGCATTTTGCAATTCCAACCATATAACAATTTAACGAAGAAGAAACTTCGCCATGAATACTATGAGTAGAGCCTAAGGACATATTTGTCCATATGCTACAGTCGAGCGTGTCTCTCTCCCATAAAGTGAATGCTAGGATCCATTTTATTCAAACAAAACAAAAATAAAAACAAACCGACGCTCCAAACAAAGTACATAAGATGTGACGGAATAAAAATATAGTTTCAGGGGAGGAACCTGATAATGTTGTCGATGAAGAAGGGGATGCCCAAGGCATCCCCAAGCTTAGACGCTTGAGTCTTCTTATAATATGCAGGGGTGAACCACCGGGGCATCTCCAAGCTTAGAGTTTTCACTCTCCTTGATCATATTGCATCATACTCCTCTCTTGATCCTTGAAAACTTCCTCCACACCAAACTCGAAACAACTCATTAGAGGGTTAGTGCATAATAAAAATTCACATGTTCAGAAGTGACACAATCATTCTTAACACTTCTGGACATTGCATAAAGCTAATGGACATTAATGGATCAAAGAAATTCATCCAACATAGCAAAAGAGGCAATGCGAAATAAAAGACAGAATCTGTCAAAACAGAACAGTCCGTAAAGATGGATTTTATTAGGCCACCAGACTTGCTCAAATGAAAATGCCCAAATTGAATGAAAGTTGCGTACATATCTGAGGATCACTCACGTAAACTGGCTTAATTTTCTGAGTTACCTACGAGAGAATTAGACCCAGATTCGTGACGAGCAAAGAAATCTGTTTCTGCGCAGTAATCCAAATCTAGTATTTACTTTACTATCAAAGACTTTACTTGGCACAACAAAACATGAAACTAAGATAAGGAGAGGTTGCTACAGTAGTAAACAACTTCCAAGACTCAAATATAAAACAAAGGTACTGTAGCAAAATAACACATGGGTTATCTCCCAAGAAGTTCTTTCTTTATAGCCATTAAGATGGGCTCAGCAGTTTTAATGATGCACTCGCAAGAAATAGTATTTGAAACAAAAGAGAGCATCAAGAGGCAAATTCAAAACACATTTAAGTCTAAAATGCTTCCTATGCATAGGAATCTTGTAAATAAACAAGTTCATGAAGAGCAAAGTAACAAGCATAGGAAGATAAAACAAGTGTAGCTTCAAAAATTTCAACACATAGAGAGGTGTTTTAGTAACATGAAAATTTCTACAACCATATTTTCCTCTCTCATAATAATTTTCAGTAGCATCATGAGCAAACTCAACAATGTAACTATCACATAAAGCATTCTTATCATGAGTCTCATGCATAAAATTATTACTCTCCACGTAAGCATAATCAATTTTATTAGTTGTAGTGGGAGCAAATTCAACAAAGTGGCTATCATCATATATAGGAGGCATATTGTAATCATAAAAGAAAATTTCCTCCTCAATGCTTGGGGGACTAAAAAGATCATGCTCATCCGAGCCAGCTTCCCCAAGCTTAGAATTTTCCATAGCATTAGCAACAATGGTGTTCAAAGCATCCATAGTAATAACATTCCCATTAGCATGCATATAAAGTTCCATGGGTTTTTTAATTCTCTCTTCAAACACATCATGTCCTAATTCAAGATAAAGTTCATAAAGATCTCTCATGTTTTTGTTGTTTTCCATTATGCTTAACTAGTGAAATAAAAACATGCATGATATTAAGTAAAGTAAAACAAGTAACTAATTTTTTTGTATTTTTGATTTAGTGCAGCAAACAAGGTAGTAAATAAAACTAAGCAAGACAAAAACAAAGTAAAAGAGATTGGAAAGTGGAGACTCCCCTTGCAGCGTGTCTTGATCTCCCCGGCAACGGCGCCAGAAATTTGTTGCTGGCGCAAAGTTGACGTGGGAGTTAGAGATCTCTTGTGGTGTAACTTTTCTTCAGTTCCCCGGCAACGGCGCCAGAAATTTGCTTGATGCGTGTAATTGACACGTCCGTTGGGAACCCCAAGAGGAAGGTGTGATGCGCACAGCGGTAAGTTTCCCTCAGTTAGAAACCAAGGTTTAATCGAACCAGTAGGAGTCAAGAAGCACGTTGAAGGTTGATGGCGGCGGGATGTAGTGCGGCGCAACACCGGAGATTCCGGCGCCAACGTGGAACCTGCACAACACAACCAAAGTACTTTGCCCCAACGAAACAGTGAGGTTGTCAATCTCACCGGCTTGCTGTAACAAAGGGTTAACCGTATTGTGTGGAAGATGATTGTTTGCAGAGAAAACAGTAAAACAAGTATTGCAGCAGAATTGTATTTCAGTATTAAAGAATGGACCGGGGTCCACAGTTCACTAGAGGTGTCTCTCCCATAAGATAAAAGCATGTTGGGTGAACAAATTACAGTCGGGCAATTGACAAATAGAGAGGGCATAACAATGCACATACATGGCATGATAAGTATAGTGAGATTTAATTGGGCATTACGACAAAGTACATAGACCGCCATCCAACCGCATCTATGCCTAAAAAGTCCACCTTCGAGGTTATCGTCCGAACCCCTTCCAGTATTAAGTTGCAAAGCAACGGACAATTGCATTAAGTATGGTGCGTAATGTAATCAACAACTACATCCTCGGACATAGCGCCAATGTTTTATCCCTAGTGGCAACGAGCACAACACAACCTTAGAACTTTCGTCACATCGTCCCAGGTGTCAATGCGAGCATGAACCCACTATCGAGCATAAATACTCCCTCTTGGAGTTAAAAGCAAAAACTTGGCCAGAGCCTCTACTAGTAACGGAGAGCATGCAAGATCATAAACAACACATATGTAATAACTTGATAATTAACATAACATGGTATTTTCTATTCATCGGATCCCGACAAACACAACATAGAGTATTACAGATAGATGATCTTGATCATGTTAGGAAGCTCACAAGATCCAACAATGAAGCACAATGAGGAGAAGACAACCATCTAGCTACTGCTATGGACCCATAGTCCAGGGGTGAACTACTCACTCATCACTCCGGAGGCGACCATGGCGGTGTAGAGTCCTCCGGGAGATGAATCCCCTCTCCGGCAGGGTGCCGGAGGAGATCTCCAGAATCCCCCGAGATGGGATCGGCGGCGGCGGCGTCTCAGTAAGGTTTTCCGTATCGTGGTTTTTCGTATCAGGGGTTTCGCGACGAAGGCTTTAAGTAGGCGGAAGGGCGACGTGGGGGGCCACACGGGGGCCCCACACCATAGGTCGGCGCGGCCAAGGGCTGGGCCGCGCCGCCCTATGGTGGCAGCCCCTCGTGGCCCCACTTCGTATCCTTTTCGGTCTTCTGGAAGGTTCGTGGCAAAATAGGACCCTGGGACTTGATTTCGTCCAATTCCGAGAATATTTCGTTACTAGGATTTCTGAAACCAAAAACAGCAGAAAACAGAATCGGCACTTCGGCATCTTGTTAATAGGTTAGTTCCAGAAAATGCACAAATATGACATAAAGTGTGCATAAAACATGTAGGTATCATCAATAATATGGCATAGAACATAAGAAATTATCGATACGTCGGAGACGTATCACCTGTCAAGATAAAAACTTAGTGACCAATAACCAAGTGAAAGAAAGAAAGTCGAAAGAATGTGAAGTGGTTCAGATACTTATTGACAAAGCGACGACTTTGCGCCCTTACGCGCTTAATGATCGCTTCCTCGCGAGCAGATTGTGCGGCTATATGCTCACTCAGCGAAGTTTCGGCATCGTGAAGTCTCTTCCTAAGATCTTCGACACCAGCAGCATCGGCCTTGGCCTTGTCAGCATCGGCTCTAGCTTGGATAGCATCTGATTCGGCCTTCTTACGAGCCTCTTCACTTTGCTCCAATTTCTGAGCAAGTGTAGTGGCACGTTCGTTGACCTCTGTCAGTTTTTCTGCCAAGAAAGTTAAAATTAGTTAAAAACATCGACAACAAAGGAGTAAGAAGGCAAGGGTAAAATGAAGCAGCAAGGCATTACCTTCAGTCTTACTTGCATACTCGCGATACCCAATGAATTGGGCACCGATACGAATAAGCTCTTTGATCATAGGCTGTTAAAAAAAGGATAAAGAAAGAAAATGTCGGTATGGGAAAAATATGGTGGTATAAAGAAGCAAACAGAGGAAATATAGACAAAGACAAGGAAATTAAGAACTTACATCATCCAAGAGAGGGTTAGAGGAGTTACTCAATTCAAGAGTAGGCTCCGGGATTGTTTCAACCCTTGCTCTTTTTGGTGAAGGGACGAGGGGGCTTGAAGGAGGAGTAGAAGCGCCGATGTTTTGTTGAGGAGGCGAGGATTCCTCTCCTTCAACTGGCGCCTCGGAAACAACTAGAGTATGTGACGTACTCGTTCGAGCAGCCACATCAAAAGCTGGTACTTCTTCTTCATCATCACTGCGATTAAATATTGGCAGTATAAAGAGCAAGATAGCGAAAAATCTTCGAGTAAAAAAAAAAGAGAGAGAGATGACTTACGAACTGATGAGGGCCTCAAGGTATGGATCGTAAGCTGCTTTCTGATGTGAAGGAAGAGCTTCTTCGGCTTTGGAGGTGCCGGAATCTTCGACATCACTCCTCTTCCTTTTGTTCTTTGGAGAAACAGCGGGAGGAGGAGATTGTGCTGATGCAGTACCTTCAGAAGCAGCCTCTTTTTCAACAGATCCCGCAGATTTTCGAGAATCTGCGGGTTCATTCACAAAAGAAGGAGCATCTTGGTTGTAGTCAGTGACAACAGCTCTTTCATCGACTTCTCCACCCTCAGGCAGGGGAGGAAGCGAGATAAGATTTGGATGGTTCTATATAAAAACAGGGGAAGATGTCAACAAAAAAAAGAGGAGTTATAAAAAATAGCAAGGCAATAACAAGTCAGTCGACAAAGTTTACCTTGGGCAGCGCATTGCTGGCGCTGTATGGTTTTACACGACAAGCAGAAGGGACAGAATCTTTTTTGCTGAGAGAAGAAATTTTTCGGACAAGTTTTTCCAAATCCTTGACCTCCAAATCCACTGACAACCGATCTACGTCTTCGTCGCCAGCATACTTCCAGAGAGAGTTTTTGCGAGCCTGAAGAGGCTGCACTCTGGTCCTAAGAAAATATGCTGTAATTTGGATACCTGACAATTCTTTGCCGCGAGTATTTTGCAACATGGATGCGAGTCATCAGGGCCTCTGTCGAAGCTTTTTCTTCCTCGGTAGCATCTGCATCCCAGGAGCGGCGGCGAAGGATTTTTTCGGCACCATCGAAAGGAGGGATATTATCTTCAGCACATCCATGGTTCTCCTCTTGAATGTACAACCACTTCTTGCGCCACCCTTGAACTGAGTCAGGGAGTTTGACGTCGAAGTAATCGACTGTGGGGCGAACAGAAATAACAACGCCGCCTATATTATAGGCGACATTGGGAGAGCCATTGCGGCGACAAAAGAAAATGCGCTTCCATAGCGCCCAGTTCGGCTGGACGCCAAGGAAGGCCTCACAGAGGGTGATGAAAATGGAGATATGGAGGATAGAATTGAGCGTGAGGTGGTGAAGTTGAAGACCGTAAACAAAAAGCAATCCACGGAGGAAAGGATGAATAGGGGCGGAAAGACCGCGGATGAGATGGTCCACGAAACTTACCCGATACCCCATTGGAGGGGTTGGGTAGCTTTCTTCACTAGGGAAGCACAGGGCCTTGGGTTTCTTGCTAATCCCCAGTTTCTTCAAAAGATTGATGTCCTGGGTGGAAATTTTAGACCTTTCCCACTCCGCGCTTCCTAGATCTGCGGCGGCCATCGACGATTCAGGCGTATGGTGCCTAGTTAACCGACGCGGTGGCATCAACAATGGCGCAGGACTGTCACTTGGAGAAGATGAGCTTAGGGAATTAAGAGGCGTAGGAGCAGGTTTCGCACAGGAGAGTAGGAGAACGGCGCGAGCGGAAGTGCTCGAGGAGGAAGAAGGAGATCTTATATAAAGGTGAGGTGAAGCGGCGGACCGTCGGATGGAAAAGGGGTGCGGCAGATGATAACCACGCAGAAACAAGGGTAAAAAAGTATTTTAACACTGGAGAAGTTACGGTACGTGCGCCAGGAAAAGCGGAGGACGTGTGTCCCCCACCTACACGACGTGTCAAGATAATGGATAATTTGGGCCCGCAAGGCAGTGGGAGAAAATTTCTCGCGATTTTTGGATTTACAATCGTGGCTATCATCAGCAATAACGTCACTTTGTCAGAGAGAAAAATTCGACTCAACAGCGGCATAAAAAGGCGACATGCAAAAAGTATTGGAGAGCCTTTGATCAAATACAAGTTTTTGATCAAATGCTCGGGGGCTACTTTGAGAAAATGAAAAGATCGGGAGAGACAAAATAGAGATGGTTTGAGCCTATGATCAAATACGAATATTTGTTCATAGCCTCGGGGGCTACTCCCATCGGGAGCGCTGTTCGCGCACCCGAGAAATTATAAAACTTCGGGAGAGAAAGAAAATATAGCGGCATAAGGTGTAGAGCCTACAACCAAGCACAAGTTCTTGGCTGTAGCCTCGGGGGCTACTCCCATCGGGAACGCTGTTCGCGTGCCCGATGAAATTATAAAAAAGAAAGAAAGAAAGAATGAAAAGAAGAAAGATAGAAGAGCAAGAGAGTATATTTCGAGTTATAAATAACTCTGCATATACTCCCATCGGGAGAGCAATATAAGTCATCTTTGACTCAATAAAATGTGCCATTCCAACAGCCGAATAAGCACTCGACAATATATTCTCAGAACGCCAAAGTTGCGATCAATTTCTGAATGCCGCAAAACTTTGCGAAGGTAAGACCCTAGATCCGTTCTGTGAGGCGTGGCGCCGTCTCTGACGTCGGTTTGCTACTTTCATCCGTATCAACAGATATGAAGAAAAATCCTAACGGACGCGTTAGGTACCCGATAAATATGACTGGGACTCGACAGAATGGTAAGACCTTAAGCGGCACCTGTCGAAGTTTACACCAGTATCCCAAGATCATGTCCGGGGACGTGATTTTGAAGTAGGTTTTTGCGGATTGCCACTAGAGCAGTTAACTAGTACCTGATCCGTCAGATGAACTAGCCCCAATTACCATTATCCCTGTACAATATAGAAATTTATGTGAATGAATATAGAAAAGTTTTAAATTGTCGAGTAAAATAAACAGTGGAGATTTTCCCTGACTCTGCGATTCAAGCAAAATCTCGGGGGCTACTGACATAGGCATCCCCAATGGGCCTGCCGAAGATAGTACCCGGGATTTACTAAAGGCCCACTACCCGAAGAATAAGAAGACTCGGAAGCCCAAGATATTATTAAGGAAAGTTAGAGTTGTAGTAGGAAGTATTATTTGTAATCTTGCGGGAGGAGTTAGAAACCTTCCCGGACTCTGTAACTTGTACAAAACGAGTCCCTCGGCTCCGCCTCCTATATAAGGGGGAGTCGAGGGACAAAGAAAGCATCGAATCATTGTTTCTCGAACCCTAGTTTTCATATTCGTCGAGTACTTTTCGGCTGAAACCTTCGAGATCTACTTGCCCTCTACATCCAACTAAACCCTAGTCTACAATCCGTAGGCATTGACAAGTTAATACCTTGTCACCGGGAACAAGCCTAATATCTCATACTTCAAGGTGTTCGGGTGTAAGTGTTTCTACAAAATCAAAGGAGTTCGTTTATCTAAATTTGCTCCTAAAGCTTTGGAGGGTATATTTGTTGGTTACGGTGCCGAATCTCACACT